>NC_040099.1:29990689-30302211 GCF_003369695.1 Bos indicus x Bos taurus
ATTTTTCATGTCACAGTTTCTGTGGGGAACTCTGGAGTGGCTGATTGGGTGGTTCTGGGTCAGGGTCTCCCATGAAGTTACAGTCAAGGTGTCCTGAGCTGCAACCATGTGAAGGTTTGACTGGGGCTGGGCTGCAGAAGGGGCTGCTCATTAGCCTGGCAAGTCGATAAAGACTGCTGGCAGCAGGCCTCAGTTTCTCAGTGGCTGCTAATTGAAAGCCTCAGTTGCTCATTGGCCATTCCGGAGGCCTTAATTCTTCATTGGCTATTAGCTAGAGGCCTCAGTTGCACATTGGCTGTTCTGGAGTCCTCGGTTCCTCATTGGCTATTGACAGGAGGTCTCAGTAGTATTGACAGGAGACCTCAGTTTTTTGCCACATGGGTCTCTCCTTAGGAAGAGTGTCTTCTTAACTTATTATCTGGTTTCTCTCCAAGGAAGTAATCTGAGAGAGAACAAAACAGAAGCCATAATGTTTTTTGAGGCCCAGCCTTGGAAATCACATTATTTCTACAAAATCCTACTGGTTATACAAGTCAATCTGATTCAGTGTGGGAGCAGACAACACAAGGATACAAATGCCTGGAGGAGGGAAGAAGATCATTGGGATCACCTTCGAGACTGTCTACCATAACCCATTATTTACCTTCAGTACATTCATTGTGAGCTTTCAGGATTTATGACTCATACAAGTTAAAGACTCTCCAATGAGAATAGTTTTTAATGTCTTTTTTTAATTATTTTTTAATAATTCAGGACTTGAATAACATTTTTGTAAAAATTCATGAAAATGTTTGAGGCCCCTAGTATACAAAAATTTATAATCAAGCATACATAGTGGCTTGCCCAATAAAAATCTTGAATGAGGAGATATCGCATCACACTTGGTAATGAATGAAACCTTTAAATGTGCTATTAATGCCATTTATCTATTTGAATCATTGAAACAAATTACATCAAACAAGTACTCTGAGAATCACTCAAATGAATAGAATATGAAATTAATCAGGATGCCAGTTAAATAAATTCTCCCCTTCGGGCAGCTACACAAGAGAAGGCTTATATGTTTTCCACCTTATAGTTTAAAGGCCTTGTGGGAAGTTTACATGCAGCTTCCATAACCTCTCAGTAACCAGCTCCATCTGTGAAAAGTTAATAACTAACAAGAAAGTGATGGCTAGAAGGGTAGCCTTTACTTACCCATCACAGAATCAAGGCTCTCACCTCAACAGGGGCGTTTACACACACCATTGCCCTGGTGCCAACCTTCTGATCTAAGCTCATAAACATGCTAAGGTATCCCAGAAACCTGACCTAACTCCTGCTCAAACTATCGCCCCATCTCACACATGTTTGGCAGGTATCATGGACAAGTCATTTCCTCCTCGGCCTCATCTTCCTCATCACCCAGTACTCTGTAGACCTTCAAGGCCTCTCATGTTCCCCACCCTCTCTCTGCTAAAACTTCTCTCTCACAGTCTAGCAACAACCTCGTGAACTCAGCTGCTTCGGATGCTGTTGGTAGCCCCATTCCATACTTCCTAAAACTTTATTTGTGGTACCTGACTCTGTTCGGTTGGTCTCGTGGACCTCTGCTTCCTCTGTCTTCTCCTCATCCTCCATCACAAAGCACAAATCGTGTTTTTTGCTTTCTTGGTCCCTGTCTTCATTCTGGGACCTTTCCCTGTTCTGTCTGCCTGTATGTTTCTATTTCCCCTTTCAGTTCCAGCCACCTTCTTAAGATGGCCATTTTCTACGTCTGTAATTTCAATTCCAATCACCCTCCCAAGCTCCAAGTCCCCATAGCACTTCAAACTCATTAAGCCTAAAACTGAACTCATCATTCCCATGTCCCCATCATGTTTACCGTTTCCCTGAATTGCATCACCACACCCAGAGACACCTAGATAGCCATTCATTTTGACCTTTCCTTTTCCCTTGCACTTACAGTTTGTAAACCCCTGGGCCCTGTGAGCTCTGCTTTCCTGCCGTCTCCTCTGCACCCATCACTTCCCTCCTCTTTGCTCCCACTGACATACTCAACCTCTTGCCCAACTTCTCAGATAGCCCTCCTCCTATGCAAAACTCTGTTCATTTGAGTTCTTAAGGCAAGTCCTAAAGGTGACCTATGGGTTTTGTAGGACAGCCCTGTCCTACAAAACCCATAGGTCTTCCCAGGTGGCACCTGTGGTAAAGGACCTGCCTGCCAATGGGATTTCAGACAGAAAAGAGTCCGCCTGCAGTACAGGAGACCCTGTTTTGATCCCTGGGTCAGGAAGATCCCCTGGAGAAGGAAATGGCAACCTACTCTAGTATTCTTGCCTGGAAAAATCCCATGGACGGAGGAGCCTGGTGGGCTACAGTCCATAGGGTCACAAAGAGTCAGACACGACTGAGCGACTTCACTTTCACTTTGCCAGTGTAGGAGATGTAAGAAACTCATGTTCAGTGCCTGGGTTGGGAAGGACCCCTGGAGGAAGGCATGGCAACCCATTCCAGTATTCTTGCCTGGAGAATCCCAGGGACAGAGGAACCCAGCCGACTACAGTCCATAAGGTCACAGAGTCAAACACAACTGAAGTGACATAGCATACATGTATGCATGCACAGAATCTATACTATTTCTTTGGTCAAGAATTAATCCTTTCCTTATTTAAAATTCCCCAAATTACATATGTCTTCAAGGTTCAAATCAAATACTCCATATTTGATTTTTAAGTTAAGTATTCTCCATAACTTCATGGGCACCCCTTTATTTCTTAAAACTAATCATTTCACCCTCTAGTATTTTAAACATTTATACCATGGATAGAGGAGCCTGGTGGGCTACAGTCCACAGCATTGCAGAGAGTCAGACATGACTGAGCACACACGCACACACGCACATGCCCTTTGAGGGCGCATCTTGTTTCATGTCGTATTTTCTGTCCTTTATCTTCCCAAGTAGGTCATAAGAGGGCACGGTCTTATCTTAGTTACGTGTTTACCCGCACATGGAACATGGGGATTTGTCCTATGGGTGGGGTTTGCACTCTTAATTTTACTGTTGAGTAAATGGCTCTAACAAGATTTTTTTAAACCCAGCAGCATATTTAATGCATATTCATTAATTTTTGACTTTTGTAAATTGATCTGAAAATATTGTTCAGCCCTTTCCTCTGTGCCCAGTCATCTCGGGAAAAATGTTGAAGATGGCTGACCTAGTGACTGTGTCTGGAAATTGCGATAAACTGGGCTTCTGTCTTAGTTACATCATTTTCTCACAGCTGCATATTGCAACTGATCCGCCACTTCTTATTGCAGGGAAAGTAGAGAAGAGAAGAGAACAAAGAGCGACTTCAGGTAAGATGCTGACTAATTGGCCTCAGCTTTATGTCATGTTTTTACTTCCACCTTGAAAAAAAACACAACCGATTTGCATTATAATATTCAAAAACTCACCTTAAAAATGCAGTAGTTTATAAATCTAGACTTGATTGACTTTGAATTAATGAAAATAAATGAACACATTTTGCTTTTTCACTTTCACATAAGTCATGTCCTTTTCATCCCACCTTTCTATTCAGATGAAAATGAGATGGCATGTTACTCAATTTTTCCATGATTACCTATTTAAAAAGTAAGTGTTGCAACCACCAACTTCAAAATGTGAAGGTTGTAGTTGTTGACAACTGTTTCATTTCCCTAAATATCTGTGAACCTTAATTATTTTTCTTGAAGTCATTTATGTAGTTGATGTTTTTCAGGGTGGTGTCAATTAAGCAAGAAGAGTCTTTACATTTTGAAGGAATTTTAAGATTTCTCCACTTCTAAATCCTAAGATATATGCAGAAGTAAATGGTGCTTTGGCACAGTGCCATTGCACATAGTAGGGGCCAATATTTGCTATCTGATACAGAAATACATTTTGACATTTCCATATTTTCATCACTAGGCTTTTGGCTTAAAGTCATGTATGGTAAGATAAAGTTTCATTTGCCAAGTAAATATTTGCATAAGGGCAATTTTCCAGTTCCCAGTGCCCGAAAATTGTCAGTATTCACAGAGAATTCTAATCTGGCATATGTACCCATGCCCACCACCCATCCTAAGATTTTTTAACCATTATTTTATTTTTTTTAACTGAGTGTTTTTTTATTTTTGTTTATTATTATTATTATTTTTTTTGGCCACATCTTGCCACATGCAGGATCTTAGTTCCTTGACCAGAAATAGAACCCTCGCACGCTTCAGTGGAAGCATGGAGTCCTAAGCACTGGACCACCAGGGAATTCCCACCTTCCTTGCTAAGTTTTCACCAACATGTTACTCCCAAATACTGTCTTCTTTCAACTTCCTTTTTTTTTTCTGATCTGGTAATGATGTGTTAATGTTTGCAAACAATGCAGTCAACAGAAAGCCAAAATTTGTGTTAATCCAAAACCAAAAATGTTAAAGTAGTCTAAGCCCCTGTCTCTTTTCTCCTTCCCATTGTTAGGGTTCATCTTAGACACGATTTCCCTTTTAAATGTTATTGTTTGCCTTCTCCCTGTGGCTCTTTTAAAACCTTATCATGAATGCCAAAAAAAAAAAAAAAGTGAAGTCAAGAAAGTGTCTGGCGTCCTCACAGATGTGATCACCTCCATTATTGCTCCTTGGGGGAAAATTGTTTATACTGTTTCTGAACCGCTATTGCTATGATCCTGTAGGTATGGGCGTAAAGAAACTTTATTGTTGAGATGAAAGCTAAGCTGGGCAAAGTGTTAAACCAGATGCCTCTTTAAGTCCCCTCCATGCTTGTGGGTTCTAATATGCTGCGTGACCAAGGTGACATAAGGGACTAGCAACAGAGACAAGAGAAGAACTCAGATTTCTTCATTCCTTATTCTTCCCAGAGTCCCACCCTCCTAAGCTTTCTTTCCAAATCAAAGTGCAATCATTTCAACAAAGTGTTAGGTTTCTTGCTTAGTAAAATATTTTTCAACAATTAGACCGTCTTTTTAAGGCAAACACTGATTACCAGGGTTCTGAGGAAACTCCCTTCTTTAATGGAGCTAACTTGCCTCAACTGATCCCGCAGCTTGTCAGTATGTTCTATTTCTGTGAGAAAGCGGAAGAAACTTTCTGTGAGGAAGTGAAGTCAAGGATAACTGACACACAGAGCTCAAATTATTGGGGAAAATATTTTGGCTCCTCATCGTTTCAAAGAACACAAATCCTGCCCTCAGGAAATCTGCATTCGTAAAGACAGTCTGAGTTTTCAAAACTGAGACATAACCATTGCCAATGTGGCCAGAAGTATAACCATGTTCAGTTTGTGGTTCTTCTCTGAATGTCTGCATCTTTGTAAAGCATGTGCCTGAGATACCAATAACATCATAGGCACTCCTGCTTCTTACTTCCTGCCTGGATTTCTTTGTATTCATTATCTTCCATTCTGCTCAGATTCTGTGTCCTGTCTGCTGAATTAGACAGTACACCCTTTTGCTTGGGGCTTCCCTGGTGGTTCAGATGGTAAAGAATCTGCCTGCAATGTGGGAGACTTAGGTTCAATCCCTGGGTTGGGAAGATCCCCTGGGGGGAGGCTTGGCAACCCACTGCAGTATTCTTGTCTGGAGAATTCCATGGACGGAGGAGCCTGGTGGGCTATAGTCCATGGGATCACAAAGAGTTGGACATGACTGAGCAGCTAAGCACAACCCAGCACCCTTTTGCTTATAGTGGGTCCATCTCCCAGCTGCAGGAGAAAGAATTTAGAAGAATAAATATGGTAGAGAAAAATAGGGAGTTCCAGGACCCTCAATTTTTGAGTGACTGGTAATGGTAGTAGTTTAGTCGCTAAGTTGTCTGACTCTTCAACCCCTTGGACTGTAGCTCACCAGGCTCCTCTGTCGGTGGGGTTTCCAAGGCAAGAAAGAAAGAAAGTGAAAGTGAAGTCACTCAATCATGTCCTACTCTTTGTGACCCCATGGACTGTAGCCCACCAGGCTCCTCCGTCCATGGGATTCTCCAGGCGAGAATACTGGAGTGGGTTGCCATTTCCTCCTCCAGGGGATCTTCCTGACCCAGGGATCCAGTCTGTGTCACATGCATTGCAGGCGGTCTCCTGCACCGCAGCTGGATTCTTCACCACTAAGCCACCAGGGAAGCCCTACTGAGTGAGTAGGGTTGGTTAATTCTTTGTTTAAAGAATCTTGCACTAAGATGAAAGTTACAGAGGTGTGTTTTTACTCAAAAAAAGAAATAACTTCCTAACTAGGAAACTTCTCCAGGTCTGGGAAGAATAAACTTATGTGAGTAACACTTTACAGAAGTTGGGCCATCACTTGCAAGGGATTTTTTTTTTTATAGTAGTTTTTTAAAAATTTTATTACTGGAGTATATATAATTACTTTATGATGCAGTATTAATTTCTGTTGTATGCAAGAGATGTTGATAAGAAATTCCTGAAAAGTTGGTTGGATCATTCCTAAGGTTCTCAATTTTGTGTCTGATTCTACTTACTGTCAGTTCTTTATTAAAATAGCTCTACAATCTGCGTACGGATCAACACTACAAAAATTCCTAAATGGCTCATATTTCATTATGTAACTGAATGAATCATGTCCCAAAGTTTGTTAGTTTAGACTGAGTTGTTTAGTAAAGACAGTGAAATAAAATTATTCTATAGTCCATTTAGCTTCTTGTGGGAGAAAGTTGTTTGTGTCCTGATTGCAGCCCTGGCTGTAGTTTCAAGTATGATGCTCTTTTTGATAAGCCAGGAATGAGTCACAAGAGAGTATGGATAACCTGATACCATTTTTCAAAAGCTATGGTAAGCTTAGCCATTTTCAAAAGATAATTCAAAGCATATGCATCTTGACATTGAATTTGGAAACCCATGTCAAATTCATAAAATGTGGCCAGCAACATCAAAGCTAAATTTGGCTGTTTGGGTTGGTAAAGAATATTTAAAATATATGGAGGTGAAATGGTAAATAGAAAAATGCCAGGAGGCAAGTTCCCAACATCAACAATTATCTATTTGTCCTGATCAAAAAAATAGAAAAAAATAACCAGCTATATTCCATAGATTTCTACATAAAAACTCTATGGAGTGTGAAGTTACTTTTCTCTTAGGAGAAAAAAAAACCCCTTTTGAGGTTAGGAATTCTTGTTTTTTAGAAGAAAACAACAAAAACACAAAGAAGAATTCTTGCAGAGAAAAATGCTTCATAAATTATTATTTAGAAAAAGAGATATTACAAGGCTTACTAAGCTAGACTATCAAGAGACACCATCGGTTAAACAGATACTATTCCAATTTTTCCAAAAAGGAGAACACTTTCAAATTCAGCTAAGTATGAAGTAAAGAATAGTCCTAATGGACCAGAGAATGGAGTTATCAGTAGGGATGATAATGAATGTTTCAAAATGACTTTGCATTCTTTTCATTTAAGATGGTGGTATTGTTAAGTTGCTGAGTTGTGTCTGATTCTTTGTGACCTCGTGGACTGTAGTCACCTGGCTTCTCTGTCTATGAAATTTCCTAGGCAAGAATACTTGAGAGGGTGCCACTTCCTTCTCCAGGGTGTCTTCTCAACCCAGGAATCAAACCCATGTCTCCTACATTGGCAGCTCGATTCTTTACCATACAGCCTTGACATAATCCTTTTCTGATTTGGAACCAGTCTGTTGTTCCATATTCAGTTCTAACTGTTGCTTCTTGACCTGCATAAAGAATTCTCAGGAACAGGTAAGGTGGTCTAGTATTCCCATCTCTTGAATTTCCCACAGTTTGTTGTGATCCACACAGTTAAAGGCTTTGGTCTAGTCAAGGCAAAAGTAGATGTTTTTCTGGAACTCTCTTGCTTTTTCGATGATCCAATGGATGTTGCCACTTTGATCTTTGGTTCCTCTGCCTTTTCTAAATCGAGCTAGAACATCTGGAAGTTCACAGTTCACATACTGCTGAAACCTGGCTGGAGAATTTTGAGCATTACATTGCTGCGTGTGAGATGAGTGCAATTGTGCAGTAGTTTAAACATTCTTTGGCATTGCCTTTCTTTGGGATTGGAATGAACACTGAACTTTTCCACTCCTGTGGCCACTGCTGAGTTTTCCAAAATTGCTGGCATATTGAGTGCAGCAGTTTCACAGCATCATCTTTTAGGATTTGAAATAGCTCAATTGGGATTCCACCACCTCCACTAGCTTTGTTTGTAGTGATGCTTCCTAAAACCCATTTGACTTCACATTCCAGGATGTCTGACTCTAAGTGAGTGATCACACCATCGTTGTTATCTGGGTCATTAAGATCTTTCTTGTATAGTTCTTCTGTGTATTCTTGCCACTTCTTCTTAATATCTTCTGCTTCTGTTAGGTCCATGCCATTTCTGTCCTTTATTGTGCCCATCTTTTCATGAAATGTTCCTTTGGTATCTCTAATTTTCTTGAAGACTTCTTTAGTCTTTCCCATTCTATTGTTTTCCTCTATTTCTTCGCATTGATCCATGAGGAAGGCTTTCTTATCTCTCCTTGCTATTTTTGGAACTCTGCATTCAAATGGGTATATCTTTCCTTTTCCCCTTTACCTTTAGCTTCTCTTCTTTTCCCAGCTATTTGTAAGGTCTCCTCAGGCAACCATTTTGCCTTTTTGCATTTCTTTTTCTTGAGGGTGATCTTGATCACTGCCTCCTGTACAATGTCATGAACCTCCATTCATAGTTTTTCAGACTCTCTGTCTATAAGACCTAGTCCCTTGGATCTATTTGTCACTTCTCCTGTATAATCGTAAGCAATTTGATTTAGGTCATACCTGAATGGTCCAGTGGTTTTCCCTGCTGCTGCTACTGCTAAGTTGCTTCAGTCGTGTCCGACTCTGTGCGACCCCATAGATGGCAGCCCACCAGGCTCCCCTCTCCCTGGGATTCTCCAGGCAAGAACACTGGAGTGGGTTGCCATTTCCTTCTCCATTGCATGAAAGTGAAAAAATAAAGTGAAGTCGCTCAGTCATGTCCGACTCCTAGCGACCCCATGGACTGCAGCCCACCAGGCCCCTCCATCCACGGGGTTTTCTGAGCAAGAGTACTGGAGTGGGGTGCCATTGCCTTCTCTGAGTGGTTTTCCCTACTTTCTTCTATTTAAGTCTTAATTTTGCAATAAGGAGTTCATAGTCTGAGCCACAGTCAGCTCCTGGTCTTGCTTTTGCTGACTCTATAGAGCTTCTCCATCTTTGGCTGCAAAGAATATAATCAATCTGATTTTGGTTGGAAGAGGGTGTTTGCTATGACCAGTGCATTCTCTTGGCAAAACTCTGTTAGCCTTTGACCTGCTTTATTTTGTACTCCAAGGCCAAATTTGCCTGTTACTGCAGGTAGCTCTCGACTTCCTACTTTTGCATTCCAGTCACCTGTGATGAAAAGGACATCTTTATTGGGTGTCCATTATAGAAGGTCTTGTAGGTCTTCATAGAACCATTCAATTTCAGCTTCTTCAGCATTACTGGTTGGGGCATTGGATCACTGTAATATAAATTGGTTTGCCTTGGAAACGAACAGAGATCATTGTGTCATTTTTGAGATTGCACCCAAGTACTGCATTTTGGACTCTTTTGTTGACTATGAGGCCTACTCCATTTCTTCTAAGGGATTCTAGCCCACAGTAGTAGATATAGTAGTAATAATCATCTGAATTAAATTCTCCCATTTTAGTTCACTGATTCCTAGAATGTCAGTGTTCACTCTTGCCATCTCCTGTTTGACCACTTCTAATTTACCTTGATTCATGGACCTAACATTCCAGGTTCTCATGCAATATTGCTCTTTACAGCATCAGACTTTACTTCCATCACCAGTCCCATTTACGACATTAGAGCATCACAAAAATTTAAGAATTTTTTTCCTTTGCATCATTTCTGAAAAGTTACTGGTAAAGAACAGTGTTATTTTTCTCTCAACTCAAAGGTGAAACTTATTATTGGAAATTCAGCAAATGGTAGAACATCTGTTTTACAAGCTCAGTTCTTGCTACTTACTCTTTAACTGGGCTTTTCACTTCTTTGAAATGTTGTAAAACAGCAATAGCATCTCATTTTTAAAACTTTAAACATACATTGTACATGCAGTCATTCAGATTTAAAAGTGTTAGATGCTGAATAAATCCTTCCATCTGTGTGGGAATAGCATGTTCACTTTCTTACTGGGTACTCAGTTATTGAACACAAATTTTCAAGTGCATGCATATTTAGCATGATTTTTATCTGCACTGTTACTATTTTTGTAGTGCTTTTTGTCATAGTTCTTATACACTATCAAGAAACTCTCAAAAATAAGCATGAGGAGACCTAGTTTGTCATTGTCTTAATTATCGATGACCAACATTAAACATATGGAGTTATCAGCCAGGTTGCTGCTGCTGCTGCTGCTAAGTCAGTTCAGTTGACCCCAGAGACGACAGCCCACCAGGCCCCTCCATCCATGGGATTTTCCAGGCAAGAGTACTGGAGTGGGGTGCCATTGCCCTCTCCGATCAGCCAGGTTATGTTGTGACAAATATGTTTTTAAATGAACTGTCATTCTTGAAAAGCCTACACTTCTTGGATTTTAATATTTTGTAATATTCTACATGTTTTATTCTCACTTTAAGAATCAGTCTTCCAGTTAGAATCAAGGTTGAAAATGCATATCATCCTAACTTGTTCAGACTTTACAAAAGCTCTTGTCATTTAATAATACTATATTACATATTTGGAGACATTACTCTGCCAACAAAGGTCCATCTAGTCAAGGCTATGGTTTTTCCACTGGTCATGTATAGATGTGAAAGTTGGACTGTGAAGAAAGCCGAGTGCCGAAGAATTGATGCTTTTGAACTGTGGTGTTGGAGAAGACTCTTGAGAGCCCCTTGGACTGCAAGGAGATCCAACCAATCCATTTTAAAGGACATCAGCCCTGGGTCTTCTTTGGAAGGAATGATGCTAAAGCTGAAACTCCAGTACTTTGGCCACCTCATGCGAAGAGTTGACTCATTGGAAAAGACTCTGATGCTGGGAGGGATTGGGGGCAGGAGGGAAAGGGGATGACAGAGAATGAGATGGCTGGATGGCATCACCGACTCCATGAATGTGAGTTCGAGTGAACTCCGGGAGATGGTGATGGACAGAGAGGCCTGGCGTGCTGTGATTCGTGGGGTTGCAGAGAGTTGGACACGACTGAACGACTGAACTGAACTGAACTGAAAAGAGTAGAGGGCTTCGCTGGCAGCTCAGTGGTAAAGAATGCTCATGCTAATGCAGGAGCTGTGGGTTTGATTTCTGGGTCGGGAAGATCCCCTGGAGGAAGAAATGACAACCCAGTCCAGTATTCTTGCCTGGGAAACCCCATGGATGGAGGAGCCTGGCAGTCTACGTCCGTAGGGTAGCAAAGAATCCAACATGACTTAGCTACTAAACAGCAAAACAACCACAACAACAAAACAAGAGAGTAGATCTTAAAAGTTCTCATCACAAGGAAAAAAGAAAAAAAACCTGTAACTCTGTGCAGTGACAAACGTTAACTAGACTTATTGTGGTAATCATTTTGCTATATACAAATACTGAATCTTTATGTTGTACACTTAAAACTAATATAATGCTAATGTCAATTAGATCTCAATTAAAAAAAAAAAACTCATATCTTGATTCCATCTCATTTGGTACCACAAAGGGGAAAGAGAATAAATCTGGGGAAGTGTTTATAAGTTGATACATTCAATTTGCTAAATATTTTTGTGATCCAGGCTTTGTGCTTGATATGGGGGATGAAGTGGTGAATAAGATATGGCATTAATGTTTCAATTCATTCACTTTCAGCTGGGTGAGAAAAACAGGTGCATAGACATGATTATAATCCCGTATGCTGCTGCTGCTGCTGAGTCGCTTCAGTCGTGTCCAACTCTGTGGGACCCCATAGACGGCAGCCCACCAGGCTCCTCTGTCCCTGGGATTCTCCAGGCAAGAATACTGGAGTGGGTTGCCATTTCCTTCTCAAATGCATGAATGCATGCTAAGTCACTTCAGTCGTGTCTGACTCTGTGCGACCCTATGGATTGCAGCCCACCAGGCTCCTCTATCCACGGGATTTCCCAGGCAAGAATCCTGAAGTGGGTTGCCATCTTCTTCTCCGAATCCAGTATCAAGTTTGCCTTTTAGAGAATCACATACTAGGTGTTATGAGGATATCAAAGAAGGGTTCATGGAAGAGGGGAGATTTGAGCTGGTACTTAAAGAAATAATTGGAATTCACTAGGTGGAAAAGGACATCTTTTTTGGGTGTTAGTTCTGAAAGGTCTTGTAGGTCTTCATAGAACCATTCAACTTCAGCTTCTTCAGCGTTACTGGTTGGGACATAGACTTGGATTACTGTGATATTGAATGGTTTGCCTTGGAAACGAACAGAGATCATTCTGTCGTTTTTGAGATTGCATTCCGGACTCTTGTTGACCATGATGGCTACTCTGCTGGACTGGAAGAATCACAAGCTGGAATCAAGATTGCCGGGAGAAATATCAATAACCTCAGATATGCACATGACACCACCCTTATGGCAGAAAGTGAAGAGGAACTAAAAAGCCTCTTGATGAAAGTGAAAGTGGAGAGTGAAAAAGTTGGCTTAAAGCTCAACATTCAGAAAATGAAGATCATGGCATCCGGTCCCATCGCTTCATGGGAAATAGATGAGGAAACAGTGGAAACAGTGTCAGACTTTATTTTCTGGGGCTCCAAAATCACTGCAGATGGTGACTGCAGCCATGGAATTAAAAGACACTTACTCCTTGGAAGGAAAGTTATGACCAACCTAGATAGCATATTCAAAAACAGAGATATTACTTTGCCAACAAAAGTTCGTCTAGTCAAGGCTATGGTTTTTCCTGTGGTCATGTATGGATGTGAGAGTTGGACTGTGAAGGAGGCTGAACGCTGAAGCATTGATGCTTTTGAACTGTAGTGTTGGAGAAGACTCTTGAGAGTCCCTTGGACTGCAAGGAGATCCAACCAGTCCATTCTGAAGGAAATCAGCCCTGGGATTTCTTTGGAAGGAATGATGCTAAAGCTGAAACTCCAGTACTTTGGCTACCTCATGTGAAGAGTTGACTCATTGGAAAAGACTCTGATGCTGGGAGGGATTGGAGGCAGGAGGAGAAGGGGATGACAGAGGATGAGATGGCTGGATGGCATCACTGACTCGATGGACGTGAGTCTGAGTGAACTCCGGGAGTTGGTGATGGACAGGGAGGCCTGGCGTGCTGCGATTCGTGGGGTCACAAAAAGTCGGACACAACTGAGCAACTGAACTGAACTGAACTGAGGTGGAAAAGGCGAAAGGGCTGGCTTTCCAGGAAGACAAAGACAAGAAGAAGCACGGCCTGTTGAAGGAAGCTTTGTGGTTAAGTAAGACTGGATGTAGCACAGTAATAAATAAACTAAGACAAGCAATGTGGTCAGAAAAGTAAGCATGAGATAGTGAGAACAAGGGCCATTTTGCCCTTCCATGGAGTTTGGACTTTATGCAGCAGATATCAGGAGCTGATGAAGGGCAAGGCATTACATAGTCTATTTGCATTTTATAAAAATCCTCCAGAGGAAGTCTGGATTAGAAGGAGAATTGACTGGAGACAGTGAAATCAGAAAGTATATCTCTTTAGTTATAAGAATGGAAGGGTGAAGGTCTGAAGGGTCTTGACTAAGACAGTGTCATTAGCGAAGGCGCTAAGGAAATGAATGCAGATACATTTACAAGACAGAATTGGCCTGTTTGGTTGGATATGGAAGGTAGAGGAAGATGATGCCTAGGTTTCCAGACTAAGAATTAAGGTGAATAGTGCATCCTGTGTGGGGAACACTGGAGGAGGGACAAATCTGGTGGGGAAAATGATAAACTGAGTTATATCTTTGTTGATTGTAGTGTGATGTATGAAATATGAAGGTAGAAATGTCAAGAATGTTAAATAAGCAGCAGACATTACAAGACTGGAACCCCAGAGAGGGGTCTGAGACATAGGCTTGCCTTTCAAGCCGTCAGTACCTGGATAAGAGTTGAAGCCCTGGCTATGAACAAGCTGCCCAAAGGGAAATGAGGGTGTAAGAAGAAAAGAGCCTGGAGTGAGTCCTTGGTAAATCCCTAACGTGAGCAAAGAACACAGTGAAAGAAGCCAGAGGCTGGAGCCTAAGAAAGATCTATCAGTGTTGTCTTGTGGGAATCAACAGGATCCTCTGTCTCTGAATCCAAGAGAAGGAGGAAGACGGAAGAAGAAATTGGTCAAGTATGTGAAATGCCACAGAGCAGTTAAATAAAATAAGCACCTGGAAAATGTTCATTGGATTCGAGAGAAAAAAGATCTCCTGGTTACCACAAAGAAATTACTTTTTAGGAGCTCTGTTAGTGAAATCCAGGTAGCAGTGGGTTGAGGGAGAAAGTAGAGAACAAATGAAAACAAATACTCACTTGTTCTTTTGAAGAATTTGCCTTCAAAAAGGAGCAGGGAGAGAGACAGAATCGTTAAGTCATTACGTCAGGGAATCCTGTTTACTGAGACCTACTAGTTCAGGCTCTGCACTCACTGACTTTTACTTTACCCTCAAAATGGCTCTGTAAACTTTGTTTATGGTCAACATTTTAAAAATGAGAAAACCAAGATGTAGAGAAGTTAAATAACTTGCTTTGACCTCATGTGTCAACTGGTAGAGCTAGAAATGGCCTCAAAGCAGGGGGATTGCTAGAAGCAGCTTGAGTTATATGGGGAGATACCTGGAAAGAACTGGTTTGTACATATCTTTTTCCCACTGTATGCTCAGGGAGGTCATGTAGATAACCTCAGTTGGCCATGGTGGAAGGATTTGCACCATGGAAACTGGCAAACCAGGGTTGGTTGATTCGTTTGCTTATTCCTGGAGAATCAGCTGTTAAACACTGACAAGCACAGTCCTGGGTCTCCATCTGATTGACAGCAAAGTCCCAAAGTTGGTTATTAAAAAATAACCAACATTCCCTGGGTTTTGTGGTTTCATAACAATATTTATCATCAAGTGAAATAAGTATCTTAGATATATTTTTCCATCCAGAAAATGGAAGACGAACACACGGGCTATTCATTAAAAGGAAACCTGAAGAGTTTATTTTAAAACAGGCTTCACTTTCCAGCTAGTTGAATTTATGATGGAGACTGAATAACAAAACAGCTGTGCCGCTTTATTTTGAAAATCCCTAAATTTCTTTTTCATAACACTACATTTAAAACAGAATGTGTATGCAAATTAAACAAATCTGAAACGACAAATAGCTAATGTGGGAGAAATTGCATCACCCTTCATGGTCAAAGTGCGGGTATAAAAACCTCTCTCTGAAATTCCCTCTGTGAATTTATTTTGGATTGCTATTATGGTACACAGAGCAGGATTTATTTACATACAATTGAGACCGGAAACATGGTTTCTTTAGGTGACAGGGAAGAAATATCCTCTTTAGCTGCATCAAAATAAAGCAGCGTGGCTCATTGTAGAAGGGAAGAAGAACTTTCATCTGGGTTGATTCTTGAACCACCAATGTGTTCCTTTCATCCAGAAGAAGAAATGAAGAAAAGGTTTGTAATTTTGTTAGCCAAAAATTACTTCGCTCTTTCATCTTAAACATTCTGTAGGAAAGCCCACAGGGAATTGCCGATTAAAATGGAAAGAGACTCAAGTAAAAATAGACTTTCAGGAGTTATATGATAGAGCTCATTAAGGCAGTATAAGCCAAAGCCATTCTCAATAAAATTAGGCTCATGCTAGTTTGAATTTATTGTGGAAGTTGCATCAAAGGGCATCCGAGGTGTGTGTATTAGTCAGTATAATAGTAATTACACTTTCATCCAACCCGATTTGCTCCATTCCCGAGCATTCTAGGTCAGTGCATATTTTGATTAGTTAAAACTGGCACTCATACTGGCAGAGGATTAAACATGCCCACAGAAATAGAGAATAGGTGATCCTGAGGGTTTCTTGTTAGCAGAGTCTTAAGTCATACCTGATTTTCCCACAGAGAAAACAATGAATCTGTATTTCTAACCAAAAGAACAGATGCCCAACTTTTCTTTTTTTTTGTTGTTTTTTCCATAGAAATGATCACAAACATTTTAATCAGCTGTGAGTGATATACTTGTATGCTCTGTCACTGAAAACCATCTACAGGGAACATAGTCATTTGAGCTGAGTAATACAGTAATCAATCGTATAAATTGTCCTACTATCTCACTGAAAATTCCCCGATAAGAGGATTTAGAGGGCAGGAGAGAAGCCAGGAGACTCTAAGGAAACAAGAAACGCCCGTAGACGGCTCACCTCAGAAGTGAGGTTATGACTTGAGTGGCTCTTGCAGGGACTCTGAGAGAGGCAAAGCCTGGTTTGAAGTAGAGAGAACCAGGAAGGGAGGTAGATATTGTGGGGGGAAACCAGAGCCCAGGGGACTCTTTTAGAAACAGCTCACTAATCTGATCAACTCATTTATACTGAGGGGCTAATGAAGGGCCATGAATTACTACATGACTGATTTCAGAAAAAATAATTAGATTTTGTTCCATGTGATCATCAGTGTCTTGGCTTCCGTTTGAACCATTTATAGATGATGATCCTGACCACAGCCCATGGTATTTGTTTCAACATCTTTATCTTGTTTGAGTCCTCACAGACTGTCTCTTGAATCTATCCTTGCTGACCTGCATTTGCTTATACATCTTCACCATGGAGTTATTAGTGAAGTGAAAGTGTTAGTCGCTCAGTCGAGTCCGACTCTCTGCAACCCCATGGGCTGCAGCTCACCAGGCTCCTCTGTCCTCCACTATCTTCCAGAGTTTGCTCAAATTCATGTCCATAGAATCTGTGATGCTATCTCATTGTCTCATCCTCTGCTACTCCCTTCTTCTTTTGCCTTCAATATTTCCTAGCATCGGGGTCTTTTCCAGTGAGTCACAATACCTAGAAGGGCACTAAATCTTACATCCCATAAGATTCTACATTCTGTCTCTATGAATTTGATCACTCTAGGTGCCTCATATAAATGGAATTATACAGTGTCTTTTTGCAACTGGTTTATTTCACTTAGCGTAATATCTTCAAAGATACGTCTATGCTCCAGGATGTGTCAAGGTTTTCTTGCCTTTTAAGGCTGAATGCTATTCAATGTGTATAATGAATTTTGTTTATCCATTCATCCATCAATAGGCACTTGGGTTGCTTCCACCTTTTGGCTATTCTGAATAATGCTACTATGAACATGAGGGGACAAATATCTCTTCAAGACTGCATTTTCATTTCTTTTCAGTATATACCTAAAATTAAAATTGTTGGATCATATGGTTCAATTCAGTTCAGTCACTCAGTTGTGTCCGACTCTTTGGGACTCCATGGACTGCAGCACACCAGGCTTCCCTGTCCATCACCAACTCCTGGAGCTTTCTAAAACTCATGTCCATCAATTCAGTGATTCCATCCAACCATCTCATCCTCTATTGTCCCCTTCACCTCCTGCCCTCAATCTTTCCCTGCATCAGGGTCTTTTCCAATGAGTCAGTTCTTCTCATCAGGTGGTCAGAGAATTGAAGTTTCAGCTTCAGCATCAGTCCTTCCAATGAATATTCAGGACTGATTTCCTTTAGGATGGACTGGTTGGATCTCCTTGCAGTCCAAAGGACTCTCAAGAGTCTTCTCAGACACCACGGTTCAAAAGCATCAATTCTTAGGCATTCAGCTCTCTTTATGTTCCAACTCTCACATCCATACATGACTACTGGAAAAACTTATATAGCTTTGACTATACAGACCTTTTTTGGCAGAGTAATATCTCTGCTTTTTAATGTGCTGTCTAGGTTGGTCATAGCTTTTCTTCCAAGGAACAAACATCTTTTAATTTCATGGCTGCAGTCACCATCTGCAGTGATTTTGGAGCCCCCCAAAATAAAGTCTGTTGCTGTTTCCATTGTTTCCCCATATATTTGCCATGATGTGATGGCTCCAGATGCCATGATCTTAGTTTTCTGAGTTTTAAGCCTATTTTTCACTCTCCTCTTTCACTTTCATCAAAAGGCTCTTTAGTTCTTCTTCACTTTCTGCCATAAGGCTGGTGTCATCTGTATATCTGAGGTTATTGATATTTCTTCCAGCAATCTTGGATCCAGCATGTGCTTCATCTGGCCCAGCATTTTGCATGATGTGCTCTGCATATAAATTAAATAAGCAAGGTGACAATGTTCGGCCTTGATGCACTGTTTTCCCAGTTTGGAGCCAGTCTGTTTTTCCATGTACAGTTCTAACTGTTGCTTCTTGACCTGCATACAGATTTCTCAGGAGGCAGGTAAGATGGTCTAGTATTCCCATCTCTTGAAAAATTTTCCACAGTTCATTGTGATCATATGGTACCCTATAAGATTTTAACTTAGGCAGAAAAAATTATTAGATTTATAGGATTTCCTAGGCTTCACAGTTATTTGTTTGCTTATTTGGTTTTCTTCCCTCTCTCTTGCTTTTTTCTAGATTAGCCCTGTCCAGTAGAAATACAATTCAAACCATAGATATAAATTCAAACTTTTGAATAGCCACATTTTAAAGAGTAAAAGGAAATGCTACTGCTACTGCTAAGTCGCTTCAGTCGTGTCTGACTCTGTGTGACCCCATAGACAGCAGCCCACCAGGCTCCCCCGTCCCTGGGATCCTCCAGGCAAGAACACTGGAGTGGGTTGCCATTTCCTTCCCCAATGCATGAAAGTGAAAAGTGAAAGTGAAGTCGCTCAGTCGTGTCCGACTCTTAGCGACCCCATGGACTACAGCCTACCAGGCTCCTCTGTCCATGGGATTTTCCAGGCAAGAGTACTGGAGTGGGGTGCCATTGCCTTCTCTGGTAAAAGGAAATAGATGAGATTAATTTAAGAATATATTATTTAACTTAGTATATTAATAATGTTAGCATTTGAAAATGTAATCAATATTAAAATTATAAATGTAATGTTAGAAACTATGCATTTGCCAGGCATACAATGAAAATTAATAGATCATATGATACAAAAGTTAAGGAAAAATGTAGTCCCACCAAAAAAACAAAGTGTGTTTAATAGAAAACTGTTGTACACTGCTTTGATTTAATTTTTATGTTATAGTTGATTTTCAATGTTGTGTTAGTTTCTGCTATATAGCAAAGTGTATTGGTTATACAGAAATCCAATCTTTTTTAGATTCTTTTCCCATAGGTCATTACAAAATATTGAGAAGAGCTCCTTGTGCTATACAGTAGGTCATTATTATTAGTGTTACCTATTTTATATATACTAGTGTGTTTTTGTCAATACCAGTCTCTTAATTTGGGTTAAAACTCAACATCCAGAAAACTAAGATCATGTCATCCAGTCCCGTCACTTCATTGCAAATAGGTGGGGAAACAATGGAAACAGTGACAGACTTTATTTTCTTGGGCTTCAAAATCACTGCAGATGGTGACTGCAGCCATGAAATTAAAAGATACTTGCTCCTTGGAAGAAAAGCTATGACCAACCTAGACAGCATATTAAAAAGCAGAGACATTACTTTACCAACAAAGGTCTGTCTAGTCAAAGCCATGGTTTTTCCAATGGTCTAGTATGGATGTTAGAGTTGGACCATAAAGAAAACTGAGTGCCAAAGAATTGATGCTTTTGAACTGTGGTGTGGAAAAGACTCTTGAGAGTCCCTTGGACTGCAAGGAGATGAAACCAGGCAATTCTAAAGGAAATCAGTCCTGAATATTCATTGGAAGGACTGATTCTGAAGCTGAAACTCCAGTACTCTGGCCACCTAATGCAAAGAGCTGACCCATTGGAAAAGACCCTGATGCTGGGAAAGACTGAAGGCAGGAGGAGAAGGGAACAACAGAGGATGAGATGGTTGGATGGCATCACCGACTTGATGGACGTGAGTTTGAGAAAGCTCCGGGAGTTGGTGATGGACAGGGAGGCCTGGCATGCTGCAGTTCATAGGGTTGCAAAGAGTTAGACACAACTGAGAATCTGAACCGTCTCCCAATTTATTCCCTTATCCTTTCCCCACCTCATAACCATAAGTTTGTTTTCTACATCTGTTTTGTAAAGAAATTCATTTGTACCATTGTTTAGATTCCACTTATGTAAGTGATATCATATGATATTTGCCTTTCTCCATCTGCCTCATTTTACTCAGTATGACAATCTCTGCGCCCATCCATGTTGCTGCAAGTGGCATTATTTTGTTCTTTTTAATGGCTGAGTAATATTCCCTTGTATATATGTACCACATCTCTTTCATCCATTCCTCCATTAGTGAACATTTAGGTTGCTTCCTTGCCATGGCTATTGTAAATAGTGCTTCAATAGCACTGTGGCACATGTATCTTTTTGAATTATGGTTTCCTCCAGATATATGCCCAAGAGTGGGATTGCAGGCTCATATGGTAGGTTTATTCTTAGTTTTTTAAGGAACCTCCATACTGTTTTTCATAGTGGTTGTACAAGTTTACATTCCCATCAACAGTGTAGGAGGCTTTCCTTTTCTCCACACACTCTCCAGCATATATTGTTTGTAGATTTGTTGATGATGGCCATTTTGACTGTTGTTAGGGGATGCCTCATTGTAGTTTTGATTTGCATTTTTCTAATAGTGATGTTGAGCATCTTTTCATTCAGCTTTAAGTTAGAATTCAGGTTAATTAAAATTTACAATTCACTTCCTAAGTTGTACTAAGCACACAGCAGGTGTTCAATAGCCATATGTGGCCGGGGCGACCACAGAAGACAGTGCAGAGCAGAGCATTTCATCATCATGGAAATTCTGCTGGACAGCTCAGTGTAGCCTTATCACCTGGTGCTAGTAAGTGCTGAATATGTATTTGTTGGGTGAGCTCCTAAATGTACTTAGCAAGCTCTCCATTGTTGAATGTGTTCCATCTACCAAGCACTGTCATGGCACTGGGGTCTCACTGAGTGAGCCTGTATCAGCAGCAAGCCCTGTCCTGGAATGCCTGTGCAGAGACTAAGATTCTTGCTGGTGCTAGGTTCTATTTGTTTGGTTTCTGAACTAGGTTTTTGGATGAAATGGGAAAATGTATTGAAAACAAAGACAAAGGTTGCTTGTATGGTTCTCTTTTGTCCCTGGGACCTCCCACGGACCTGAAAGAAGTCATTATTGGTTCAGCAAATGAAGAAACAAGTGGCCTTGTTAAATTATCACACACTGAAAATGGCTCTGTGAGTTAATGAAGGAAGGAGGTCCCTGAGAGTGATGGAAGGAATTGTAAGGGGAGGGCAGGAGAGAACTGGAAAAGTGGAAACACACAGAAGAAGGATATGAGAACCTTACACAATGCATTTGAAGTACAGAGGATTGACTCTAGCCAACCTGGATCCATGAGCACTTCCTTATCCATAAATTAAAGCACAGATTTCATTAGTTCTGCATATAAATTTCTGCATCCTAATTCCATTTGGAAGTGAAGTCATTCGTTTATTCATTCATTTGTTGAAGAACTATTAAAAGAATATTTATTATTTATGACTCTGAGTTAAGGGCAAAGCACTGGAGCTGTATTTCAGTTGGAGAGAAATCTCACACTTTAAAAAAAAAATTATTTGTTTTGATTGTTTGGGGGAAGTACAGGGGGTGGGATGGTATTTTCTGAATTTTGCCTTCAGGTCCATGATAGATGAATCTTGATTACCTTTCGGTTCAGTTCAGTCTCTCAGTCCTGTCGAACTCTTTGTGACTCCATGAACTGCAGCACACCAGGCCTGTCCATCACCAACTCCTGGAGTTTACCCAAACCCATGTCCATTGAGTCGATGATGCAATCCAACCATCTCATCCTCTGTCGTCCCCTTCTCCTCCTGCCCTCAATCTTTCCCAGCATCAGGGTCTTTTCAAATGAGTCAGCTCTTCGCATCAGGTGGCCAAAGTATTGGAGTTTCAGCTTCAACATCAGTCCTGGGTTTTCAGGACTGATCTCCTTTAGGATGGACTGGTTGGATCTCCTTGCAGTCAAAGGGACTCTCAAGAGTCTTCTTCAACACCACAGATCAAAACCATCAATTCTTCATTGCTCAGCTTTCTTTATAGTCCAGCTCTCACATCCATACATGACTACTGGAAAAACCATAGCCTTGACTAGATGGACCTTTGTTGGCAAAGTAATGTCTCTGCTTTTTAATATGCTAACTAGGTTGGTCATAACTTTCTTTCCAAGGAGTAAGCGTCTTTTAATCTCATGGCTGCAGTCACCATCTGCAGTGATTTGGGAGCCCAAAAAAATAAAGTCAGCCACTGTTTCCACTGTTTCCCCATCTATCTGCCATGAAGTGATGGGACCAGATGCCATGATCTTCGTTTTCTGAATGTTGAGCTTTAAGCCAACTTTCTGACTCTCCTCTTTCACTTTCATCAAGAGGCTCTTTAGTTCTTCTTCACTTTCTGCCATAAGGGTGGTGTCATCTGCATATCTGAGGTGATTGATATTTCTCCCGGGAATCTTGATTCCAGCTTGTGCTTCATCCAGCCCAGCGTTTCTCATGATGTACTCTGCATATGAGTTAAATAAGCAGGGTGACAATATACAGCCTTGACATACTCCTTTTCCTATTTGGAACCAGTCTGTTGTTCCATGTCCAGTTCTAACTGTTGCTTCCTGACCTGCATACAGATTTCTCAAGACACAGGTCAGGTGGTCTGGTGTTCCCATCTCTTTCAGAATTTTCATTTATTGTGATCCACACAGTCAAAGGTTTTGGCATAGTCAATAAAGCAGAAATAAATGTTTTTCTGGAACTCTCTTGCTTTTTTGATGATCCAGCAGATGGCAATTTGATCTCTGGTTCCTCTGCCTTTTCTAAATCCAGCTTGAACATCTGGAAGTTCATGGTTCACGGATTGCTGAAGCCTGGCTTGGAGAATTTTGAGCATTACCTTACTAGCGTGTGAGATGAGTGCAATTGTGCGGTAGTTTGAGCGTTCTTTGGCATTGCCTTTCTTTGGGATTGGAATGAAAACTGACCTTTTCCAGTCCTGTGGCCACTGCTGAGTTTTTCAAATTTGCTGACATGTTGAGTGCAGCACTTTCTCAGCATCATCTTTTAGGATTTGAAATAGCTCAGCTGGGAATCCATCACCTCCACTAGCTTTCTTCATAGTGATGCTTCCTAAGGCCCACTTGACTTCACATTCCAGGATGTCTGGTTCTAGGTGAGTGATCACACCATTGTAATTAACTGGGTCGTGAAGATCTTTTTTGTACACTTCTTCTGTGTATTCTTGCCACCTCTTCTTAATCTCTTCTGCTTCTGTTAGGTCCATACCGTTTCTGTCCTTTATTGAGCCATCTTTGCATGAAATGTTTGCATTGATTGCCTTGGAATGAGTCTATTTGCCTAAAGAGATAACAAATATTATAATACCTTTTCAGGTCACTGCAACATTTAAAACAAAGTGCAAAAATCAGTATTTCTTTGATAATTCTGTCTTTATGGTGCTTGTTGATTTTCAGCGTTCTGCTGTTACCTTCTAAATGCATGTAAATACAAGGAAAAAAATAGTTTTAATAAACAATTCCTCTCCTGCCTGCCTCTGTGGGGTTGCAAATGGGAGTCCACATTTAGAAATAATTGGGGGATTCAACTGAAAAGAGATGCAGGATGTCATTAACATTTATCTCACACCTTTAACACGATTCTCTGTTGCATCTCTTTTAATTGCAATCAAGCACATTTATCAGAAAATTTTTTTTTTTTTTTTTGCCGTTAGTATAGGGGCCTCTGCACTTTAGAAAATAATAGGATATGAGTGACAGTCTCTCATGGAATGTTCAATTTTTTTTTAATTGCAAAATGAACCTAACAAGTGTTTGCATGCTTTCCCAGGGTCTGCTATAGCCAGGCCTTCTCAGCAGCAACGAACAGTAGTGGTCATTGTTTGCTAGAGGACAGCTGTGTGTTGACTTCCTGGGAATTAGAAGAGAATTTGTGAAAAGCCAAGTGATAGCATTCAAAATATCCTTAATCAGCATGTTTATAGAATAATCAGTATAAACCAAAAAAAAATTGCCCCATATTAAAAATATGTAACTCATACTTAATTTATATGTAACTATTGTTGGTTTTTTTAGTATTAAATGACAGGTATTACAAAATCATGACAGTGGTTCAGTTAAAATAATTTTGGACCTAAAATACCCAATACATAAATGGTTATGATTAAATCAGAGGATGATGTTTTTGATTGTTGAATATATTAGAGAGTTTCTCTTTCTTCTTCCTTTCCTTATCTTGATTCAAATGTACAGTATTTTTTAAAGGTAAAATGTAAATGCATTCCTAGAATTCAGTTTACCTTTCTGGTGTTTATCAAGGAAATAAGAAAAAATCATTTTCCTCTTCCACATTTGAAAAATAAAACAGAAATAATCAAATGATTACTTTTTAACTCCATAGCAGAAGTCTTTAAATAACAACTTACTGACACATCTGGATTAGATCCTGGTTTCACACTGAAGAACCAATAATGTCCTATTCTTAGTATTCTAATTATAACCACAATCTGTGAATTTCAGTGAATTTTTCAGGAAACATGCAAACTTGGCAGTAAAGTTATTGAGAGATTGTAAAAGTCAGTCAAAGACTAAATGATCTGAAAGATGGATTTCATTATTCCTGTTTTGAAGTAACATGATTGTTGGCAGAAATAGATGCCCCTGATCAGCTTGCATTGTTAATCTTTTCTCTCCAGAAGATTTGGAGAATCTTTTGTACCCAGATTCAATACAGTAGGATCCCATGCAGTATAAATTAGATGTCATATTCTTTCTACTAACAAAGTATCAAATGTAGCATTGTCACTCATGAGACAGTGTCAACAGAAGATATTTGTTCTAAGTGAAAAATAAGAGATTTACACTTAAGATAGAAGACAGGATTAAACTTTTGGTTCATCTTTGCTGATATTAATAGAAATGTAAACACCAAGGCTAAGACGTGACTAGTTTCTATTTTTTAGAGAACTTGTATGAATAGTGTAACACGTGCAGACCTGAGAGGTACTGCATGGTCAGTTCCGATGACCGCAAGAAAGTGAGGATAATGTTAAAGTGAGGAGCTGAGGTTAAGAGGAGCTCTCTATTTTGGATAACTTAAATTTGAGATCACTGTTACCTACCCAAGCTAAGACACTTGTTGATGATCTACTGCAATCATCCAGGTAAAAAATGATAGCAGCCTGAACTGGGGAAGGGACAATGAGGCTGGAGAAGTGGGTGGATTTAAGAAAAGTCTGAAGAAAGAATAGACAGCACGTGGTTATTAATAGCAAGTGAGGGTGAGGGATTTGAGAGGAATTCCAAGGATGACTGAGGGCACTAGTCCTGGAGAGTGAGCACTGGGCCAGGAGCATGATTACAAGAGGAGGACTTCAGACTGGAGGAGGCACAGTTTTATTGCTTGGGGAGACCTACAGGCATGTGCACTGAGCACGTTCTTATTTCAGCCTGAGGCTCAGGTGAGAGACACAGTTTAGACATGTGGGGGGTCAGTGATATAAACGTAGTTATCATCAGTGCTAACAGAGTGGATGAGATTACTCCAAGAAAGTCTGTAGGTCAAAAGCATAAAGAGTCTGTATTTCGGATGAAAATAAAAGGCTTGTTGTGGATCATGCTATTTAGCAAAACAATCCCAAAGATGCACAGAAGGGAGGGAATGGTGTGAACACCCTTCCAACTCAGGTACATTATTTTATGAGACTAGCTCTTTTCCAGCTAGAATTTATGATGAGGGAGGGACTGCCCTGGCAGACTAGCACTTAGGACTCCATGATTCCAATGCTGGGGGTGCAGGTTCGATCCCCAGTTGGGGGACTGAGATCCTGTATGCCACATGGTGTGGCCAAAAAATAAAGGAAAAAAGAAGAACTTAAAACAAGGGAATATTGGACATCAGTGCAAGTCTCACAGTCAAGGAGCAAAACACCTAGCCATAGAACAAGGCAATAAAGAATTCAGAAATTGAGACTTTGATCTTGAATTCTTAGGTAATTACATACACAGTGTCAGTGTGAATGCAGATTGGGGCAATCACTATGAAAAAACAGTATAGAGCTTCCTCAGAAATTGAAAATAGAACCACCATATAGTCCAGCAATCACTCTTCTGGGTATTTACCCAAAAGAATTGAAATCAGGATCTCAGATATCTGCTCTCCCATGTTCATGGCAGCATTACTCACCATAGCCAAGATGTGGAGACAACCTAAATGGCCATTCACAGATGAATGGATAAAGAAAATGTGGTATATGCATACAGTGGAATGCTATTCAGCCTTTAAAAAGAAGGAGATTCTGCAACAGACAACAAGATGAAGCTTGAGGATTTTGTGCTAAGTGAAATAGCAGAAACACAAAATATTACATGATCCACTTACATGAGGTACCTAAGATAGTCAAAGTCATAGAATCAAAGCATGAAATGGTGGTCACTGGAAGCTGAGGGCGGGGGAAATAAGAGTTATTAATCTCCAGGCATTAAATTTCGGTCAAGCGAGATGCTTTCCAGTCCTGCAGTACAACACTGTACCTATAGTCAACAATAACGTATTGTACACTTAAAAATCTGTTAAGAGAGCAGATCATTGTATTTCCAGATGCTGTCTGGCTGGGTGATTGTCTTCGAGGCAGATGTCAACAGAAGACAAGCCAGAAGGGATGGATGCACAGCCCTGTGCTGGGGGCTCTGATGAAGGGTGCCAGTTATTAAAACAAGCCTAGTTCTTTTAACTCCCAAATCAGAGAACTCTCACTGCTCCACGGCTGCTGCTCTAGAATTGTGTAAGATCCGTGTTTGGGAGGAAGTCCAGAGATGACCTGCTGCTAATTTTTCATTTTACAAATGAATTAAATAAAGCCCCAAGAGAGTAACTTGTTAAAAGTCACACACCTGCTTTTGGATGCAGTCTGCTGACATTCAGAGCATCCCTGTTGGACTCCGACACTGTGTGTGGGACCCCCGACACTCTGTGTGGGACCCTTTTCGAAGGAAGTGAAACTGCTTTTGCATATGCCCTCTGCATGCCTTGCAGTTGAATCTACTCCAAAGTTAAGGTTAAGAGTGCAAGCTCTAGTCTTCAATGACCAGGGCTGGAATCCAGCCTCTGTCCCTTGGGAGTCATATGACCTTACTCTCTCTCAATTTAGTCTCCTTATATGCAAAATGGAGATAATAATAGAGGACTAAGGGAGAAAATACCTGTCAAGTCCCTAATGTCTAGCTTATGCTGTGATCACAATACATTTTAGGAGTCATTTCATCACTTTTAATATTACTTTTTATTGCTTGCCTCTGTCTTTTAGCATCTGGGATGTAAATGTTAATAACACCCAGAGGTTTATTTTTCTGGCATGTAATGTGCATGAAACAAATATTTGTTGAGAGAATGACAAAAGAAGAAAAGATAGTGAAGGAGAAAGGTTACAGCATTCGAAGATCTTTCCTCATTGTCTGGTTGACATTCTGAAACATGGAAAAGTACCAGGTATTTTTATTATGACTTTTACCCCTTTTCTGACCTGTGAAATATGCAGCAGTGCTTTTAAGAGAACATAGGAAAGCTCAAGAAGGAAGGTGTGTGTCTCCATGTATTTTAAGCAGGGCAGACCTTGTGCAGGTTTGCCATTGTTTTTACCGCTAAAAGCTTCCTGCGCCTTTTAGCATCCTCACAGCCAGCATCTCTGTGTTCTAGTCAGGGGTTCAGAGTACAAAGTGCTTTCCCTTAATGAGCTTGCATGTGGGACTGACACCTGACACAATGATTTCTATCACAGAGGAGGCTTCTGTAGATGGTGGCATAAGGGTTAGGAGCCTGCACTCTGTGGCTGGATCCCCCTAGTTTTGGATCCAACACTTGGCAGCTTTGTGAGCTCGACAAGTTCTCTGAGCTGTGCTTTCACCTGTAAAGGGGGAATAAGCATCTAGTACTTACCAGGTCAGGTCAAGGAACAAATGAGTTTTCATCCATCAGTGCCTAGGCTGGCATGCTCTTTGCTCCTGGCTTTGCCCGCATCCCAAATGAGCAATAACTACTAAAGTTCAGAATAGGATCATCCTAAACACAGAGAGATGAGGTCATCAAGGTTAAAGAAGGAATGGGACTTTGTCAAACACAAGGAAGAGAGTTGGCTCTTTCAGACTTAGGACTAGAAATGAACGTGGCCTTGTATAGGGAAAATAGTGGCCTTGTATAGGGAGTTGCACATAAGCAGTGATCTTATTTTAATGAGCACTGGATGAGTGCAGCGTTAGATGAGATCTGGTAACAGTGAGAAGCAAAGAGAGGTTTAGAGGAGGAGATTAGCATGAGCAAAACAATTTCTTACATGATTAATTTGGTAAATAAATATTAGGGTGGAGATTGAAATTAGGGTATCAGTTTGGAGACCACTGCAATAGTCTAGACTTTGATGTGCTCAGGCTCTTGGCGGGATTGATGGGGGGGCTCATATAAAAGAGAATGAGTGTTGAGATGTAGAAAGAAAAGATCAGAAGGTGATTGTCTGGAGACGGGTGTGGGGAGGAGATGAGGGGGAATGTCAGGTTTGCAAGCCTGACTGGCGGAGAAGTCTGTATAATAGACACACACATGCAAGTTCAGAGGGACCTGTGGTTTGGGGGAAAGGATTACGAGTTTCTTTCAAGTCTGGTTGCATTTGATCCAACAATAGAACACCCATATGGAAGCTAGAATTTGGAGAAGCAGAGTTGAAGTTCAGGAGAGGTCAGAGCTAAGCTTGTGTATATACTTGGGACTGAATCAAGTACAGGGGAGAGTGAGAGACAGGAGAGGGGGTGAAATTTCTGCGAGATGGCCTGGCAGGAGTGAGGCGGGGTAAGATGCCAGCAAGAGACAGCAGTGACCATCAGGGGAGGCGATGTATATGACAGCACTTATGGGGGCACGGCTGAAGAAATAGAACATAAATAGGAAAAATTTGGTGACTGCCCCGTTTCCTAGAATCCCAAAGCCAAAATGGACACATTTTGTAGGTGAGGAATTAGGGCTCAGCAAAGCGGAGTTCGGTGGTTTCCCCTGGGATGGTTGCAGAGTCAGACGTGCCCCTTTTCAGCACTCTTCTCGTTTTCCAGGCTGCTGCTTGGGCTCTTCCTGTCTCTCAGTGCCTCACTGCATATGGTTAGATCTGTACTCTGTTTTACACAAAGCATACTGTAAAGTGGGCTTCCCTGCTAGCTCAGTTGGTAAAGAATCTGCCTGCAACATAGGAGACCCCAGTTCGATTCCTGGGTCAGGAAGATCCGCTGGAGAAGGGATAGGCTACCCATTCCAGTTGTTCTTGGGCTTCCCTGATGGCTCAGATTGTAAAGAACCTGCCTGCAATGCAAAGACCTGAGTTCGATCCTTGGATTGGGAAGATCCTGTGGAGAAGGGAGCAGCTCCCCACTCCAGTATTTTAGCCTGGAGAATTCCATGGACTGTGTAATCCATGGGGTCGCAAAGACTTGGACACACCTGAGCGACTTTCACTTTCATACTGTAAATTGCTGGGGCTTCTGCAAGGGGAGCCCACACTCAGCCAAGGGCAGAGCACAGAAGCTGCGTCGGCTAGAGCGGGGCTCCTGGAAAGGAGTGCTCTGTACACACATGGATATTTGCTCTTGCCCTACTTCTCTATTTCATGTGTATTTCCTTTAGTTAACTAATCTTGCAATATTTAGAAAACGAAATAAACAGTTTACCCATTCACTCCTTATTTTTGCATACATTTTAATTAAACAAATATTTATAATTGGTCTTCCCTGGTGGGTTCAGTGGTAAAGAACCCACCCGCAATGCTGGAGACACAGGTTCGATCCCTGGGTCAGGCAGATCCCCTGGAGAAGGAAATGGCAACCCACTCCAGTATTTTTGCCTAAAGAATCCCATGGACAGAGGAGCCTGGCAGGCTACAGTTCAGAGGTTACAAAAGAGTCATACACAGCTGAGCGACTGAACACGAATATTGTTTCCCAAAAGATATTGAAATGACATACTGTTTTATATGAAGGAGACTGTAAATCTCAACTGCGTTTATAGCCCAATGATCGCAATAATTATAAGCCACATCATTTAAAAATTGAAGTAGCTGTTTTTGAAAGTGCATAAAAGTGATGTCCCATGTCTGAACCATTTGCACCACTTAGCATAATTTTATGGAAAGGATAGCCACTTGCGATCTTAACCTTCTTATGAATTTCTTATGAAGTCATAGAAATCTTAATACCTTTCTAATGTTCTTCTTGAAGGAAACAATTTGGGAAATGCCAAGGACAAAAACATAGGAAGCATTTAACATAAACTGGAAATCATTAATACTTAATGGAGAAGCATAAGCCATTCTGAGGCATTTTAAAGCAGCTATTAAAATCATCCCTTCCAGGAGGTGTTAAAAAACAAAATCCATCCGAGTAAATTTGCAGATCTAATTGGCTTTATTAAACAATTCAGGAATTGGGCAACATTCCATGTAGCAAGTTGAGAGGAGCTCTGAGGGAGCTGTACAAGATGGAAGGGTTGTTTAGGCAGAAAGAGGAAGGGATAAGGAAGGATCAGATTACAGCATCTTCCTTTGGTGGATGAAAAGGGTCTCTGTGGCTAATTACGTCATCAGTGCTGACCAGAAAATTCCCAACTGACCGGTTAGGATTACATTCCTGGGGGAAATTCAAGCTACAATTAGGTTAAGTCTTAAGTTTCTGCTTGGTGACATGGGCTTAGCATGAGTGAATCCATTTTGGATTTGTTTCTTTTTTACCAGAGGCTAGGAAGTTCTTCAAAACTAGTGCTGTCTTACTCAAAGAAAGACTTAATGGAAATAGAAACCATAAAGCCCAAGGCTTAGAAGAAAGTGGGATTGAGATTCAAATGACTTCATTTTAAATGCTATTTGTCATCACAGATTTCCACTAAGTTTGCTTCCACACCTGGCTTCCCATGGGGCCATTGGGTCAGCGGTTCTTCTGTGTTGTTTATCGTTTGCTGATAGGGAGGGGTGCCCTTTCAGGGTTTCTTCAATTTCAGAGCTGCAAAAACCGGTTCTGAAAATAGTTGGCAGTATCAGTTGGCCAAATATATTTGCTGAAACCCCTTTTGTTTTGAACCAGGGAGGCCCAAGATCAAGAAAGACTTGGGTTAACTTAAGGTTAACACAATCACAGGTTTCTTCTTTTTTTTTTTTCTTGGTACTATATATTTTATTTTTATTTATTTTTTAATATAAATTTATTTATTTTAATTGGAGGCTAATTACTTTACAATATTGTATTGGTTTTGCCATACATCAACATGAATATGCCACAGGTGTACATGTGTTCCCCATCCTGAACCCCTCTCCCACTTCCCTTCCCATACCATCCCTCTGGGTCATCCCAGTGCACCAGCCCCGAGCATCCTGTATCATGCATTGAACCTGGACTGGCTATTCATTTCACATATAATATTATACATGTTTCAAAGCCATTCTCCCAAATCATCCCACCCTCGCCCTTTCCCACAGAGTCCAAAAGACTGTTCTCTATACAGGTTTCTTCTTTTGCAAACTTCTAAGACTCTCATCACTTTCTGGCTTCTTCTCTCTTCTGTTACTGTATTCTCTTGCTGACCATGCGCAAGTGGTCTCAAACCCCCTTCCTGAGTGGTAACAGCCCACACAACCCTCCAGAGTTTTCTCTGTGCTGAGGTTCAGGGGATGGAGGGAAAGAATACTGAATTGCTAGACTTGGAGGCTGAATTCTGGAGCCAAATTCAGTTCTAACTCTAGTGTATTCATCCTGGGAAAGCTCCCTAAACTTACTCTCTTTGTCCTTCTGCTTCTATTCTTTTTAATTATCTTTTGATTTTTATCAAAGTAATGCGTACTTAAAGTATCAAGTGCAATAAAAGTTTTTTGAACTAGCTTCCTTAAATGAGTTCCCTGACTGAGTAACTCTCTCCCTTTCCTAGATATAATCTACTGACTGATGCTTCCAGCCAGCTGGCCACCAGGGTCTCACCTGCTGTCCCCTGAGCCCACCTGTAACTTCTGATCTCACCAGTAAGGGTGAATATGGACCAAGATTAGTTGTATTTGTCCCCATTGTATCTGTTAATATAACTATTTAATTCTAAGTTATATAAAACCAATGACATACAGATACATAAAACAGTTGCTATTTCTATGAAGCTGTTTTGGTAAGACTCAAAGTTGAGTTACTAAAAATAAAATGCTACAGAATCAGGTGTGAAAATAAAATGGTAAAATATTAGGAAAAAACTCAAATCTAAAAGGATTTTGCTTTGTGTCTTTCAGTTCTCAATCCACTTTAATGGGACTGAAACTAGGAAATGTAGATGATGATAATGATGATAGGTGCAGTTTATGTAAAAAAGAAATACATTGTTTTATTCCATAAGCAGAAGTCCAGGTCATGCTCCAAGGGATTCTTCTGGTATTAGATTAGATGAGGTTCACATAAAGTGCTCAGCATAATGTCTAATATTTAACAAGAATTCAGTACAGGTTAGCTGTTATTGTGGTTCAGTTCAGTTCAGTTCAGTCACTCAGTTGTGTCTGACTCTTTGCGACCGCATGAATCGCAACACGCCAGGCTCCCTGTCCATCACCAATTCCTGGAGTTCACCCAAACTCATGTGCATCAAGTTGGTGATGCCATCCAGCCATCTCATCCTCTGTCGTCCCCTTCTCCTCCTGCCCCCAATCCCTCCCAGCATCAGGGTCTTTTCCAATGAGTCAACTCTTCGCATGAGATGGCCAAAGTATTGGAGTTTCAGCTTCAGCATCAGTCCTTCCAATGAACACCCAGGATTGGTCTCCTTTAGGATGGACTGCTTGGATCTCCTTGCAGTCCAAGGGACTCTCAAGAGTCTTCTCCAACACCACAGTTCAAAAACATCAATTCTTCGGTGCTCAGCTTTCTTTACAGTCCAACTCTCACATCCATACATGACTACTGGAAAAACCATAGCCTTGCCTAGATGGACCTTTGTTGGCAAAGTAATGTCTCTGCTTTTTAATATGCTGTCTAGGTTGGTCATAATTTTCCTTCTAAGGAGTAAGCGTCTTTTAATTTCATGGCTGCAGTCACCATCTGCAGTGATTTTGGAGCCCCAAAAAATAAAGTCAGCCACTGTTTCCACTGTTTCCCCATCTATTTCCCATGAAGTGATGGGACCAGATGCCATGATCTTTGTTTTCTGAATATTGAGCTTTAAGCCAACTTTCTGACTGTCCTCTTTCATTTTCATCAAGAGGCTCTTTAGTTCTACACTTTCTGCCATAAAGGTGGTGTCATCTGCATATCTGAGGTTATTGATATTTCTCCCAGCAACCTTGATTCCAGCTTGTGCTTCATTGAGCCCAGCGTTTCTCATGATGTACTCTGCATAGAAGTTAAATAAGCAGGGTGACAATATACAGCCTTGACGTACTCCTTTTCCTATTTGGAACCAGTATGTTGTTCCATCAGTCTGTGATGAGTGAAAGCCAAACTAGAACATCAAAGTATATCCTGCCCAGAAATATAATCTTATTATTAGGCCCCAGGGTCAGGTTTCCTGAGACCCTTGAGAAGTTGGGAGACAATAGTTTCCTGGGGCTTGAAAGAAGGGCATGGAAAATTACTATTCAGTGGCTATAGAGTTTCAGTTATGCAGGATGAAAAAGTTCTAGAGATATGCTCAGCTTACAGTCAACATACCATTCAGTATATTTTAAAATTTACTGAGGATAGATCTAATGTGTTTTTTTCCTACAATTAATAAAAAAAGAAAAAAGAAACTGGCAGATGACCTTGGCATAACCTTTCTAGTTGAGCCATCACAGAGATGGGGAAAGAGGCCACCATGTCCACGTTTTTAAAGGAAATGACTTGATTATCATAAACCTGAGGGCTTAGAGGCAATACCTGATGAGAACCATTTCTCATGCAATCAGTAAACTGCTTAGCAGAATATCATAAGAGATAAAGAAGCAACTGCATTTGACTCTTTGAATAGCCATTTTTTCCACTTCAATTTAATTTCCTTCCCTGGTTACGTGACAGATTACATCAACAATGAGATGTGCCGGATAAAATCAATTTTGAATGAGGGAAGATTTTGAGTCCTAGCCTAAACAATATTGTTATCACCAAGCCACGCAAGTGTGACCTTAATCATGCTATTGTTACATGGGTGAATCAGTAAATAGAGAGTTTCAATCGCATCAAAGTGAGCCGAAGCAGTGGATTACATATCAAGTTCCAACCCTTGAGGATCAGTTGTACCAGAAGACCTATAACTTATTGATGAGCTATACAAATGACTTATAAATGCCTTCATCCAAAATGCAGAAATTACTAAATCAAGTGCACTGCTGATACCTTATCCCAGGAAACTCATGATACTACAACTCAATATATTGTTTATATGTATTTTTTAATCATTCTAAAGATAGAATAGCATATTAAAAACCTTTTTAAATTTTTGTTTACTTTTATATTTTTTCTTTTACATTTTATTAAAGTATAGTTAATCTACAATGTATTAGTTTCAGATGTACAACAAAGTAATTCAGTTTAAATATATATAATATATATATTCCTTTTCAGATTCTTTTCCCTTATAAAGTTATTACTAGAATAGCATTAATTGACATAACTATAAACTGGTATATTTTAGCACAAATGAAATTTGATGAAAGAATAATTATGCAAACAAGCACTGATAGAATCTTTCTTTCAATTTAGGTTAGAGAAACAATATTATATATGAATTACACTGATAGGAAGTTTTTTAAATGGAGCAGAAGAGCAGGACCAGAGAGCTAAGCTTACCATTCTATGTATAAGCTTCATCATTCTTAAGTATTTGTTCAAATTTTATCAACATACTTTGAAAGGAATATTTTTGAAAAACAAGACAGTATGCTATCTACAGTCTGTGAGGTCTCGAAGAGTCAGACACAACTGAAGCAACTTAGCACACATGCACGGACTGTAGCCCCCAGGCGCCTCTGTCCATGGGATTTCCCAGGCAAGAATGCTGGAGTGGGTTGCCATTTCCTCCTCCAGGGGATCTTCCTGACATGGAATCGAACCCATGTCTCCTGCTGCTCTCTTGCATTGACAGCCAGATTCTTTACCACTGTGCCACCTGGGAAGTGGGAAGCCTACGTATTATATGGTTATAATATGTTTTTTTAAAAGAGGAATTGGACCAGTGTAATCTAGAAAGCAAAAAGTCTGAATAGCCATATAATTACCATCTTGCGGTTCCCTCAACTTGTTCTCAGAATGAGTTGAGATTCACTTCTCCCCAGAGATGACTAAACCAGAAGAAATATTCTATATTACATTGAGCAACTTCATCTGGCAGAAAAGGTCGTCCTTCTTGATTATCAGGATGAAAAATTGTTGGCTCAAGGGAACCCTCAAGATTTCTTTCTTAGAGCTCTTCACTATAGAATTAACTTCCAGTATCTCTGGATGATATAAAAATATCCATAGGATCTCATCCCTCAAAAAGCTTTTGTCCTTTTATCCTAGACTTCAGTTCATTTACTCTTTCAAGCTTCACAGCCCAAGTTATCCAAGAGTGGGCCATTGGATATTCCATACCAGAAGATGTACATGGTGTTTCTATCCCAGCTATCAATTTTATGCACAGATCTATCCCATGTACTCAGAAATTTTAAACAGAAACTATAATTGTGTATCAACACCTTGGTAGATTATGGAGTAGAATGCAAAGAATCCAAGGAAATTTTCTTCCTTGAAATGAATTTGTGACAATACCGTTTCTGTTGTTTATGTTCTGGTGTTTTGGCCATGAGGCATGTGGGGATCTTAGGTCCTCAGCCAGGGATCAAACCCTCACCCCTTGCACTGGAAGGCAAAGTCTTAACCACTGGACTGCCAGGGAAATCCCAAGATGAATATTTTCCATCTCCGCCTACCCTAGCAGTCCCAGCTCGATTTCTCTGAGGCAGAAGGTATAGGCACAAAGCTGTCTTTTCTGTGGCAAAGTTTAAAGGTAATGCCAAGTTTCTTAATATGTGATATCAAGCCCGCCACCACTTGAGTAGCCTAGAAACACAGGGATGTCATATTCTATATCATGACCCTCTCCCTTCCCATGATTTTCTTGGCTAGCAATAAAATATCAGAGACTTTGAGGTATGTCAATGTAGAAAGTTTCTTAAAATGTCTTTGCAGGTGATGGTAATATGTGCATTTCCTGTCTCTTCTTTTCTAGGATGGGAACCTGTAAATTACTTGCGATCTACACCCAGAATCAGTGAGTAAACTCTCCATAATGTTTGGGTCTCAGGTAGTTTTAGACAAGCAAAGCAAAAGCGTTAGTCAGTCAATTGTGTCCAACTCTTTGCGACCCTATGAACTGTACCTGACCAGGCTCTTCTGTCCATGGAATTCTCTAGGCAAAAATACTGGAGTGGGTTGCCATTCCCTTCTTCAGGGGATCTTCCCTACCCAGGGATCAAACCCAGGTCTCCCACATTGCAGACAGTTTCTTTACCATCTGGGCCACCAGGGAAGCCCCAAAGCCACAATAACTGAAAACCCTGTAGCGTCACTTTTAAATACCTGTTCTGATGATCCATCACCAGAAAGCACAGCCTAGGTGGCATTTGAGTTTTATAAAGTCTTGGAGGATAGGGGAGAAAAGCAAGCAAACCATGATCCTTGCCCTCAATAAATTTACAGAGGAAATCATAGACTTTGAAGATATATTCCAGTTATATCTAGCTTAATGAATAATTAATATCCACCTTATTTGAAAAAGTTCACATTTTACCTATTTTTATTTTATAACACTTCCCTGGGACATTGGACTATATTCTTTATTTTCCAGAAATGTCTTCCTCTAAGAATTCAGTAAAACCTTCTTCATTCAGGTATTTTGATTATACAGTTTTTGACAGTTTGACCCAGACCAAGATGAAATTTACTTATGAATTGTCAGCATGGAATGGGCTTGATACAAGAAACAGAGAAAACAGCTGTAACCTATTTTAAAAGAATAATTGTTTTCATGGTTTTGGCACATACGGTGGTCTTTAGGCAAAAAGATTCAGCTGTAAAACAAGGATGCATGTCATTTAGTGGCTTTCTCCTTAGACAGGCGTTATTGGCAGATTAGAGTATTGAAAGTAATAAAAGTGCATTGCTTTCAATAAATCTGACTTCTGTAGTTCAGGATCACGTCCCCTTTTTCTTCCCACCTCCCCAAACTCAGTATTCTAGTCTACTGAAATGTACTGTGTGTTATATATGGACATAAATGTTTGTTAGTAGAAGAGGATCAATTCTTATTATCTTATTTTTGAAACTGACAGATATACATTTTAATTTTTTGAATGCCTATCTGTAACATTGATCACCTGGATGACAGTCATGTATTTATTTTTACAAGAAAAATGATGTAGCATTCCCTTTTATTTTCTGTGATTTTATACCAAAGGAATTTTTTTAAAATTTAAAACCGTATTTTCACAAAGCAAGAAAGACAAATTCCCAAGATGATAGTGAAGATTTAGGGGGAGAAAAAAATAACCCCCAAATCATATCATGCCCTCCTTGTGGCATGTTGAAAAGTCAGAGCAGTAACCAAATCACCATTCATTCCTTCATACAACAAACACTTAGCCAAGGGCCGTGCTTATTGCTTCAAGGTGTGTAGAGATTAATAAAACTGTCTTCTTGTCTACACTGTGCTGGCAGCCCGTAAGTTGAAGCAGAGATGGAGACAGTTTTCCCATGTGATAAGTGATGTGTTATCCTTATAAGCAGAGTGTTTAGGGAACACTGAGATGATACCATTAAATTTGACTAAAAAGTTAGGGAAATATTCATAGCAGGTATAACACTGGAGCTCATTCTTTAAACATAAATTCAATGTCTACAAGTAGAGAAAAGGACATTTCAAATCAGTGTGAGCAACATATGGAAATAGAGAATATGTGGATTGCTTAAGAAAAACAGCAGACATGTTTGAGGTGGAGAGCTGAGGAGGTGGGGAACAATATATGGTCTATTGAATGGTATATTGCTAAGATACGCCCTTCCTTAGAGGTTGGAAACACCAGCTGGAGCTCACAGAAAAATTTGAGAGTTGTCTGTAGAAAGCTGAAATGTAGAGAAATGGGAATAGATTAAACTGTGGACAATTGAGAGAACTTTCAAGAATAGGCTTCTCCTTCTTAGAGGAGAGAAGGGGAGATAAATAAATAAATAAACATTTGAAGGTGTATACAAAGAGATTCGAGGGAGTTTATGTCTGAGAGCTTCAGTCTTCTTTCCGTTTTGCTGTTGGATGAGTGTGGAATGCCTATTAGAAAGGCACAAGTTTGAATCCCTGCTCCAGAATCTGTGAGTCATGTAACATGGGCAGATCACATAACCCACGTACATTTCAGTGTTGGCTTCACTTACTGAGCTCTCGTCTATAAAATGAGGATAACAGTACACAGCTTATATGGATTGTTGCGATTATTGAAGACAAGCTTGTACAACATATTCATACAAAGGTGCTCTATACATGAGAGCTGCGAGATGATTGTCATCTGTGAATAGGAGCTTGTCTCCAGGGGGACAGAAAAAACAGAATGAGGAATGAAGATTGGAAAGGGACATGTGCAAGTGTTTCCTTTAATATTTATTTATTTTTGACTGTGCTGGGTCTTCATTGCTACACTTGGGTTTTCTCTAGATTCAGAGAGCAGGGGGTTACTCCTTTGTGGTACGTGGGCTACTCATTGTGGTGGTTTCTCTTGTTTTGCAGCACAGGATCTGGGGTGTGTGGGCTTCAGTAGCTGTGATGCATGGACTCAGTAGTCGAGGTTCTCGGGCTCCAGGGCACAGACTCTGGAGTTGTGGCACATGGGCGGGCTTAGTTGTCCTGAAGCATGTGGGATCTTCCTGGACCAGAGATCAAACCAGTGTCCCCTCCTTTGCAAGGTGGATTCTCAACCACGGGACCACCAGGGAAGCCCTGTGAAAGTGGTTTTTAAGCAGCATTAAGAACCCTTTATGAAAGCATGATTTTGCAAGTACAGTCATATTTATGTGTCCCAGAGCAGCCAATAGGGATGTTTCAATGGCCTGAGTCGGGGAAGGTCAAAGCAAGCACTGTGTCATTGAGAGAACAATTGAGAACGTTGATGAGTTCCAGTCTGAGAAGCGTGGAGACTGATATTCCAGGACCTGTTCTCCAGCCTCTACCCTGAGTTGGCAGAAGACTGTGTTTTCTAAGGGTCAGCTGCCTGTGAGCCTATGGCTCTGGTCATTATCAAGGAAGAGAGCTGAGTTCCAAAGAGGCCAAGGTTGTCTACTGTCCTACCAGCTAAGCTCCAGACATAGTTGTCTGCTCAGAGACCCGCCAGACCCTTGCCCGCCTCTCCTACCCTCTCACTGACCACCCTTGGCTCACAGTCCCTACCCCAGCCTCTCTTCCACTTGAGTTTTCATTTTTCCCTAGCACACGAGACAGTGAGAAACATTTCTATCTCCCCTGGAATAGAACAGTGGCATTTGAACCAAGTAAAAAAGAGCCCATCTGCGTGTTTCTTGTCCCTCAGGTCATCAGCACCCCTTCTAGACCTTAGAACAGGATTCACTGGGTACAGCAGGCAGGGCCACACTTCCTCTCCCATACCTGGAAGTTGGTTATCCTACCAGCCAAGAGGATGATGTCTGGTGTCCTCTTAAATTCTTAGTTAGCACTGGGGACCCCAAGAAAGAATTACCAAGATCTACCTTGACAGTTAACTTCCCTCGGAGAGAGATTTGAACGGCTGGAGAATGTCCTTCATATGCCAAATGGAAGTAATAAAGAAACTATAGGCTGTACCTCACTCATTATGGACTACTATTTTAATTAATGGGAGCTACACTCCTCCATGGGGAATTTGGTTGCTTCATGCAGTGAGTGAATATATTCAAGAAGAATATACTAATTCAAGGTGCTAGTATGTGTAAAATAGATAACTAGTGGGAACCTGTTGTATAATACAGGGAGCTCTGCTTGGTGCTCTGTGATGACCTAGAGGGATGGGATGGAGTGGAGAAGGGGGGGAGAGGTCCAGCACAGAGGGGATATATGTATGTGTGCTTCCTTGCTAAGTCACTTCAGTCATGTCCGGCTCTTTGTGACCCCATGGACTATAGCCCGCCAGGCTCCTCTGTCCCTGGATTTCCCAGGCAAGAATACCGGAGTGGGTTGCAAATGCCCTTCTCCAGGGGATCTTTCCTACCCAGGGATCAAACACGCATCTCTTATGTCTCCTGAATTCTCAGACAGGTTCTTTGCCACTAGTGCCACCTGGGAAGCACTATATCCCAGGCTATATGTATACATATAGCTGAATCACTTCATTGCATGGAAGAAACTAACATAACATCGTAAAACAAACTGTATCCCAATTACATATATATATACATGTATATATATATATGCATGTGTGTATATAAATAAATATATATAACAGATTGGTTCCAAATCAGGAAAGGAGTATGTCAAGGCTGTATATTGTCACTCTGCTTATTTAACCTATGTACTGAATACATCATGCAAAATACTGGGCTGGATGAAGCATAAGCTGGAATCAAGATTGCCGGGAGAAATATCAGTAACCTTAGATATATAGATGACACCACTCTTATGGCAGAAAGTTAAGAAGACCTAAAGAGCCTCTTGATGAAAGTGAAAGAAGAGAGTGAAAAAGTTGGCTTAAAGCTCAGCATTCAGAAAACTAAGATCATGGCATCTGGTCCCATCACTTCACGGCAAATAGATGGGGAAACAGTGGAAACAGTGATGGACTTTATTTTTCTGGGCTCCAAAATCACTGCAGATGGTGACTGCAGCCATGAAATAAAAAGACGTTTACTCCTTGGAAGAAAAGCTATGACCAACCTAGAGTGCATATTAAAAAGCAGAGACATTACTCTGCCAACAAAAGTCCATCTAGTCAAAGCTACGGTTTTTCCAGTATGGATGTGAGAGTTGGACTATAAAGAAAGCCGAGCACCAAAGAATTGATGCTTTGGAACTGTGAGAAGTTCTTGATAGTCCCTTGGACTGCAAGGAGATGAAACCAGTCAGTTCTAAAGGAAATCAGTCCTGAATATTCATTGGAAGGACTGATGCTGAAGCTGAAACTGGAGTTTCAGTACTTTGAAACTCCAGTTGGTGATGGACAGGGAAGCCTGAGGTGCTGCAGTCCATGGGGTCGCAAAGAATCAGACACAACTGAGCAACTGAACTGAACTGAACTGATGTATATATATAAGCACCTTCAGTTCAGTTCAGTTCAGTCGCTCAGTCATGTCTGACTCTTTGCAACCCCATGAATTGCAGCACCCCAAGCCTCCCTGTCCATCACCAACTCCCGGAGCTCACCCAAACTCACGTCCATAGAGTCGGTGATGCCATCCAGCCATCTCATCCTCTGTCATCCCCTTCTCCTCCTGCCCCCAATCCCTCCCAGCATCAGAGTCTTTTCCAATGAGTCAACTCTTTGCATGAGGTGGCCAAAGTACTGGAGTTTCAGCTTTAGCATCATTCCTTCCAAAGAACACCCAGGGCTGATCTCCTTCAGAATGGCCTGGTTGGATCTCCTTGCAGTCCAAGGGACTCTCAAGAGTCTTCTCCAACACCACAGTTTAAAAGCATCAATTCTTCGGCGCTCAGCCTTCTTCACAGTCCAACTCTCACATCCATACATGACCACAGGAAAAACCATAGCCTTCACTAGATGGACCTTTGTTGACAAAGTAATGTCTCTGCTTTTGAATATGCTATCTAGGTTGGTCATAACTTTCCTTCCAAGGAGTAAGCGTCTTTTAATTTCATGGCTGCAGTCACCATCTGCAGTGATTTTGGAGCCCAAAAAAATAGTCTGACACTGTTTCCACTGTTTCCCCATCTATTTCCCATGAAGCGATGGGACCGGATGCCATGATCTTCATTTTCTGAATGTTGAGCTTTAAGCCAACTTTTTCACTCTCCTCTTTCACTTTCATCAAGAGGCTTTTTAGTTCCTCTTCACTTTCTGCCATAAGGGTGGTGTCATGTGCATATCTGAGGTTATTGATATTTCTCCCGGCAATCTTGATTCCAGCTTGTGCTTCTTCCAGCCCAGCGTTTCTCATGAATAATAATTGAAACATTAGGAAAACCCTGTCAAATTCAGACAAAACTCTACATTTCTGTGAAAATACAGCTGCTGAGACTCTTTAGAGTGTGGGTAACCTCAAAGCTCTTTCTTCTCGCTCAGACTTGGTTCCCAAAGCCCACCCTCCTGTGACTGCCAACAGGGAGTCACCTAGAATTCACTTCGAAGTACTTTGCTTCCTATACGTTCCTTCCAGTCAGTTGCAGTCACCTATGGATAGATAGATGGTTCTAGATCACATAACATCCTCACTCCCCCCTCACAGCCCTTCCCTACGGGGCAAGAGCCATGCTGAAGTGTAGCCCATCTCTACCTCCTCGAGAGTAGGAAGCCCCATACAACTCTTCTGATTGGATTTCAGGCTGGGATTTTCCCACTTGACACAAACACACATCAGCCCTTTCTGGAATATGCTTTAATCACCTGGTGCCATGTCAACCAGACCAATGTGCCCTCTACAACTGCCAAGTATTCCTTCCTGGTTTATATGCAAGCAGATCTGCTAGAGCGAGCAACTCACCTTTCATTTTAAACAAACACAACAGAATACCAGTTATAAGATGAGCAAATCACAGGGAATACAGTCAGTAACATTATAATAATCTTATATGGTGCTCAATTTATAAGAATTTGTATTACCGTATTGTACACCTGAAACTAATACTGTAAGTCAACTATATAGCGATGAAAAATTAAATTAAAATTTTAAACACATACACAGGCATCTCTATTTTTTATGTCTTTTGCTCTAACTACATCTTGCTTCTGTTTCTTCCTCTAGCCAGCATGTCTCCCATTTCTGGGTTCTTTGTTTATTTTTCCCTTTATATTTCATCTCTACACTTGATACATCTCACAGGTTTTAGTAACTCTTGGGAGACAGTCTTTTGTTTTATGTCCAACTTGGAAGAACTCAAAACTCAGGTCCATTCAGTGGCAAGCTCAAAATTAGGACTGTGTGTGCCACAGCTCTTCATTTCTATGTTTGCTTGGTTGTTTGCTTCGTTGTTCTTCAAAACTCCTTTGCTGCGTAATGAAATGCTAGTTCAGTGTGGAGCAACCCCATGACTCTTTGCCAGCAAGAATATGGTTCAGATTGTAGCATCACAGATTTAGGGGTCTGGAGAAAATGTTCAAGGCAGAGTCTAAACTTGAATCTTCTTACTCTGAACCCTCTACTTCCTTGGACTTCCATTTATAGAAACTGGAGGAGAAAAAAGTGATTTCCTTCTATTTCATGAGTGGGAGTAGTAATTCCAAATCCTTTCTTAGGGACGTTGAACTGAGAAGTGTTCCTTGGATTTTCATAAGGAGAATCTCTGGGCAGGGTTTATGTCCCAGGCAGAGGGTACCCACCTTCATGGGTGATGCCCTTTCCATGCTGCTAGCGTTCCCTCTTGCTGAGGTCCAGCCCTGGCTCCTCTCCTAGGACAGAGGGCTGCCCTTGTGGAAGGGCTGCAGTGAAGTGCGACTTTAAAGGAAGAGTTGCTCCTGGTGCCCCTGCAGGTGCCCATGTAGAGTCAGCGCACACATCTGCTCACGTTCTAGAGCTGCATTCTGTTGGTGCATTCTCCTACACAGTTCCGGAAGGGACTCCTGCTTCTGTTTACCCACCGTTCTCGGGTTCACCTGACTCCCAGAGAGGAAGGCACAGCTCGGATGCATGAGCACTGCAGAATGTAGAGATACGGCTTTCCTACAAGTGGGAATCCATCCCCAACCCTGGGCATGGCTCAGGGCCTTTTTCAGGGCACATAATGCTGTGTCCTCTGTGCTCAGCTTCTCTGGGGAACCAGGAGAATTGAGAAGGTGCCATGATATGAGAGGGGCTTCCCTGGTGGCTCAGATGGTAAAGAATCTGCCTGCAATGCAGGAGACCCAGGTTCGATCCCTGAGTTGGAAAGATCACCCTAGAGAAGGGAATGGCTACCCACTCCAGTATTCTTGCCTGGAGAATTCCATGGAGAGAAGAGCCTGGTCAGGTACAGTCCATGGGCTCGCAGAGAGTCAGAGATGACTGAGCAACTGACACACCACACATGATGTTAGAATCAAGGCCAGGGTTACTATGCAGGTTAGAGTGTAAAGGGGGCAGTTACCCATATTGTAAGTGTCCCTACCAAGCCCTTCACTTGCATGTGCCTTGGGGGACATGCTTGCCATTGTCAGCCAGAACATTCTTTTCTGTAAATCCAGGATTACCGAACCTGACAGGAAGGGATAGTTAGAGACTTTTCTACAGGCTTCCTCAGCTTAGCTGAGCATTAAGCCTTACAAATCTTATAAGAATTGATGAGCACAGTGATATATATAAAAAATGCAACATAAACCTTCAGATTCATGGCGTAACCATCTCAACTGAAAAGCCTTTATGCTTCAGGATTTTAAAAAATTACCCTTTGCCAGCCTTGCCTATGCTCAGACAGACTCCAGTATTCGAACAGCTTGCAAATTCTACACAAATGGATGCTGCTTTGTCCACATCCATCAGAAGAGTGGCATTCTTGGGGGTCTTTTTCTCTTGTGGGAGAAGGGGGTGGACAGACATTATTATTCTCATATGGGAATGATTAACCAAGGAAAAGTGGCAGCCCACAGTTAATTTAGCTGTTCTTTTAAATGTTTTTTCTGGTACCTGAATTTCATGAACATATTCTTTTAATAAGCTGATCTGTTTTTCCCCTTCTCATTGAGGTGCAAAGTAATCTAGAGGGTCAAGGTTTCCAATCTTTTTCTCTTGCATTAAAATGATCTGTCATTTCCATTGTGGCTACACCCAAAAGTCAATTTTTGGTCTCTTTAAAGTGCCCTATAGAATAATTCAGTGGTGAGAGGATGAAATTGTTCTCAAAGTGTAACTGCTCCCCTTGCTGGTATATTGTAGCAATGACATTCACCTTTAAAAATGTAATCCTGGTTCAGAGCAAGGGTTTTTGTTTGTTTGGGAGGTGGGGTTTTTTTTTTCTCTTGGTACTTCTCTATGTTTTTGAACTTCACAACAAATTGAGGCTTAATCTAATGAAACTGGATAAGTTACTATAGTCATCATACATTATAAACCAGTTATGTAAAATTCAATAAAATAAGAATTTTCTTAATATTTCTCATGCCTGGAAAATAAGCAAATACTCTGAATGATGTTTAGTGTTAATGTTGTTTTAAATAAAAGAATCTTTTAATTTTTTAGTACAATTTATATACAATAAAATACACAGGTAATTGTCTGACTCAGTGAGTTTTGATAGTTGTAAACAGGCTTCCCTGATAGCTCAGTTGGTAAAGAATCAGCCTGCAATGTAGGAAACCCCTATTTGATTCCTGGGTCTGGAAGATCTGCTAGAGAAGGGATAGGCTACCACTCCAGTATTCTTGCTGTGTGCTCAGTCATGTCCAACTCTTTGCAACTCCACAGACTGTAGCCCACCAGGCTCCTTGGTCCATGGGATTCTCCAGGCAAGAATACTGGAGTGGGTTGCCATTTCCTTTCCAGGGGATCTTCCCGACCCAGGGATCGAAATGCGTCTCTTATGTCTCTTGCACTGGCCAGAAGATTCTTTACCACGGCGCCACCACCAGAGAAGCCCAATTTAATTCACAGCAGAGGTAGAATTAGTAAGAATGTATTAAATACCTAAAGGCAGATCACTGAACTTGGGCCTCTCTGAGATCTGATGTTGGATAAACGGGAGTCATGTTACTGAAGAAGGACAAGAAGTCAGATTGGGAGATTGATGGAGGGATATGGGGTGACGACAAAACATTGTCTGTGAAAGTGAGTCGCAGGCAGTTAGAATAGCAGGGGACCAGCGGGCCAGGGGGCAGACTCAGGGGTCCAGGCTGGGGACCTACTGCACACGTGGGCAAGGAGGGAGCTGAGACCCCAGGAGAGGTCTCTGGGGCAGAAGCCAAGCTGAAAAGAAGTGAGAAGACTGACAGCCCAGTGAAGAAGGGATTTCTAAAGCACAGGAGACCTGGACCCAGAACCAGCTAAACTAGCCAGAGAGCACGGTTAATGCTTTTTAGTGTCCTAAGAAATCTTTGTTTACCTTAAGGTTGTGAACATAGTCTGCTCTTACTCAAAAAGTGATGATAGCAACTTTAAACATTGAGAATAATAATAAGGACATTTTGTAGGCAAACAAAGAGGCATGTTTATAATAACTGAAACACAGGGCTATCTCTGTACTTTTATAAATTTATGACTACTTGTTAATTTTCAAGTATCTCCTTGATGTATCCTCTTTTTCTCTAACAAACAGAAAGTAAGTCTTGGTGTTTTGAGAATTGTTAGAAATGAAGGACTAGGAAAGAAATCTCAATGTGAGGTTTGAATGTCCTGTGTATGATAATGACTTTAGATAATGATCTTTAGAGTACAAGTGATTTTATAGCATTATTCACTGTCCTTGAGCAATGACTTTAACTCCAAGGAGCCCAACCATGCTATTCCTATTCTTTATCCTTATCTCTGGAGAAGAAGGATGATAGCAAATTATCAGACTTTCCAAATAATATCATTTATCTATACATTGATTAAAATACACAAAATTTGTAATATTTTAAATACATGCAATATATTATGAAAAAGATACAAATTTAAACAGGAAGCTCTGGTAGCTCAGTGGTAAAGAATCTACCTGCCAATGCAAGAGATAAGGGTTTGATCCTTAGGTTAGGAAGATTCCCCTGAAGAAGAAAATGGCAACCCACTCCAGGAGTCTTGCCTGGGAAATCCCATGGATGGATAACCCTGGTGGGCTATAGCCATGGGGTCATGAAGAGATGGGACTGAGCAACTAACACACACACACACACACACACGTACACGTGCTAGATGTTGGATACGCTGTGGTGAATAAGCAGACCAGGTACCCACCTCTTGGTGCTTCTTACCTGAATGAGAAGAGTCAAGTAAACAGGTATTGTTTAAAATTTTTGTTAGATGCTCTGCAGATATTACAGGGCACCACCAATAAAAGTAACAGGGGGAACCACCTGTAGGGAGGCCTTCCTGAGCAGGTGACATCTAACCAGAGACTTGGTTGACAGGGATCCAGCCACGTGGGGAAGAACAGTCTTACGAGCCAAGCCACTCAGGTGACAGCCTTAGGCAGGTAAGAGCCATGTAATCCAGGCTAGGGTAGGGGCAGTGAGCAGAAGAGAGAGACAGGGTAAGACCAGCAGCAAGGTCATGGAAAGGCTTCTTTTGACTACGGTCAGGAGTTAAGTTGACAAAGACTGTTCTACCTTACAGCTGAAGCCCACGTTCCTCACAAAAGGAACATGGGGTATTCATAGCTAGAATAAGGGATTATTAATTATATTACTGTTGTTTGGAGTCTCTGAAGAGTCTCAACTTATATTGATAAGTGATGACTGATGGCATGTGGCCTGGGATAAGGGGATCACTCACTGGTGTCTGTTGAACAGAATTCTCAGGACAGGAGGTCCATAGACACATGGAGCAGAGAGGGACATGCTGACCAAGGGGATTTAAACTTAGAACCCACATCAGGGCCATGAGGTGCCTTGCACAGACATAGTGAAGAAGTAGGGAGAAGGTCAGGGTCCCAGCATTAGGGTGAGGCAAAGTCAGGAATTAATGTCCAGAAGTTAGGATGAGACCATGTGTGGGACACCACATTTCCCATACACCAGCCAGGTATAGATCATTCTCAAGCAGGTAATGTGGATTGAACAGCAAGAAACCAGAAGCAGGAAATTCCACTAAATGAAGTTTCAAAAAATTTGTGTACATTGTGCTGAGTCGTAAAGGAAAGGAAGACAGGAATCCAAGAATTGTTGTGCAGAGACCTCTCTCCATTGTCAGGTTTGCTGTGGGGTAGCGGAGCTCCTATGTGACTCTCTCCGCCATTTGAAGTTATTTCCTGCCTCTGGGAAGTGTAGATAAAATATGATTTGCCAGCATGTACCTTTCCCAATAGAGTCTTCTAGAGAGGCAGGGCTGCAGCTGGAAGCTACAACGTGGCTGTAGGCAGGCAGATGAATGATCTGGTTGCAGGGTCAAGGCCAGCATCCTCTCCCTGCCTCTGTGCCCTGACCTGGTCCAGCAGAGTCCCCCTCTCCTCTTCTCTGATAAGCGTCCCCCTTACCCTCTCCCATGGGTGCATGCACGCTCCCTACACTGACATGCACACAACTCCTTCTCTGGTGATTGTTTAAACTTGGAAGAATATAAGATAATGTTTCCTCATATTGAGGAGACCGGAACCCTCAGAAAGAAAGGTGTCAGAATGACTAAACATGGGGTGTTTGTGGAGGGTCGACTGTACTATGCTGTTTTATATAACAGATTTGGGCATTCTCAGACTTTAGTATCTATTTCAGGGCCCCTATTCCATAGGGATGCTGAAACCAGTTCCCTCCTGTGTACCAAGGAACAACTGTACCAGGGTTATGAGCTTGCAAAAAAGCCTGAATGTAACAGTTACAAAAATGTTTTAGCAGGAAAGTCAAGGAATTTTAACACCTTTTTTGTTGTTGTTGAGCTTTAGTTGTAAGGGCTTCCCTGGTGGCTCAAATGGTAAAGAATCTCCCTGCAATACAGGAGACCTGGATTTGATCCCTGGGTTGGGAAGATCCCTTGGAGAAGCGAATGGCTACCCACTCCAGTATTCTTGCATGGAGAACCCTTTGGACAGAGGAGCCTGGCTGCAGTCTATGGGGTCACAAAGAGTGGTTCACAATTGAGCAACTAACACTTTCACTTTCACTTCAGTATCTGCAAATGACAATAAATAAAACTGAGTTTGAGAGAGAAGCTCAGATGGAAATAAATATTCCGGAACAGTTAACTTCAGAGATGGGAGACAAAAGACTTCACATAGAGATAAACAACCAAAGGATGAAGGAAAGAGTCCTTGGTGACATGCACAGTGGGGGCTGATAAAGCAATAAACCAAAAGATGAAAAAAAGAGAGATACTAAAAGAACGGTGAAAACTGGAAAAGCAAATAGGAAGAGTATGGCAGAAATAAAGATTTAAAACAGGAGAAGATCCCCTCTGGTCTTCATAATATGTGTGCAGAAAATAGTTTTCAATCACTGTTCAGTATAGTTTTTTTTTTTTATTTTTATTTAGGAAATGAGCTGTATTTCTTACATTAATACTCTAGTTCTTGATTCACTGCTCTTGAAATCCAGAAGTGAATCTATAGATAAGCTCAGTTGTTTCATAACAATTGTTTGAGGGCTGTTTTACAACACTAAATATATTTTTGTTGAGTTGGTTGCAAAATGGTTAATTTCAACAGATCTGTGATTCTTTGAAAGGTTTTCCATTCACTGTATTAGATATTTTTTCATACCTCCTAGGGCTAAATTTGGCTGGTTGATATTGCTGTGGAATTGGAATATGGGAACATAGACCTAATTTCCTCATTTGACTTTTAAATTAGTTTTGTGTGTGTTAACTAAAATTGAAAGTGTTTCAATTATGAATAATGCCAAGATGAATGGGTACACTCCATTGACTTTAATGAAGTGTACATGTTCTTGCATATTTGTGAATGATGGCATGGTAGCACAGTTCTTGAATCTTAGTATTTAATATTTGCTGCACTTACATATTTCATTTATGATACTGCTTACTGCAGTCACAGCTTTTTACTTTTATGAACACACTTGAACTTAAAATTTTTGTTTCATCAACTTTTCCAAGGGATTGATATTACCAAGGGTGTGCTTTTTTACATAAAAGCAAAAGTTGACAACCAATTTGATAAATTTGAATTAGCTAACATTTGCTCCATGACTGTTATTTGAAGGCTCTGTGCCAAGAGATTAACTTTCAAAGAATAAATGTGTCATTTAGATAATTGAAACTTTAAAGTGAAAGTTTTAGTCTTTAGTGATCATAACAAAATGTGTATAAGTTAAATATCAGACAACACTTGCTGGTAATATATTCAAATGAGAGGAGCAACTAGAGAAATTCAGAATAATGATGTCAGTTGCATAGTACTGTAAGGATGATTACTAATTTTTTAAACCAAACTCTTTCTTGAGTTAAATCTTTAGTGGCTGTTGGAAGAGTGAAATAGTCTCAGATACTTACAAATATATTTAAATTTCATGTCTTATATCCAGGGCTTCAAGCTCAAGCTGTGGTTTTCTTGTCTGAATACTTTGCTAATTTTTTCATGCCAAACAAGAAATCAAATTATAAAAGTATATTTAAGTTAACAACTGTTCATACAATATTAGAAGGATAAACAGCTTAATAATTTATGAATGTATTAACATTGTGTGTTAAAGAGCTTTGAGATGAACAGTGGTTTCAGCATATGTAACATGTACTGAAAATTAGCTATTGCACAGACTTGGCAAGTGTTCCTGGTAGCTCAGCTGATAAAGAATCCGCCTGCAATGCAGGAGACCCCAGTTCAATTCCTGGGTTAGGAAGATCCACTGGAGTAGGATAGGCTACCGACTCCAATATTCTTGGGCTTCCCTAGTGGCTCAGCTGGTAAAGAATCCACCTGCAATGCAGGAGACCTGGGTTCGATCCCTGTGCTGGGAAGATCCCCTGGAGAAGGGACTGGCTACCCACTCCAATATTCTGACTTGGAGAATTCCATGGACTGTATAGTCTATGGGGTCACAGAGAGTCAGACACGACTGAGTGACTTTCACTTCACTTCACATGCTGCACATATTCATGGAATGAGAAATTATGAACACCATTTCACTTGCTGTTATTGGATACATCACATGTGTCATATAAGCCTTTACTAGTCGAATCATACAGTCCATTATTTCATAAACAGTGTTTAAATGACCTTTCCCAAGATGATACAATAAGTAAAAGAATTTGATCTACAGCTAAGACTCCCCTATCCTAGCCTTGATGGAGGAGTACTACAGGGGTAACATCTATACTACAGGACTAGCCTAACATTTTGCACACTGGAGTTTCCATGGGCATGTGGTCTAATTTAATTTCAAGTTTCGTAGTCTATAATTCTTTGACAAACAGCCACAGGCTACAATTCCCTGCCTTTCCCATATCAGATGCTTGGAAACCACCTGTTTCTCGATTAATTGGTGACCTTGAACAAGGACATGTAGGTAAAAGATGGGTACTGCTTAGTTCTATTTCATTTTTCCCACCATCAACCTTCCTCCTTTGGCGTTGAGACTGATGCTGTCTCCTGTTCCCTCCCTTGGGCGTTACAAGCCTTTGGACTCTAGAATCTGATAGAACAGGGCTCAAGCTCCAGTCCATTGTAGGACCTCAGGCAGGTTGTTTGACCTCTCCAAACCTCATTTTCTCTATAAAATAATGGTGTGTAAAGAGTTGTGGGTGGTTAATTTTGGAGCAGGGGGACAAAGTATTTTGTTTTGTTTCATGGATGTTTTGACCATTCTAATTTCTTGTAGGGAAGTATTTAAAGATACACGTGTAAAACATGTTTCTAAGAATGCTACTTGGGCACCCGACTGAGAACAGTGTTATTTCAGTGAATGATGTGCTGTAGAAGAGGAATTACCTTTCCTGTCTTCAGCCTACAGATAGTAGGTGCGGATTTAGAATAAAACTTGTGGCTGTGGGACCCCAAACCCCACCCTCCTCCCATTCCACGTGCCCTGAGTTTGTGCCTGCAGAACATAAGGAAACGTCTCTCTTAAATGACACTTACAATTACTGAAAGTCAAGTCCCATTCATACATGGTCAATAACTACTTTAGTCAAGTGCACAAGGAGAAAGGGATGTCTTTCTTCATATGCCACTAAAACAATACTAGCCTGGAAGAGGACAGATAAAATGAGAAAAACATTATAGACCATGAAAGGTGACATCACTTAAATCCCTGGGCTAAAAGCCAAGGATACTAGGTCCTGCTTTCAGCTGTCAACTATCATTTTGTGATGATGGATAAATTTACTTCATGTGAAAAGAAAAAAGTATATTTGGGCATGTTATAAATAAAATTAATTATCAAATATGATATAATTATGTTTAAATAAAGAAACAAGCAAATATAGAAATATCTGCAACATCTAAGACATATAAGCCTGCACAGAAATCTGAGGTTAAAGGGTGATATAAATGAAAACAATAAAAGTATTACCTTGTTACTTCTCTGACTTAATTTAGAACCTATACTTTCGGATTTCACCTTGAAGGCTTCTGATCTAAATATGTATTTCTGAGGCAACCCAAAGTAAGTTACCATGGATTTGATTCTACCAAAGGCAAAAAGAAAGGAAAAGGAAAACATAAAAGAGATGAGAAAACACTTTTTCACAATTCAATAACGTGAAAAAACTTCAGAAGTTGCTTTCGGAAGATACGTATCTAAAAGTATTTGATGGTACCCTTTTCAACAGAGCCACGGAATAATAACAGCTTATTTTACTTAATTTAATTTTCCACTCCATTACTCCCCAAAGTACAGGACCAAGTGAAAGAATCCCCTCACAGATTGCATGCCACATGTCAGAATTTATTACCATACTCACTGGCATTATTTCACCCATTTTTCTGTAATATTTCCATTCTAAACTGAAGGAAGGGAAATAATATTAAAACCTAGATCTTAGTGTGATGGTGACTTGGAAACCTCCATTGATCCAAAGATCATTTTGCTACTGAAGGATCCTGAACAGCAAATTCAAATTACCTAGTGTTCATTAAGCAATAATGCATGCAGAGTACCACGCTAGAGTCTGTGGGCAAAGAAAAAGATGAACCCATCTCAGAAGGGTTTATGTGAACTAACATCCTAGGTTTCAGATCTGTACCCTGTTCACAGATGACCAAGGTCATCAGTTCCAGGAATGGCCTCTTGGGGCTCCAAGTTAAACCATTGTAAGTTTCTCATCCGTAACATGGAGTGCAATCCAAGCCAGAGAGGAGATAAAATGGTCTCTAAGATCCTTTTCAACACACACATGCAAGTTGCAGGAGAATGCTGAACCAACAGGGGGTCCTTTCTTCACCTGATATTTAGAGCAAAAACCTACCTCAAATGTAGGAGCATACTTCTGTGTGACAGAGAGGAGCACAGAAAGAGAGGGAGAGAGTGCTTACAAGTGATTCCCTGGGTCTCCAATTTAGAGTTTCAGTATTTTTGACAAAGTGAAAAAAGAAAACAAAGGGAAAAATCCCAGAACCTGCCATAGCTCTATGTCTCAAGATTGAAAGGCCATTGAAGATGGACTCTCTTCATGGGCATGAAAGTTACAATTAGAAATACCAGTATTACAGACTCCTTCCTGCAAGTTCAGCACCATGCTGGGAGTCAAGTGGACTCCCTACTCTCTACTGGAGTAAGAGAGCAAGGAAGGGAGGTAGGGAAGGAAGCAAATAGAGGAGAATGGGTCTGGGGAAGTTGAACCAAGGTATGACTGCTGGCCAGTCGAGGAGCTTGTTTCACAGCATTTTTTTGCAGTTATTTTCACTTTTTGCAATTAAGTGTTTCCACCTAAAACTTTGAAACTTCTAATCAAAATGCACCTTTCAAAGCCATATTATTTATTAAGTTGTGAGTTCAATTCGGTTTAGTTGCTCAGTCATGTCTGACCCTTTGTGACCCCATGGACTGCAGCACCCCAGGTGTCCCTGTCCATCACCAACTCTTGGAGCTTGCTCAAATTCATGTCCATCGAGTTGGTGATGCTATCCAACCATCTCATCCTCTGTTGACCCCTTCTCTCCTGCCTTCAATCTTTCCCAGCATCAGGGACTTTTCTAATGAGTCAGTTCTTCACATCAGATGCTTCAACATCAGTCCTTCCAGTGAATGTTCAGGACTGATTTCCTTTAGGATTCACTGGTTGGATCTCCTTGCAGTCCAAGGGACTCCCAAGAGTCTTCTCCAACACCACAGTTCAAAAGCATCAATTCTTCAGCACTCAGCTTTCTTCATAGTCCAGCTCTCACATTCTACATGACTACTAGAAAAACAGTAGCTTTTACTAGACAGATCTTTGTCAGAAAAGTTATGTCTCTGCTTTTTAATATGCTGTCTATGTTGGTCATAGATTTTCTTCCAAGGAGCAAATGTCTTTTAATTTCATGGCTGCAGTGATTTTGGAGCCCAAAAAATAAAGTCTCCCACTGGTTCCATTGTTTCCCCACCTATTTGCCATGAAGTGATGGGACCGAATACCATGATCTTAGCTTTTTGAATGTTAATTTTAAGCCAACTTTTTCACTCTCGTCTTTCACTTTCATCAAGAAGCTCTTTAGTTATTCTTCACTTCCTGCCATAAGGGTGGTGTCATCTGTATATCTGAGGTTATTGATATTTCTCCCAGCAATCTTGACTCCAGCTTGTGCTTCATTCAGCCTGGCATTTCACATGATGTACTCAGCATATAAGTTAAATAAGCAGGGTAATAATATATACCCTTGATGTACTCCTTTCCCAATTTGGAACCAGTCTGTTGTTCCAGGTCCAGTTCTAACTGTTGCTTCCTGACATGCACACAGATTTCTCAAGACGCAGGTCAGGTGGTCTGGTATTTCCATCTCTTGAAGAGTTTTCCACAGTTCGTTGTGATCCACACAGTCAAAGGCTTTGGCGTAGTCAGTAAAGCAGAAATAAATGTTTTTCTGGAACTCTCTTGCTTTTTTGATGATCCAATGGATGTTGGCAATTTGATCTCTGGTTCCTCTCCTTTTTCTAAATCCAGCTCGAACATCTGGAAGTTCACAGTTCACTTACTGTTGAAGCCTGGCTTGGAGAATTTTGAGCATTACTTTGCTAGCATGTGAGATGAGTGCAATTGTGCAGTAGTTTGAACATTCTTTGGCATTGCCTTTCTTTGGGACTGGAAAATTGACCTGTTCCAGTCCTGCGGCCACTGCTGAGTTTTCCAGATTTGCTGGCATATAATAGTGCAGCGCTTTCACAGTATCATCTTTTAGGATTTGAAATAGCTCAACCGGAATTCCGTCACCTCCACTAGCTTTGTTCGTAGTGATGGTTCCTAAGGCCCACTTGACTTCACATTCCAGGATGTCTGGCTCTAGGTGAGTGATCACACCATCATGGTTATCTGGGTCATGAAGATCTTTTTTGTATAGTTCTTCCATGTATTCTTGCCACCTCTTCTTAATTTCTTCAGCTTCTGTTAGGTCCATACCATTTCTGTCCTTTATTGTGCTCATCTTTGCATGAAATATTCCCTTGGTATATCTAATTTTCTTGAAGAGATCTCTAGTCTTTCCTATTCTATCATTTTCCTCTATTTCTTTGCACTGATCATTGAGGAAGGCTTTATCTCTCCCTGCTATTCTTTGGAACTCTGCATTCAAATCAGTATATCTTTCCTTTTCTCCTTTGCCTTTAGCTTCTCCTCTTTTCTCAGCTATTTGTAAGGCCTCCTCGGACAACCATTTTGCCTTTTTACATTTCTTTTTCTTGGGGATGATCTTGATCACTGCCTCCTGTACAGTGACATGAACCTCCGTCTATAGTTTTTCAGGCACTCTATCAGATTGAATCTATTTGTCACTTCCACTGTATAATCATACGTGATTTGATATAGGTTATCCCTAAATGGTCTAGTGGTTTTCCCTACTTTCTTCAATTTAAGCCTGAATTTGGCAATAAGGAGTTCATGATCTGAGCCACAGTCAGCTCCCATCTTGTTTTTGCTGAATGTATAGAGCTTCTCTATCTTTGGTTGCAAAGAATATAATCAATCTGATTTTGGTATTGACCGTCTGGTGATGGTTATTAAGTTGTGGAGAATCACAATCACCAAAAGAACTAGAGATTGGTCTTAATGTAGCATGTTTAAGAGGGAAAGTGTAAGTGGGGCATGGTGCTTTACAATTTCTCTCTATATTGAGGCTTCCCAGGTGACTCAATGGTAAAGAATCCTCTCGCAATGCAGGAGACACAGATCCCTGGGTTGTGAAGATCCCCTGGAGAGGGAAATGGCAGTCCACTCTGGTATTCTTGCCTGGGAAATCCCATGGACAGTGGAACTTGGCAGTCTACAGTCCATGGGGTTGCAAAAGTGTCATACACAACTTAAGCGACTAAACAACATTTGATATTCTCCAGCTTCCAACAGATTCACTGTTGTTAAAACTACTTAAAAGGACTCCTTGACCATTCCGAATTATTTCTCTAGCTAGGTCATTCTCTGAAATAACCTCCTCTGGTTTGAAACTTCACACACTGCTTCCCCCCACCCCCCACCAGCCCCATCTTCCAAATCACTCCTTGTCACTGCAGGACCTGGCTTTGTGTTTCAGAGAAGTCAGAGGCTACCCGCTGAGAAGTAGCTCAGATATGTATGCAAAATCTGTCAGCCAGTTTGCTTTTTTCCCATCTGCTTCTCCTCGTGTTACTATGGGGGAAGGAGGAAGTGGATGCACCTGCATCAAGGTGAGTCCCAACCTTTGCTCCGGTCCTCTCTGTATTGTCCTCCCGTAAACCTCCCTGAATGAGTGACTCCTTTTCTCCTGAATCTTCAGGCTCTTCCTCTCTATGGCTGCTCGTTTTCAGTATTCACAATGCTCTAGTTTCTCCTTTAAAAAAGAAAAGAAGGTCTTTTCCAAATCCTGTGCCCTCTTCCGACTTCCCTCCTCCAGGGGATCTTCCTGACCCAGGGACTGAACCCATGTCTCTTGCGTCTCTTGCATTGGCACGTGCGTTCTTTACCGCCAGTGCCATCTGGGAAGCCCCTCTTCCACCTGACCTGTCTTCATCTTACTGCTTTCTCCTTGAAAAAAAAAAAAAAAAAAGGCTTTTCCTCCTCCTTCTCTGCTCTTCTTCCATCCCTTTGAGGATCTGTTTTCTTCCACCTGAATTTTACACACTAGATTTTTCTTCGCTTGCCTGCAGGTCCACTTGGCTTTTCAGCCTCTCCCCTTGCCCTAGTGATTTCCTTCCCTGTTATAAGCCAGCCTCTCTTCTCCACTTGTCTTCAGAACCTCAGAGACATCTAACCCTCTGCCTATGGGGTGCTATTGTTCTATCTCCCTCAAACCTGCCCCTCCTCCAACATCCCCCATCTCAGTAAATGTCACCCAGTTGCTCCCGTGGAAAATGTGGGACTTGACGCTTGGCCTCTTCTTCAGCTCTCATACTCGGTTCCTATCAGTGTTACCTGCAGAATGGATATGGTGCTGTCTTGTTCTGGGCTTCTTCACTTGCCATCTCACTGTCTCTGGAAACAGCTCGCTAACTTCTCTCCCCATGTCTGGTCAGGCTCCTCTCTCTCCCACTGTCCACGTCACAGCCAGAATGAATTTTACCAAATGCAGATCTGAGTGTGTCCCTCCATAGGTTGAAATGCCTCAGAGGCTTCCCAGTGTCCTTAGAAAAAAAAAGCACAGCCTTCTACATGATCCTGTGCTATCTACCCTTTTCCTACAGACCCGTCTCCTTACTTCCTATTACCCACCTCTGACAGTCCCTCTCTTGCACTGAGCTTCTCTTAGCAGCTTCATCACAAAAGCTCCTTCCTGACCATGTGCTGTTCTCATTTTTTTTTTAATTTCTATTGGAGTATAGTTGCTTTACAATGCAGTGTTAGCTTCTGCTATACAGAAAAATGGACCTACTATGTATATGCATACATCCGCTCTTTTTTAAATTTCCTTCCCATTTAGGTCATCCCAGAGCACTGAGTAGAGGTCCATGCGCTGTACAGTAGATTCGCATTATGTTATCTGTTATGTACATAGTGGTGTTTGTATGCCAGTCCCAGTCTCCCAATGCATCCCACCCACCTCCCTTTCCTCCTTGGTGTCCATAGGCTTGTTCTCTCATGTGCTGTCTTTATCCCTGAAATTCTCTGCCCTCCTCATCCCAGCCATCCCTGCCCATCTCCACACTTCGCCTTGGGGCTCAGATAAAATCCTCTGGGAAATTCTCTCATCCCTCCAAGTCCTCTTGACTAGACTTGCTGTCCCTGCTCTTTCCTGTCCTCTATTCCCTTTTATCAGCTACCACAATTGTAATTTCATGATTATCTGGATAATTCTGTGCTATATCTTCCCCACCAGACTGTATTCATCCCTGAACCTTCATCAGCTAGCGTGGATTCTAATACACGGAAGGTCTCAATGAATGAATGATGCACCTTCTCTTTTTCTTTCTCTCTTGTGAAATCTACTTCCCAGCCACTCCAAGTTTACATGTGATAGGTTTTCCATCTTAAAAGGAAAAATCTGCATAAAATATAGAAATAATTTTGATTCTATTTTGGTGCTAGTCTTAACCCATTTTCTTGAAGGCTGTAAGCTCTCTGCTTTTTTCTCCTTTTTTTTTTTTTTTACAGTATTTGACTGTAGTTCATGATGAATTTTTTATTATTTATTGGAGTGCAGTTGATTTACAATATTGTGTTAGTGTCTGCTGTACAGCAAAGTGAATCAGTTATACAGAAACATATATCCACTCTTTTTTGATTCTTTTTCCCATATAGACCATTACAGAGTGTTGGGCAGATTCTCTGCTTTTTTCTAAATTACAAAGAGGAATTAAGAGAGCAATAAGCAATACAGGAGGAATTTAAATCCATGAATCCATTGCATTATTCTTACACTGAATATCAAAGGGCTTTACTTCCATTTGGTTGGAGACTCAGTAGCTCACAGGAGTCAGTACCAACTGTTACAGTGCGCGCTTCACCAGGCTACATCTCTCTGAAGTGGATGAGTTTTGCTGGCCCGTGTTTTCCTTTTCACAGATGTGGTGCAGATTGAGAAGTTTATGTGCAGTGTTACAAATGTGAACTTTGACCTCATTCATCTTCTACTTTTCTAAGTTCTATTTTAAACTTAGTTGTAAGTAAATGGCTACCCACTTCAGTATTCTTGCCTGGAGAAACCCATGGACAGAGGAGCCTGGTGGGCTACAGTCCATGGGGTCACAAAGAGTCAGACATGATGAAGCGACTAAGCACAATAGAAAAGTGAAGTCGCTCCATCGTGTCCGACTCTTTGCAACCCCAGGGACTATGGCCTGCCAGGCTCCTCCATCCATGGGATTCTCCAGGCAGGAATACTGGAGTTGCAGCCATTAAAAAGAATACATTTGAATCAGTTCTAATGAGGTGGATGAAACTGGAGCCTATTATACAGAGTGAAGTAAGCCAGAAAGAAAAACACCAATACAGTATACTAACACATATATATGGAATTTAGAAAGATGGTAACAATAATCCTGTGTACAAGACAGCAAAAGAGACACTGATGTGTAGATCAGTCTTATGGACTCTGTGGGAGAGGGAGAGGGTGGGGAGATTTGGGACACTGGCATTGAAACATGTATAATATCATGTATGAAACGAGTCGCCGGTCCAGGTTCGATGCACGATACTGGATGCTTGGGGCTGGTGCACTGGGACGACCCAGAGGGAGGGTATGGGGAGGGAGGAGAGAGGAGGGTTCAGGATGGGGAACACGTGTATACCTGTGGCAGATTCATTTCGATATTTGGCAAAACTAATACAATATTGTAAAGTTTAAAAATAAAATAAAAGAATACTGGAGTTGGTTGCCATTTCCTTCTCCAAGCACAATAGAAAGTATATCTCAATAACCTAGATACCTCTAACATAGTTGAACTTTGACATTTCTGGTTCTGATTCTCCTGGCTTTATGAGGTTAATAACTCCCAAAATAAATAGATATATAGGTACATTATCCTGATTTAAATTTTACAGTAACAATGGATTCTTTTGCATGGCCTTGGCCTTTTATATTATCACTTTCTTATTTAATAGTTTCCATGTACAAGATATGTAAACATGTATAGCCAGTATTCTGTAGTTAATAAAGTAAAAATTTATAAAAGTAGTTTTCTTTTTTAAATTAGCACCCTATTTAAGGTAAATCAAATACAGCATCAATGTATGACTAAATCGAAGGATTGCTTAGCTGTTGAGGAGCATCCAAGAAGAATTTGAATCCACCAATGTTTCATCATCTCTCTAAGGCAAGGTCAAACTTAGATGACCTTTACCTTATTTTTGAAAGGCACTCCACATTCACAAATATATTTCCCCCACCTATTCTCTGATGCCCAAGCTATTCTGTAATAGAAGGCAGTCCTTTCCTGACATTCTTGAAGATAATGCTTAAGCCCAGAGGTAACATATCATCAACAATTAGCATTTTGGTGGATGAGAACATAGGTGGAGTTTCTCCACTGAGAAGACTCTGTTAGTAGAATGGAGGGTGTACACACTGGACTTGGATTTTGAAGAGGTTGAGGCTAGCTCTTTGGAATAAACGAGAACACACACACTGAGTGTGGACTGGAGTGTTAAACACGTACCTTCCTGCCTACTTTGAAGTCATGCTTGATATTATCAGAAGTTTCCCGACTCAGGAAACACTGTCTCACCAGTGTCCTGTTCACCAGCGCTGAAGCTACTCAAACAGTTTGTCTTGGCTAGTCTGACTTGCTCCAGACCAGTGAGATCAGACCATTCCATGCACCTTTTTAGGTGACAGTTGGAGCTGCAGTAACTTCTAAAATTGCAGCAATCCTAGAAAGGCTGAGAAGTAATCACATAAGTCATTTGAATCTGGAAAGGGGACGAGGATGACAAATTTTAGTGTAAAAGAAGAAATTTACAACTGGGGATAGAAAAGAATTTTTAGCAACGCTTGTTGCAGCTCTCTATAAACATGGCACACTAGAGTGTTATGGGGATAAAGAACCGGGGATATCTCAGCCATACCTAAAATCAAGTGAATGGATATGAAGACAGGCCAAATAGAATCACAATAGAAATTTATATGACAGGGAACACCGTTTCACCTCAGTTCACAATCTGTGCACTGTTAGAGGTTTTCAGAACAATGAAAATACCTACTTGCCCCAATTCACTGAAACTGGTTGACTTCTATGAATATAACATACCCTCTGCAGGCCTGGGGTGTGAATTTAAAACATCTCTGAAAACAGATTCATCAATGAGCATTTGATCTTGAGCAAATAAATAAGAGAAATTAATAAAGCCTAGAGCAGCTCACCTCTTCAGGGCATTGGCTAAAGTCTATTATTCTGATTACATCAGAGAGAAAATTCCAAGTGTATAGTGATTCTTTTCCCTTCATGCTAATCAGTTTTCCTTCTAATGAGGTCTACAAATAGGGGATGGAGATAGAATGGGGGCAAGTATAGAGAGCGCAAACAAATACTTGAAGCTAAAAATTCTGAATACAAGAAATAGAAGAAATTCCTCTTAGGTCGATGTAGAAATTCTATACTGAAATTGATGTGGATTCTCACTCAAGATCAGTTATCAACCGAGTGGTTGTTCCCTACCCTTGTTTCTACCCCAGAAGTGACTAAGAAGTTGAACACACTTCCATCAAAAATAGTGGTTCAGGGGCTACAAGGGGAACACCCTTCTGTTCTTAAGGGTCCTGCTCCTGGAAGGAGTGTGGGAGTTTGTACATGGGAAACCCACTCCTTCCAGGAGGTTTTGAATTTTTCCCCAAACGGGCTGTCCCTTCCCCATTTCTTCCCCATATATGACCTGTGTTGTCTTAGTTTCCTCATGGATAAAATGAGAATGATATAGACAAGAATCTGTAAAGGTGTGAACGGATCTACAGAAAAAGTTTTAATATCTTCCATTTGCCTCTTTTATTCAGTTTGTTAAATATGATACAACAGAGCTGGGTAGGTTGACTGTTGTAGTTAAGCTCTTGAGCACTTAGATTCTAAAGAGAATCTAAAAATAGCCTTGATTAGAAGTAAATATGATCTATTTAAAGGTCACTGTGACTGTGCTTCAGGGCATTGAGATTGTTTCTACCAGATATCTTTCGAGAGAGAAGAAAGACACAAGATTGGTCTGTGTCGATTCTTGGGCTACACATCTTAAAAACTATCATTTATGAAAGTGAAAGTGTAGTCACTCAGTCACATCTGATTCTTTGTGACCCCATGGACTATAGCCTACCAGGATCCTCTGTCCATGGGATTCTCCAGACAAGAATACTGGAGTGGGTTACATCCCCTTCTCCAGGGGATCTTCCTAACCGGGGGATCAAACCCAGGTCTCCTGTATTGCAGGCAGATTCTTTACCATCTGAGCCACCAAAGTACCCCTAAATATATGCCTTTTCATACTGTTCATGAGGTTCTGATTCTGGGAAAGATTGAGGACGAGGAGAAGGGGCAGCAGAGAATGAGATGGTTGGATGGCATCACTGACTCAATGGACATGAGTCTGAGCAAACTCCAGGAGATAGTGAAGGACAGGGAACCCTGGTGTGCTTCCATGGGGTCGCAAAAAGTCGGACATGACTGAGCGACTTAACAACAAATTATTTGCAGATACGCTGCTAAGAGCTTAATTTGTAATATCTTATCTAATCCCCATGAGTCTTTTATTATTATTCCCATTTTGCAGATACAAAACTGACATTTAAAGAAATTACATAGCATGTCCCATATTCCACAGAAAGTTATTAAATTAGGATTTAGGCCTAAGTAACATTTTTCTTCTTAGTTACCACACAGTCTGTAGGGCTAGCAGACGTGATCAGAAAGCATAACTGGAAAAGAGTTATAAAGAGACAGGCCACTCTTGTCTGTTCTGCTTTTTTTGTTTCACAAGATGAATGAAAAGAAACTATGCAGAAATCTGAGTCTTAATAAAACTTAGTGGAGGGGGATGTGAGTAATCCCATTCCCAAATCGTTTGTTTTGTAATAGTATGCTAAGTTGCTTTAGTGATGTCTGACTCTTTGCAACCCCATTGACAGTAGCTGGCCAGGTTCCTCTCTCCATGGGATTCTCCAGGCAAGAATACTGGAGTGGGTTATCATGCCAATAAGTATAACCGAGGGAAAACTGCTCTTATAATAGGGGACAATCACTTTTTCCAATTTGTAAGTTAATTTATAAATAACTCATTATTACAGCATCCTACAGCTACTCAAGAAACGTTTTTCTCTGCCTAATTAAAATAAACTGATAATAAGTCACGTGCTTTGTCCCTGAGACAGCAACATTTGTGCTAGGAAAAGGAAATGTTTAGACAGAATTACAGTGAAAGAGATTTTGAAATTGGACCTTGTCACTAGGGGGCACTTAGGGATATAAAATCAGCATTACCAAAAATACTTGCTGAAATAGAACAATTACTGACATTTACCTTTCAAGAGAGGAGAAAATACCTGATTCGGGATGTAAGAATTCAGGACACCTTCTGATGGACTGTTTTCAAGTGCCATGTTGGTTGGAGAAGGAGCATTTACAGTGAGAGGAAGGGATAGTTAGGGAGTTTGGGATGGACATGTACACAGTGCTATATTTAAAATGATAACCAGCAAGGAACTCTGCTCAGTGTCACGTGGCAGCTTGACATGTACACAGTGCTATATTTAAAATGATAACCAGCAAGGAACTCTGCTCAATGTCACGTGGCAGCTTGGATGGGAGGGTGTTTGCAGGAGAACAGCTACTTGTAAATGTGTGGCTGAGCCCCTTTGCTGTCCTCCTGAAGCTATCACAACATTGTTAATTGACTGTACTCCAATATAAAATAAAAAGTTTTTAAATAAAATAATAAAATAAAACAGGCATAGTTTTGAGGTCAGGAATCCTGTCTTCTCTCTCCCTCTCTGTCTTTTACCGCTGGAAGCATGAATGTGATATGAAAGGGGAAAATAACAAGACGAAAGAACAAAAAACAGCGGGGACAAGAGCTTGGTCTTCCTCAGCCCCCTTTGTGGCTTCCTCTTGCTCTCTTTCCCACTGCCCTCATCCCTTCCTTTAATCTGGCCCTGAGGGTGTTTGCCCCCCTTCCTCTGTGGCCCAGAGTTCCTTGGTCTTCATTTTTACAGCCTCTCTCTTTCATTTCATTTTTCCTCCCATTATGCCTGGCTTTGTTTTTCCCCCTTTATTGTTCCTCTTTGTTTTCATTAGCTGTTAGATTGAGTTCCAGTTTTAGTTTTGTTCCTGTGTTGTGGCTTATTTTCTTTTTTTCTCCTTTTTAAACACTCACATCTCTATTTCCTTCAGAAACTCATAAAATGTGTTTCCAGGATCTGTTTTACCTAAACTTGATAGTAATAGACAGCATGTTATCTGATGCCAGAGGAGAATCGTTTATCACACTAATCGAATAAATGGGGAGAAATAAGAGGGAAGAAACCCCATTCTTACACACTAGCCTCTGACAGCACAGAAACAAGCAGAAAAACCTTTTGTGGTGTGTGTGCAAGACTAAAACCACAGATTCGAGAGTGAAAGTTGTGGCCAAAGGAGAGCTCGCTTTGGTCCACAAGTCCCCGAACAACCAGTTTAATTGATTTTCTTTTCCAAACTCACCATTTCTTTTGCTTGGCGTGTGAAAAAGTTGTAAAGTATATTAAATCATGAAGTCTGTATTTAGCAGATATTGGATATCTCAAGCAGAGCAAAGATGGGAGACCTTCAATTGCCCTACTCCTTATATGTGAAGGGGAAAAAAACTTCCTATATTATGCACCCTATCTGTGGAAATTACCCTGCAGTTATAATTAAGAAAATAATTGCAAGTACAATTTACCAGGTCTGTGCCCATCATTTCATCCTATAAATTGAAACACTTCACCCACCGACCTAGTTTGTGAGCTTTGGCTAACCCCCCATGAGCGATAGATCTAGGTCTTCTTGAATAATGAAATGGTGGTCTGGGACTGGGAATCGTGAATTTGGTTCCTTGCTCCCCTGACTCACCATGTGGTCATAGGGAAGTCTACACATCATCAATTTTTCCAGTAGGAAAATGATTAGTGTAATTGTTATGCAGATTACTCTAAAGCTTTGATTTCAATCAGCCATCCTTGGCACCCAGCCTTGTCCTCACCCTTTAAATAAACTTTTTGTTCAGACCAACAAAAAATGTTACTTCGGATGCCAGTTTTCACAAGATTATTTAAAAATTAATAAAAAATAAAATAATTTCAAAATTATTTTTAGGATATGTTCCTGTTTCCATGTATTTCAAGCCAAATTAAATCCTAAGATGTCCATCCAGCTTAGTCAACCCCCATGATTGAATTATAATAAATAAATTAACTTCTGTTTTTGACTTGGGAAAAGAATCTTATTTTTCTACCTTTTTGCCATTTGTCTTCTCCTCTTACACAGCCCTACTCCGCTGACTTACCTTCACATTTTATATATTTATTTACAAAATCATTAATATTCCTTAACACTTCTCCTTAGGAAGATAGAACATTTGCTTTTCTTGATTATAGCAATAGATTGCATTTCTGTATCACATCTACTTCCTGGCTCCTAAAAATGCCACAGTGGTCCATGAGTGGAAAGAGCAGTGTCTGGACTAGTGTTCTATAAGCAGACTGTCCTAATGCAGGGCCCTATAATATGCTTTAATATATACACCAGAAGGAGCTAACTATATTCAGCAGAGTAGTGATTTCCTCAGGGGAGAAATGACCTTCAGGGAAGATTTTCTGAAAGTCTCTGAGGATAGTTTTCTGTTGTCACAGAAAATGCAGGTCACTGACATTTCGTCAATAGAAACCAATACTGCTAGATAGCCTTTCTATGCACAGGTCCATTCCGTCCAAAAAGAAAGTGACCCCAGTTATGCGTGGCTTTCTGAAATCCTTGCACTTGAAAAACATATTTATCATTTGGTGGTCCAAGACCCCACCTCTCTTTGAGATATAAACACAAAAAAATTACTGCGATCTTTTATTGTTGTTCACTTACTAAGTCGTGTCCAACTCTTTGCAACCTCATGGACTGTAGCACTCCAGGTCCCTCTGTCCTTCACTATCTCCTAGAGTTTGCTCAAATTCAAGTCCATTGTGTTGGTGATGCTATCTAACTGTCTCATCCTCTTCCGCCTCCTTCTCTTTTTGCCTTCAATCTTTCCCAGCATCAAAATCTTTCCTAGTAAGTTGGCTGTTCACATCAGTGGCCAAAGTATTGGAGCTTCAGCTTCAGCATCACTCCTTCCAGTGAACAGTTAGGGTTGATTTCCTTTAGAATTGACTGGTTTGATCTCCTTGCTCTCCAAGTGACTCTCAAGAGTCTTCTCCAGCACCACAGTTCAAAAGCATTGATTCTTTGGCTCTCAGCCTTCTTTATGGTCCAACTCTCACATCCAAACATGACAACTGTAAAAACCATAGCTTGCTATCTTAAGAGATACTAAATTTTCTGGGAAAATAAGCACCTTATAAACCAAGGGAAAACTCTTTAGTTTATTCAAAAGTTGACCACAAATTATTCCTTTGAAAAACTGTGCTGCCAATTGCTGATTTGGATATCAGAAATACTAACACAAAGTTTGTCTAAAAATAGGATTACATAAATGGATGTTGAATTTTGTCAAAGGCTTTCTCTGCATCTATTGAGATAATCATATGGTTTTTGTTTTTCAATTTGTTAATGTGGTGTATAACATTGATTGATTTGTGGATATTGAAGAATCCTTGCATCCCTGGGATGCATTTCACACCAGTCAGAATGGCTGCGATCCAAAAGTCTACAAATAATAAATGCTGGAGAGGGTGTGGAGAAAAGGGAACCCTCTTACACTGTTGGTGGGAATGCAAACTAGTACAGCCACTATGGAGAACAGTGTGGAGATTCCTTCAAAAACTGGAAATAGAACTGCCTTATGATCCAGCAATCCCACTGCTGGGCATACACACTGAGGAAACCAGAAGGGAAAGAGACACGTGTACCCCAATGTTCATCGCAGCACTGTTTATAATAGCCAGGACATGGAAGCAACTTAGATGTCCATCAGCAGATGAATGGATAAGAAAGCTATGGTACATATACACAATGGAGTATTACTCAGCCATTAAAAGGAATACATTTGAATCAGTTCTAATGAGGTGGATGAAACTGGAGCCTATTATACAGAGTGAAGTAAGCCAGAAGGAAAAACATAAATACAGTATACTAACGCATATATATGGAATTTAGAAAGATGGTAACAATAACCCGGTGTACGAGACAGCAAAAGAGACACTGATGTATAGAACAGTCTTATGGACTCTGTGGGAGAGGGAGAGGGTGGGAAGATTTGGGAGAATGACATTGAAACATGTAAAATATCATGTAAGAAACGAGATGCCAGTCCAGGTTCGATGCACGATACTGGATGCTTGGGGCTAGTGCACTGGGACGACCCAGAGGGATGGTAGGGGAGGGAGGAGGGAGGAGGGTTCAGGATGGGAAAAAAATAATAAAAAAAAAAAATAGGATTACACAACATTCAACTGAAAGGAGTTAATAATCCTAATATGTAGATCTTTTTTAATCAGTGAGAGTTAAAACAATATGGAAACAAGCAATTTAAAAATGTTGTTCACTATTAATCAAAGAAATTATAAAAGTGTATAGAACACATAATATTATATGTTGAGACCCAATTTTATATAAAACACAGCAAAAATGTTTAATAATAATGTATGTCTAAATTATGATATATACCATTATACAGTATATAACGGTGTACATATGTAAAGTATAATTTCAGCATGACTTGTGGTATTATTATTTGACAATCACATATACATTTTTATATGTGTATATTTTCGATGTCATTCTACTATATTTAACTGCCTGCCTCCTTCCACTGGACCACAAGTGAGTTTCACATGTTTTCACAAGACCCAACACAGTGCCTGGCAGAAAGCAGGCATTCGATGAATGTTTGTTAAGTGAATAGACCATTATGAAATATAATTACTACTCTGTTTACTCATTTTCTTGAACTAGAGAAGAAAAATATTTTATCAAATCAAATGCACATCCAAATTATAAATCTCTACATTCAGTATGTATGTGTTATTTGCTCAGTCAGGTCCAACTCTTTGCCATCCCATGAACCGTAGCCCACCAGGCTCCTCTCTGCATGGGATTTTCCAGGCAAGAATACTGGAGTGGATAGCCATTCTGTTCTCCAGGGTATCTTCTCAACCCAGGGATCGAACCCAGATTTTCCACATAGTAGGTAGATTCTTTACCGTGTCACGGGGATATTTTTTTCAATTCAGGAACTTCTAATGGAAGGTTACAAACTGGAAACTTGGCATTTATACTGGTATCTTGTGTGGTATCTTGTGTGCCATAAATAAGTAAGCATAAAAGCACCTGTATTTATGCAAGACAGCAAAAGACACAGATGTAAAGAACAGACTTTTGGACTACGGGGGAGAGGGCAAGGGTGGCATGATATGAGAGAATAGCATTGAAACATGTATATTACCATGTGTAAAATAGATGACCAGTGCAAGTTCGATGTATGAAGCAGGGCACTCAAAGCTGGTGCTCTGGGACAACCCAGAGGGATGGGGTGGGGAGGGAGGTGAGGGGGGTTCAGGATGGGGGACACATGTACACCCATGGGTGATTCATGATGATGTATGGCAAAAACCACCACAATATTGTAAAGTAATTAGCCTCCAATTAAAATAAATTAATTTAAAAAATAAAGCTACAAGGGAAGGTTAAAAAAAAGCACCTATATTTAAAGGAAATAAATTGATTAAATTTCACTTTCCCCAAATTTACATCACAATTATACTCTCCAAAACTGTAAACAATATAGTGTGTACTAAGTTGCTTTAGTCATGTCCAACTCTTTTGCAACTCTATGTATTGTAACCCACCAGTCTCTGTCCATGGAATTCTCTAGGCAAGAATACTGGAGTCGGTTGCCATTCCCACCTCAAGAGGATCCTCCCGACCCAGGGATCAAACTCTTTATGTCGCCTGCACTGGCAGACAGGTTCTTTACCACTAGTGCCACCAGGAAGCCGAGAAACTCATTGTTTAAGGAACTCTCTCGTCTAAAATTATTCATTTTAGAACTCTCTTGTGGCTTTTCACAGTAGTCTGGAGTTCCGAGTTTCACAGAACCTTCTCAGCATTAAACAGGTGCTCTCTCTGGACTCCACTTCCTGTTTCAACCAGAGCAATTCTGCTTTTATTTATATTACGTTCTGGGCTTCCACATAGAATTTTAATGGAATAAAAAGTTTAATGACGTTAAATAAATAATCAAACAAATATGAAAAACATCAGTGTCAAAAATGATCCACTAGTCACGTGCACTCACACATCATCACTTCCTGTATTATGTTTTGTATCCTGTTCATTCTTCAAAAAACCAGTTTATAATTCTACTTCCACTGTGATGTCCTGCCAGTTCTCCCAGTGGATTAGTTGCTTCAGTCTCTATGCCTTCTTATGTTGTCTCTTCACATGTCTTTATATCCCTTTCAGGCAGCCATCTCCTAAGTGAGTTGCTTGTACCTCAAGAGGTATACACGATAATATATTGGGGAAGGAAATACTAGAACTTCCACTTATATGTAATTTTTATCTTTTTTAATTCTCTGTTCTGGGGTGGAATAAATTTTATGAGCTCAAAATATTCTACCACAATGTTAGAGGCTAGGTAGTTGATAGATGATGATGATGATAGATAATAGATAGATGATAGATCAATAAATACATAGAAAGAGCAAGTAAGTGAATGCATGATGGTGAGAGTTTAGTGCTGCACAATGAGGAAGGTTTTACAACCATTTTTCTAGGTTGTGGCCTCCTGTGGTAGGGTTTCTTCATCTTTGTGTTTTCGGGTTAAATGTGTGCATGTGTGTGTGCTCAGTTGCTAAGTCGTGTCCGACTCTGCGACCCCATGGACTGTAATCAGGATCCTTTGTCCGTGGGATTTCCCAGGCAAGAAGACTGCAGTCTGTTGCCATTTCCTTCTCTAGAGGATCTTCCCAACCTAGGGACTGATCCCGAGTCTCCTGTGTCCTTCACTGGCAGGTAGATTCTTTATCACTGACTCACCTGAGAAGTCCTTCAAGTTAAATATCACTTGGTTAATTAATTTTGAAAGAATAGCTAAATCACTTTGGATTTTCTACATTTGAGTTCTCTGAAATGTGAAAACAGGCCCAGATTAAAATTCTGAAAGATCCGTTCATGAGTAAACACCTCAGCCATCAAATACATCATGTTTTTCTCAAAAGACTCCTGCACAACTGCCTTTTTTTTTCCTTGCAGAAGTTGCCGAAGCCCATGGCAACCCACTCCAGTACTCTTGCCTAGAAAATCCCATGGATGGAGGAGCCTGGTAGGCTGCAGTCCATGGGGTCACGAAGAGTCGGACACGACTGAGCGACTTCACTTTCACTTTTCACTTTCATGCATTGGAGAAGGAGATGGCAACCCACTCCAGTGTTCTTGCCTGGAGAATCCCAGGGACGGAGGAGCCTGGTGGGCTGCCGTCTATGGGGTCACACAGAGTCGGACATGACTGAAGCGACGCAGCAGCAAGGTGTCCAACAAATCCACAGTTCCATGTGTGGAACTAAGAGTGAAGCAGATGTGGTTAGACGGTTTAGAGGTCTGGCTGAATCTGGAGAGCACGGTTAGATCAATATGGAGGTGTCAGTAATATGATCCACCAGGCATGGTAGGAGGAAGATGGAAGGTATCATTCTGTATTTGCTCCCCAAACCAACAAAGACAGCTTGGAACTCTGCATTCGCAAGCACATTATTGCCGAGTACCTGAGGCCGCCCTCAGCTGTCTTCTGTTTAATTTCGTTCTGCTGTTCTCCTGCCTATGGGCCTCTTTTTTCCCCCTGTTTTAACTGCTCTATTTTATAACAACTGCTCTATTTTATAACAACTGCTCTATTTTATAACCTGCCACTAAATAATTAGCTTTACGTCATTACACATTATTTTCACGCAACACCTTAAGTATCCATTTAAATTAATTACATGTTTTTTGGATCTTTATTTTAATTTTATCAATAGACTTACCTTCTACTTAAATGACAATAACTATACTACTACTACCTCTGTGATATTTTATAAATTGGAATACTTATAAAAACCCTGAAAGGCAGGATAATGTTTATCCCTTTGGTTAAAATGTAGGAAGTTAAAGAGAAAAATACAACTTTCTAAAGATATAGACAAAGATACACTATAATGAAATCCTTTCATTTTCTCTAACTCCCAATGTTTTCTTAACATAAACCCTTAAAATTTTGGTTCTGTTTACATTTAAAATTAAATATTGAGCTTGACCTTATAAAACATTTAATTACTTTTGGAAATGCACTTTATGAGACCCAGAAAAGTCAGTTTTGATGATATGGAATAAAAATCTAATATCATGCTTGGAACACAATTTTTGAGAGTGCAGTGCATCACTGGTGGTATTTCCTTTGGAAAATGAATCATTGTATTATGGGCTAATCCTGCCAAAATTGATTTTGAAAATCCAAAGTGGAATATTTTGAACACTGTAGTTTAATATGAAGTGAACAAGCAAATACTATTTTTATCTTTTGAAAAAAGCGAAGTGGTTTCAGTAGAGTGTGATGCTTGTATTTATTACCTACGCGGTATCTCTGAAGCATAAATCTGATGGCTGTATCTGAAGTGTAAGCATATCCTGTTCTGTATAAATGCGGGCTAAGCATTTTCAAAGCTTGTTGCACAATCTCATTATTGTGATCAGTTATTGCTTTTCTTCCCTAGAGAAGGGCTGTCCATCCTAATTTAGTAGTGAAGAACTGATTTTTATTATGTTCTCCCAAGTGAAAAGTAACTCCAGTTCTTTCAGATGGAATGACAGCCAGATTGAGAGGATGGAGACTGGGGAGTGGCCAAAATCTTCAGCCGCCCGGAGAAAGCTCCATCGATGCCCTGGGCAACACACCCCATCCGCTTAGGGAACGAGCATGGCCTAAGAAGTCCTCCCTGTATATTTCCACATGGTATCCAGGAATTTCCAGCATTTATAGGAAATTCTTTCCCATTTGATGTGACTGACTACCTAATCGCCTCTCTGGGTTTCTTTATTCAGGCATATCTTATTTTATTATGCTTTGCTTTACTTCACGGATATTATATTTCTTATAGATGGAAGATTTATGGCATCCGTGTGTTCAAGCAAGTCTATCCATGACATTTTTCCAACAGCATTAGCTCACTGTCTCTCTGTCACATTTTGGGAATTCTCCCAGTATATCAAAGTTTTTGTTATTATTATATTTGTTATGGTGGTCCATGATCAGTGATCTTTGATGTTCGTATTGTTACTGTTACAGGGTGCCATGAACCGCACCCACATAAGACACTGGACTTAATGGGTGAATGTCGTGTGTATTCTGATTGTTTAGCTGTCTCTCTCCCTCTCCTTGGGCCTCCCGAGTCTCTGAAACACAACAATATTGAGCTTGCTATATGCCTAGTCGCTCAGTCGTGTCCAACTCTGTGACCCCATAGACTGTAGCCCGCCAGGCTCCTCTGTCCATGGGAATTCTCCAGGCAAGAATATTGGAGTGGGGACTTCCCTGGTGGTCCAGTGGCTAAGACTCCGGGCTCCCAATGCAGGGGGTCTGGGTTCGATCCCTGGTCAGGGAACTAGATCCAACATGCCACAAGTAAGACCCTGGCACAGCCAAATAAATTTTAAAAAATAAGTAAATATTAAAAAAATATATTGGAGTGGGTTGCCACGCCCTCCTCCAGGGAATCTTCCCAACCTAGGGATCAAACCCAGATCCCCACATTACAGGTGGATTCTTTACTGTCTGAGCCACCAGGGAGGCCCAATATTGAGATTAGGCCCATTAATAAAGCTACAGTGGCCTCTAAGCATTCAAGTGAACAGAAAGGTCACACTTTAAATCAAATCTCTTGCTTTTACATCAAAAGCTAGAAATGATTAAGCTTAGCAAGGAAGGCATTTCAGACACTGAGATGGGCTGAAAACTAGGCCTCTTGCACCAAACAGTTAGCCAAGTTGTGAGTGCAAAGGAAAAGTTCTCAAAGGAAATTCAGAGTGCTGCTCCAGTGAACTCACAAATGATAAGAAATCGAAACAGCCTTATTGTGGATATGGAGAAAGCTCAAGTGATCTGGATGGAAGATGAAACCAGCCACAGCATTCCCTTCAGCCAGAGCCTAATCCAGAGAAAGTCCTCACTGTCTTCAATTCTATGAAGGCTGAGGCAGGTGAGGAAGCTGCAGAAGAAAAGTTCGAAGCTGGCAGAGGTTGGTTTGAGATTTAAGAAGAAAATGTTGTTTGCTCTTGTTTAGTCACTAAGTCATTTCCGACTATTTTGAAACTAGCATCTCTGTCCATGAGATTTCCCAGGCAAAAAGAAAATAGCCATCTCTGTAATATCAAAGTCCAAGTTTGTGCAGTGCTTAGTTGCTCAGCAGAGTCCGACTCTCTACAGCCCCATGGACGATAGCTCACCAGGCTCCTCTGTCCACAGAATTTTCCAGAATACTGGAGTGGGCTGCCATTTCCTTCTCCAGGGGATCTTCCTGACCCAGGGATCAAACCCATGTCTCCTGTGTCTCCTGCATCTGCTAAGCCTGCTAAGTCACTTCAGTAGTGTCCGACCCTGTGCGACCCCATAGACGGCAGCCCACCAGGCTCCACCGTCCCTGGGATTCTCCAGACAAGAACACTGGAGTGGGTTGCCATCTCCTTCTCCAATGCATGAAAGCGAAAAGTGAAAGTGAAGTCGCTCAGTCGTGTCCGACCCTCAGCGACCCCATGGACTGCAGCCTACCAGGCTCCTCCATCCATGGGATTTTCCCAGGCAAGAGCACTGGAGTGGGGTGCCATTGCCTTCTCCAGTCTCCTGCATTGGCAGACGAATTCTTTACCACTAGTGCCACCTGGGAAGCTCCAGAGTCCAAGGTGAAGCTGCAAATGCTGATGCTGACGCAGAAGCTGCAGCAAGTTACCTAGTTTACAGTCTGGTGTACTAAATATTTTAAGCCCACTGTTGAGACCTAATGCTCAGAAAAAAATTCTTACTGCCCATTGGACAATGTCACCCAAGAGGGCTGGCAGGCATGGATGAAAATGAGATTAATGTTGTTTGCATGCCTGCTAACACAGCATCCATTCTGCAGCCAGTGGTTCAAGGAGTCATTTTGACTTTCAAGTCTTGTTATTTAAGAAATACATTTTGTAAGGCTGTAGCTGCCATAGATAGTGATTCCTGTGATGAATCTGGGCAAAGTAAATTGAAAACCTCCTGGAAAGGATTCACCATTCTAGATACCATTAAGAACATCCGTGATTCATGGGAAGAGGACAATATAGCAACATTAATGGGAGTTTGGGAAAAAGTTGATTCCAAGCCTCATGGGTGACTTTGAGGAGTTAAGGACTAGAATTAGAAATAGAGCCTGATGATGTCCCTGAATTGCTACAATTTCATGATAAAGATTTAATGGGTGAAGAGTTGCTTCTTATGGATGAGCAAAGAAAGTGGCTTCTTGAGATGGAATCTACTCCTGGTGAAGATGCTATTTAAATGACAACAAAGGATTTAGAATACTATATAAACATAGTGAATAAGTCAGTGGAAAAGTTTAAGAGCTTCTATGATGATTTAGTCACTAAGTCATGTCCGACTCTTTCGACTCCATGGACTGCAGCCTGCTGGGCTCATCTGTCCATGGAATTTTGCAGGCAAGAATACTGGAGTGGGTTGCTGTTTCCTCTTCCAGGGGATCTTCCTGACCCAGGAATCGAACCCAGGTCTCCTGGTTGCAGGCAGATTCTTTACTGACTGAGCTACAAGGGAAGCCCAAGTTTGAGAGAACTGACTCCAGTTTTGAAAGAAGTTCTGCTGTGGGTAAAATGCTGTCAAATAGCACTGCATGCTGCAGAGAAATTATTCATGAAAGAAAGAGCTAATCAATACATCAGACTTCATCATTGTCTTGTTTTAAGAAATTGCCACACCCACCCCAGCCTTCAGCATTCACCACCTGACCAGTCACCATCCAGCAACTTCCAGGCAAGACCCTCCACCAGTAAAAAGATTACGACTCACTGAAGGCTCACTGAAATAATGTCTTCAGTTAGAACCGAACATGGAACAACAGACTGGTTCCAAATAGGAAAAGCAGTACGTCAAGGCTGTATATTGTCACCCTGCTTTTTTAACTTATGTGCAGAGTACCCCATGAGAAACGCTGGGCTGGAGGAAGCACAAGCTGGAATCAAGATTGCAGGGAGAAATATCAATAACCTCAGATATGTAGATGACACCACCCTTATGGCAGAAAGTGAAGAGGAACTAAAAAGCCTCTTGATGAAAGTGAAAGAGGAGAGTGAAAAAGTTGGCTTAAAGCTCAACATTTAGAAAACCAAGATCATGGCATCTGGTTCCATCACTTCATGGGAAATAGATGGGGAAACAGTGGAAACAGTGTCAGATTTTATTTTTGGGGGCTCCAAAATCACTGCAGATGGTGACTGCAGCCATGAAATTAAAAGACACTTGCTCCTTGGAAGGAAAATTATGACCAACCTAGATAGCATACTGAAAAGCAGAGACATTACTTTGCCAACAAAGGTCCATCTAGTCAAGGCTATGGTTTTTCCAGTGATCATGTATGGATGCGAGAGTTGGACTGTGAAGAAAGCTGAACACCAAAGAATTAATGCTTTTGAGCTGTGGTGTTGGAGAAGACTCTTGAGATTCACTTGGACTGCAAGGAGATCCAACCAGTCCATTCTAAAGGAGATCAGTCCTGGGTGTTCTTTGGAAGGAATGATGCTAAAGCTGAAACTCCAATACTTTGGCCACCTCATGCGAAGAGTTGACTCATTGGAAAAGACTCTGATGCTGGAAGGGATTGGAGGCAGGAGGAGAAGGGGACGATAGAGGATGAGATGGCTGGATGGCATCACCGACTTGATGGATGTGAGTCTGAGTGAACTCCGGGAGTTGGTGATGGACATGGAGGCCTGGCGTGCTGCGATTCATGGGGTCGCAAAGAGTCGGACATGACTGAGCGACTGAACTGAACTGAACTGAAGGCTCAGATGATGTGTTTTATTTTTTTAGCAATAAACAATTTTTATATTAAGGTATGTGCATTGTTTTGTTAGACATGATGGTATTGCTCTTAGTAGACTACAGATGGGCTTCTCTGGTGGCTCAGTCAGTAGAGAATCTGCCTGCAATTCGAGAGACCTGGGTTCAATCCCTGGGTTAGGAAGATTCCCTGGAGGAGGGCATGGCAACCCACTCCAGTATTCTTGCCTGGAGAATCCCATGAACAGAGGAGCTTGCCAGTCTAATCCATGGGGTCACAAAAGAGTCGGCCACAACTTAATGACTAAACAACAACAACAATGTCATAATAAGTGACCAAACTCTCACAGATGGTTTAGAAAGGTAGACTGCATTTTAACTGCTGTGCTTTGTAATAGATAATATGAAACATTGTGGTTTTATAACTGAAGACTAGACTTCCTCTATTTAGAATTGTGTTTATAGTTATGTCGTAGAGAACTACTTACTTTAGGGAAATCTCTTTCACTTCTTCATGGTTGCTCACATTTCTTGAGCAGTGGTTCTGGGGGTAGATCCTGAGTAGTCTATGACCTGGTCAGTAAAGTCTGCTATTACCCCCTTTTAGAGACCAGAAAAGTAAAGCTCATAGAATGAAGCAACTTGCCCACTCGGCCTACAAGTGGAAAAGGAAAATTGGAACTCAGGTGGCCAGAATTCAAGACCTATGCAATGACTCATGTTGCTGAGATGTTTAAAATATTTTTTTTTAAGTTCTGTATATTTTTCTGACACTTGGGGGACATTTTTTGAAAGGATTGTTGTTGACAACAGAAAAATATGGCCCAAATCAGTTAAGTTTCTAGTTTTTCTAGAAAAAAAAAAAAAAAACCAATCTTCTAGTTTTTGTCTAATAAGCAGCATAGAGTCAAATTCAGAGATTAGGCATAGTATATACACACTGCTATGTACACATAGATAGAACCTCTGACACATTGTACACACGTAATCACACAGGTGTGCACTCACACACTACATACATACACACTCAAGGAACAAGAGACACTTAGAAATCCAAGGTTGTCCTTTGACTTGAGTCGACATTCTTGAGTCCGTCTAGCACATTATTGGACTGCCCAGTCTCTAACATCTTTGGGGCAGTAATCCAACCTCCTCCCTTCCAGCCACTCTAGCCCATGGAGTTTGGTTCTGTCCTCTGTACGATTATTTCTCCCCTAACTCTTAACCATCTTTATGAAAGCATTGATGAAGAATAGACCTTTCCTCTCTTTCACTTCCTGTGTCCAGAGGCCTCCCCTAAAAGGACATTGTTGGCTAAGAGTCACTTTTACAGAGTATAAGTGATGAGAGCATAAGCACAAAGTATCGGGGACTTCCCTGATGGTCGAGTGGTTGAGAATCTGCCTTCCAGTGCAGGGGACACAGGTTCAATCCCTGGTTGGGGAAGTAAGATCCCACATGCTGGGGACAACTGAGCCTATGGGCTGCAGCTAAGAACCCACACAGCCAAATAAATATTTTAAAACACCAAACATAGTGCTTAAGATAAATAAGCACAAAGTATGAGGCTGTATGGACAGTGCACTGTGAACTCTCTCTTTGTGCTGCCACCCAGGCCTGCCCACAGCATGACAGGGCTCATGAACATCACAGGATGCAACGCTGCACAAAGCTTGATTGGACTCAGGCTGGACTCAGACCCAGTCCTTGGGGATCAAATATGTGAGCAGAGCCCTGAAAATCTGGCTCTATCTCCAGGTGGGCATTACCCATTAACAATATAATTTCTTCTTATTAAAACTGTTAAAAACAAGGTCTTTTATAACTTTTGGATTTTTTTAGTTCTTTCTTTAAAAGGAAACTGAACTTTCAACAGAAATAAGGGAAACACAACCTCAGCTAAATAATTACAGAACTAAAATTAAATGCAGTTAAGATACACAGTAGACTGTTTTCATTTAATAAGAGGAAGACAGAGGAAAGCAACTCTCTTTTCAGGGTCCTTCTAAAGTTAAAAACTAGCATGTGCTTAGTCCCAGCTTAGATTTTGAATGTCGATTTAAAGTTTTTTTAAAAAAAACTATTCGAAGTAATTTCTATGATGTTTGCATTTAGTGGGAACAGCATATGCTCGACTTTGGTCAATAATAATTAGAAAGAGTTTTCCAAGGTGGTTATACAAATACTGTCCTTTATTAGTGTATGAGATTCCTTTTGTCCAGCATCCTCATCAACACTTGACATTTTTTGCTTTTTAAGTTTAGCCATACTGGTGAGCATGTATTTATTCAGTTTTTATTTCCCTGGTAATTGATGAAGTTGAGTAGCTTTTCATGTTTTTGGTCATTTAATAATCCTTTTTTATAAAGTGCCTTTTCAAAGTCTTTCCCATTTTTCTGAGTGGTTGACTTTTATCTTACTGATTTATAGAAGTTCTATATAAATTTGTTTGTCAGATACATGCATTGCAAATACCTTCTCTTTATTAGTGGATTTCCTTTTTACTTTATTATGTCTTTGGATAATCAGAAGTTCTTAAGTTTAACATAGCCAAGTTTTTCACATTTTTCTTTTATGATTTGGTTCTTTAGTGCCCTGTTTGAGAAACTGTTGGTTGTTCCAAGTTCATGAAGATATTACCCAATGTTTTGTTCTAAAAGCTTTATTGTTTCCCATTCTCAGACGGTTCCACAACCCATCTGGAATTAATTTTTTTGTTGGTGTGAAGTAGGGGTCAAAATAGGAGTAACCAATTGCTGTAGCATAGTTAATTGAAAGGCTCATTCTTTCTGGACTAGCACTTTTTGAGCATTGATTATGCTGCAGGCAGTGTGCAAGTTGATACTTCATTTTATCCTCAGAAAATCTCTATTAGATAGATGTTTCCTTACTTTATAAATGAATAAATGCTCAATGAGATGAATTAAATACATTTCCCACTGTTCATGGCTAGTAAGGTATGAATCTCTTGGTTTTAAGCTCAGGTCTTTTGACTTCAAGGCGTGCTTAAGTCACTGTCATCAGAAGGGATAATTACATTTTGTTATGGAAAACCAAGACAGCAAATGGATTAAGAACCACGGGAAAGAAGAAGGGTTGACCCTAGAAAAGAACAGAACCTTGAATAATGCCTTGCACATAGCAGGCTTCAGTAACAATTCATTGCATTGCAAAAGGCATTCACTTTGGAATAACTATGAAGCCTTGTAGTTCTATATATATGTGTATGTATATGCACGTGTGGTGCAGCAGTAAAGAATCCATCTGCCAATGCAAGAGACACAAGAGATGCAGGTTCAATCCCTGGCTTGGGAAGATTCCCCTGGAATAGAAAATGGCAACCCACTCCAGTCTTCTTGCCTGGAAAATTCCATGGACAGAGGAGCCTGGCAGGCTTCAGTCCATAGGGTCACAAAGAATTGGACACGACTTGGCACACACACACACATACATGTGTGTATATACATGTATACATGTATATGCATGTGTGTGCGTGCATGTATATATACATAGGTAAGTGTGTCTATATGTGTATGTATATATGCATATGTATCTATACTTTTATATACAGGGTACATATGATTTTTATATATAAAATTTCTTGTGATTTGTTCCTTAATTGTCTGTGGCAGTGATTTTCAAAGTGTGCTTTTCCCAGTCCAATAACATCAGCATCACCTGGAAACTAGTTAGAAATACAGATTCTTAGGCCCCACGTAAGACCTACTAAATCAGAAATCCAGAAAGTGGAACCCAGAAAACAACAGTGTGTTAATGAGTTCTCCGGGTCACAAAACTTGGCGCACACCCCTAGTGCAGGGCTTGCAGTTTCTCCAGTCATGCTCCACTACAAAAGGTTCCTGTAACCTGCCGTGCCTGGTCACACCCCCAGGTGGGTGCTAATCTCTGCCCAGATCCCCATCAAGATTGTAGCCTGACTAATACCTCCCTTGGGCTCAGATCCTCTCTCCCCTTACACATACGTGCACACACAGAGTTCCAGATGCGATCCACCAGTCATGCTTCTTGTCACACTGCTTAGTCATTGTCCGTCTGCTTCCCTGTATCTGCCACTAGGCTGGGATGACCTTAAGGCCAGGGACTTCGCATTCCCAGCGTGTGGCATGTGTAGGAGTTCAATGCAATGTTTTGAGTGGGGAACAGAGTTCTCATGGGGAAAGGAATTCTATAATTTTTGAGTAAATCAATAAATATTTAAAGGACTCTCTTTTGGAAAAGTAATTGTAAAACAAGGTACAGGGAATAGAGACTTCAAGGAGGCAAGGAGCACTAAGGGACCTGTCACAAGAGGTGTTCAAAAGAAAACTGGAAGCTCTCAAGGACTCTGACACCCCTTTCCCCTCCCTCTTCTAAACTGTGAGCCCTTTGAAGCCAGTGACAGCATCCCATCCCTCATCCGTTCCCAGTCCCCAGCAGGGCCAAGTACAGTGCCTGGCATACAGTGAATTCACCATAAGTGAATGAATGGATGGATGCATGAATGAATGATTGAATGAACAAGTTATTTAATGGCATAAGTGGAGTTTTCTTACTGCTGTTGTTCCTTGTGATTGAATGTTTTTTGCTGGAGAGACATCTATAGTTCTAGATCTTCTAGTTGGCTAAGTATGCAAAATTTTAGGAGCACCAGTAAAAATTTAGGAGCACCAGGGGGACAATTTGAGAGGTATTTAGCTTTGATAAATGTCTCCAACTTTTTTTAATCAGACATGTTTTAAGAAACCATTTCAACTACAGCATCCATATGCGTTTGGTGTTTCTTGGCTTCTTCCTCTCTTTTTGTTAATTACATATGGATGAAGAAACCAGGAAATGAGCCACCACAATCTTTTCAATGTTTAGAGGTTTGGAATCTAGCCTCTGGGCAAAGGCCAGCCCATGAAAAGCCTTGTGGGTCTTGTTTACTCTGTGTAGGAGTTTGTACTTTATCTTGAAGGCAGCTGTAAGCCATTGAATGATGTTAAGGAGGGAAAATAACATAATAGATTTGTTTTTCTAAAGGTCACTCTGACTGCTGTGTGGAGGATTGATTGGGAAGTGGGAAATGGAGGATGGAGACTGCAGTGCAGAAGACTAGTTACAAGAAATGTTAAAACCGATCAAGAGAGAGTTGATGAGAACTTGCATTAGGGCTGTGACAGAATTGGAGAGGGGGTGGTTAGGAAAGGGACTGGCTTCAACAGATATTTAGAACATTGGCTCAGTCCACTGAATTTGCTGACAAAGATAGGGGGACTGTCAGAAATTAGATAAAAGATAGCTAGTGGGAACCTACCTGCTATATAGGGACATGTTTAGGGAATACAGGGAGCTCAGCTTGGTGCTTTGTGATGACATGAACGGATAGAATGGGGCGGGGATGGGGGTAGGAGGCTTCCCAATAGGGAGCAGGTAAATGTATACATATAGCAGATTCACTTCTTTGTACAGCAAAAACTAACAAAGAATTGCGAAGCAACTATACCCCAATTTTAAAAAATTAAAATATGAACTTTAAGTGTTTGAAATAATAACAATTAAATTGTCGGGCCTCCTCTTCTACTGGATCTGCGAGGTTATACCATGGAGGCTTTGTTAACGACAAAGCACTGAACAAAAACAATATGGGATAATTACCCGTAGAAATCATACCTCCAAGTCCATGTGCCAGAGGCAAGCACTGAGAGTCTGAGCAAGAATACATGTTTACCGGTGCTCACCAGCAGGATCGCACATGTATTCCTGAACAAGGAACTTACTGTTCGTTCTCAAGTGCTCATTACAATGGAAATTAGTAACACTTGAATGATTGATGGCGCTTCACTCTAAACATGCCACTTAGCAAATACTTGGCTACAGCTCAGTACCGTCAGCAGTTCACATGTCGATTGAGGCCAGACTTGACTGACTACTTTTTGTGAATGGAATGGAGATGGGTACCTCATTGTGAAGAATATACGTCATATCTGCATGGGTCACAGGCAAGCTTTGGTTGATAAGCCAGCATTTAGACATGAATGACTTGCCCTGGTTAGGTGTATTTATGTTTTTAGCCCTGTAAAAAAGGAGCGTTTAGTTTTATCTTACCAATGCTTAAAAAAAATTTATTTCACAACCAAAATCTTTTATTTATTTTAGCAGTTTGGTCTTGAGGCAAACTATTCTTTTTTGTAAATTTTATTGCAGTTTGGTTGGATTTACAATGCTGTGTATTTCTCCTGTACAGCAAGCAATTCTATTATACATAAATATATTCTTTTTCATATTCTCTTTTATTATGGCTTATCACAGGATATTGAATATAGTTCTCTGTGCTATACATTAGGAACTTGTTGCTTATCCATTCTATATATAATAGTTTGTATCTGCTAATCCCAAACTCCCAATCCTTTTCTCTCCTAAACCAAAAGCTTTTCTTTAACATATAAAATTCAGTCTGCAACCAATTCTAATTTCCAATCCACTTCTTAATTTGGGAAACTAGAAAAAAATCCAGTATTCCAACTTAGCTATGAACATGTGTGTAGAAATGAAGGAAAAAAGGGCCTCCTGGCCTTAGTCTATTGCTATCAATAGCACAGAATTTTCCTTAAATATGGAAGGATCATTTTTATATAGATGAGGATTGATCAGCATTTTGAAGAATGACCAAAAAAAAGTGAAGGGCACTTCATATATTCTTTAAGATCCCTTCATCTTGTGTATCTTTTCTGCACTCGGATTTAAGACATAGAATATCCAGGCTCCTGTTTTGGCCAATGGGTCGCTACGAGATAATTCTATAACTTCTTTTATACCGCTTTGCTCATTTTCTGCCCTTGATAAAATATTCATTATTAACTGTTATAAATTATAAGATCCTTTTTTCTTCTCAAGAGAAGTGTGGACTTTCTTTTTTAACAGATTTGGACCTGATGGGGCTGCTTGCCTTAGGCAGTTCTACCAGTAATTGAATCTGCATGCTGAAGCAGTAAACCCTCGGAATGTTTAGAGGAAGGAAGTCTGATGTATGAAACAGAATAAAGGCAGGTTGATGGAGAAGGGAAAAGTCATTATTGTGAAACTTCCTGACTCCAGTGTGTTAATTGTTGAATAACCAGACATTAGAGTCTGTATTGAACATGAATTCTGTCAAGATTTCCGAAGTGAAGAATTCCACTAATTCTCTATCTCTCTGCCCTCCACCTTATGTTTAGTACATAATAATCATTGTCATTATTATCTTTATTTATAGATCACTGTTATTATATAATTGGATTAAACACTAGCCACTTGCAGTCAACAAGAATATATTGAGAATATACTATTCTCCCAGGCACTGAGGACTGTAAAAATTAGTATAACTTGCTTCTTGCTCTCAAAGAGCTTATAGTCTTATCTGGAAGATAGAGGAGTAAATACATAACTGTATTCAAGTATTATAAATATACAGTGGAGGGTTATATAGAAGTACAGAGAAGGCTAACCTAAGCTGCATAGGTCAAAGTGGTAGGGAAATAGAGAAGGCTTCCTGGAGGAAGAAATATCTGTGCTGTCTTAATGAAGTCTTTTTTTTTTTTTCCTTTCCTGTGCTGAGTGTTCAGGCTCAGTACACAGAGTTCTCTTGCTGTGGCACTCAGGGTTAGTTGCACCACAGCATGTAGGATCTCAGTTCCCCAGTCAGGGGTCAAACCCTCATCGCCCTGCATTGGAAGGCAGATTCTTTACCACTGGACCACCAGGGAGTCCCTTAATGAAGTCTTAATAGATGCTAAGATAGACTCAGTTCAGTTCAGTCGCTCAGTCGTGTTCGACTCTGCGACCTCATGAATTGCAGCACACCAGGCTTTCCTGTCCATCACCAATTCCCGGAGTCCGCCCAAACCCATGTCCATTGAGTCGGTGATGCCATCGAACCATCTCATCCTCTGTCGTCTGCCAGGGTCCAGCCCCAGTGGATCCAGGGAATTCGAAGCGGGGACGGCGTCGGCAAGGATCAGGAAACAACTGCTTAATTAAACGTTAATTAAGGATATAAAGAGTGGTTAAATAAGGATAGCTCAGTGAGGAAATTCAGTGGAGAAAAGAGGCTGAATAACTTGGTTTACGTGGAAAAATAATAAAATTCCAAAATAAGGAATTTGCGTCACCTACGTAATCCGCAGGCGTCCTCCCATTCTCCCGAAGGAGAGGAGACACTAAGGCCTCCCCGATCAGATCTTAGAAGCCCAGGCAGAATTAGTAGGCTTGACGAGCCTCCCCGCCCCATATGGGAATTCAGCCAGAAGGTGAGAGAAAGAACGACATGGGGAGACCAAGTTTCGGTCAACAAAGCCCACACTTTATTTTCCAAAGTAGTTTTTATACCTTAAGTTGTGCATAGAGGATAATAGGGGAAGAGGTAGAGTCAGCAGCAAGCCAGGCTTTCTTCCTGCAAACTTATCATATGCAAAAGTTTAGGTGATTTACATCATCTTCTGGCCAGGAGGCCTGTCAACATTTTAAGATCCTTTTTTCAGAAAACTTATTTTTCTCTAAAGGTGATTATTCTAAAGTCAGGTGCCACCCTCCAAAAGCATTAGATAAAGTTGCATTCCTATAGGGCAAAGGTGTGGTGTGCTATAACAAGAAAAGAATTAACTCAAGGGTCCAAGATTACAAACATTAAAGCTATTACTTACATTCCTATACACCAATTATATCAATCAATACACTGCCAGGGACACAGTAGGTAAGGGATATGGAAACTTAGCAGCAAACATTGGCCCAAGAAGTGAAAAACCCTTCACCAATACAATTTCTAATCAATCTTTTAACTGCTCAAAGGAATCTGTATTTAGACAGTTTAGAACATCTCATGCCTCTCACGGTTGGGAGGCTCTGAACAATCACATGTGGCCGGAAGAACCTATTCAGGCAGGCTAGAGGACTTCCAAAGGAGTTTGTAGGTTGAAACACCCTTGGCATGCCCAGGAACTTTATTAACTGGAGCTGTAAGTTAACTCTTTTTCAGAGAGAAGGTGGTGGGGGACAGCCCCCCATAAAGTCAGAGGTGTAGGTGAGAGCACAAAGCAGTAAAGTAGGCAGGCTCTGGTTTTGGGGGTAGATGCTCGAGAATTTCCAGGGGGACTCCTGAGGCTCGATCCCGCCTTTGCGTATGCCGAGCCTCCTTCCTCATGACCTTTGCCACGGGCGGAGTTCCTCACGCTGGCTCCCGGAAATCGTCCCCTTCTCCTCCTGCCCTCAATCTTTCCCAGCATTGGGGTATTTTCCGATGAGTCAGCTCTTTGCATCAGGTGGCCAAAGTATTGGAGTTTCAGCTTCAGCATCAGTCCTTCCAGTGAACACACAGGACCGGTCTCCTTTAGGATGGACTGGTTGGATCTCCTTGCACTCCAAGGGACTCTCAAGAGTCTTCTCCAACACCACAGTTCAAAAGCATCAATTCTTTCGCACTCAGCTTTCTTCACAGTCCAACTCTTACACCTGTACATGACCACTGGAAAAACCATAGCCTTGACTAGACAGACCTTAGTTGGCAAAGTAATATCTCTGCTTTTTAATATGCTATCTAGGTTGGTCATAACTTTCCTTCCAAGGAGTAAGCGTCTTTTAATTTCATGGCTGCAATCACTTGAAATTAAGATAGACTAGAAATGGTGAAAACAGATGCCACCTCTTCAAAAGTAATCAGAAAATATACGTCGAAAGTAAAAAAAATGTTTACACCTGAAATTTACCTTCTTTGAAGCTTTAGTTTTAAAAAAATACGAAGTATGAAAAAATATATTTAAGAACGTCAGTGACATAGTTATTTGTAGTTACAGTCTTAAAACTAGCAACAGAGGGATTTTAAAGGAAACTATAGTTTATCTACTAAAGGACTAAAGAGCAGACACTCATGATTTTGCCAAGACTTTATTTCAACATTCAGTAGTTTAGTCTACAAATATTTATAGAACAACCTATGCCAGGCACTGAGCTAGGGTCTGTGTACACAAAGTCAGGTATACACAAATCCTCCTCAAAGTAGTTCATGGTAAACTGGGGAATACAGATGACTGAATTATCTTACAGGTAGGAAATGGTCTCCAGTGGTGGTCTAAACACATTATTAGAATGTAACTGAGATCCACATAAATCAAATTAGCAGGGCATGTTAACAATAAAGTCCTACTGAATAGCACAGGAAACTATGGTCAGTATCCTGTGATAAACCATAATGGAAAAGAATACAAGAAAGAATGTATATGTATGTATAACTCAATCATTTTGCTGTACAGCATATATTAACACTGTAAATCAATCATACTTCAATAAAATAAACTTTTAAATAACAAAACAAACAAGAAACTAGCCAAACATGTTAAGCTGCCAAAAAAGGATGGTGCAGAACTTGAGTTTTGAATGACAAGAGGGGAGAAAGAAAATGGAAGCAGAGAAAATTTCTTATTTTATAATGTTATGTGTGAAATAAAAACAGTCTGTGACATTGGATATGCAATTTGACCACAATTATATAAAACCAACCAACCAAAAAAATACATGCATAGGGAAAAAAAGAAGGAGAGAGAGACAGCAAAGAAATAAAGTGTTAGTCATGGTTTTCTAAGGATAGTGATGCCGTGCTCAGTCGTTCAGCCATGTTCAACTCTTTGCAGTCCCGTGGACTATTGCCCACTAGCTCCTCTATCCATGGAGTTTTCCAGGCAAGAATATTGGAGCAGGTTGCCATCTCCTCCTCCAGGGAATCTTCCTGACTCAGGGATCAAACCTGCATCTCCTGCATTGGCCGGTGGATCTATTACCACTACTACCACCTGGGAAGGTGGTGTTTTCATCACTTCCCCCTTTTGGTCTTTCTCAAGTATTCAATTATGAACATATTGCTTTTATAATGAAAAAAAGATGCAAGAAGTTGTCATTCAGGAAGATAAAGGGCACCAAGTGTTCACATTATATAGGAGAATGATTCATGGTCCAACTCTCACAACAAAACAGAATGGCCATTTGTCCAGGACACAACTGCACAGGATAACATTCTCAAGAATGAAAGACCTTTCTGTACCCTGACATAATGGCCCATACTTTAAAACACACACACACACACACACACACATAGGGTGTGTTACATAAGCCACCTAGAAAATTCTTGTCCTCTCTTAGATTCATCTCTTTGTAGAGAATCCACCTTACTTAGCACTGAGCAGCCATTGAATCTGCCATTTACTAAATGCATTAGTGCCTTAAATTTGCATAACACTTTAAAATTTATGAGGCATTTTCATTAAGTTTTTTCTTTTTATTTTCTCCACAGCCCTGTGAGGTAGATAGGACCGCTATTATTTTTCTCATTTTACAGTTGAAGAAAGTAAGACTTAGATGGTTTCTTGCCTCCGGTTACAAGGCTGGTGACTGTTGGAAGCAACCTTGGAACCCAGATTTCTTCTGAATATAGTGCGTGTTATTCCAGGTCACAAATACCAAATGGAAGGCAGCTCTCAACTAACAAAAGCAGACCAACATTCGTGAGGGAAGAGAAGGAGGTTTATTTTTAATTTGTGTGTGCGTGCGGGTTCAGTCGTGTCCGACTCTTTGCGACCCCGTGAACTGTAGCCCGTCAGGCTCCTCTGTCGATGGGATTTCCCATGTGATTTCCCAGAGAATAGTGGAGTGGGTTGCCATTTCCTATGTGGGCGCTAGTGTCTAGGAGGGTTCTGGCATACAATAAATGCTCCATACATTTTTGTTGGGGCAAAGAACAAAAAGATTATTAATACTCTGATTTAATACTTAATAAACATATGCATCCTGAATAAATCATCTGAATAGATGCTGTCATTGTCCTTAAGGAATTATTCTGGAGCACAAGAAAGCAAAAAAAAAATATTAACACAGAAACATCAGAGAAATGGGAAAGAAAGAGGGGTTGGTTAGGAAGAGGGGAAAGGAAATCTTTGAGACAAAGAGATGCCTAATTAAATACAGCAGAGTAATTTATTATTCAGTTCTGCTTTGACTTCAAGAAAAATAATTTGATATTACACATTAAACATCATTTTTCACTGAAAAAAAAAAGCATGAGAAAAGAGGATGTCTTTGAGAATCATCAAAGTGTGTGTTATTTCTAACACATGCACATACCTGCTCTCCTTTAGCTATGTCTGAAAAGGGGCCTCATTTAGCATCACTGATGAACGGGAGAGTGTATTTGAGCTCCTGCAGACCCAATGAAGATTTTTTAAAAAACTTATTAAGGTGGCACATGTAATCATGCCCTAGTGACTTCAGCTCTTTATGCCCTTTGAAAATTTTCTAATGACATGTTGGACATCTTGCATATAAATATCACCCTTTGGAATGAAAAGAGGAATTTTACTCATTGTAATGTTCTCTGCTTGGCTACAGGGTAAGATTATTCCTCATCTGATGAAAGCAAAACGGTTTTCCATAACTCCCTCCTAAATAATGCTGCATATTATTTTTCTGCCATCCATAAAGTGTTGGTAAATAGCATAGTGATACACACAGGAACAATTCTACTGATGGATAAAGAGAGAAAATGAAATTGCCCAATCTGTGTCGCCCTAGACCTTTTAGATTATTTTCCAAACTCATCACTGCAACAATGATTCCCCTGTATTACTTCTGACCAGCATTGCAGACCTGGTTTTCTGCATATATGGGAGGCATCTTTAAATCTATATTACTGTTTTTTATGGGGTTTTTTTGCAAATGACCTTTGGAAGTGATTTCCAATAACTGCAGCCAACTTGAAGCTCAAGGCTTGGTAGTGAAAGGTCACTCTACATTTAGACTAAATGCAGATAGATTTGTACTCCCTGCAGCAAGCTACTGCTTTAGGGCCTGCTACCGTATTTGACCCAATCTCTCTAACCCGAGCGTCTAGACAGTGTCCATCTGGGTTCAGTTTAACCTTCTTTTTTTTAACTTCAGTACAAATTCACTGGCTTTATATATTAACAAGTAACGTATATTCTGTAGAGTTGCACATTTCCCATAGAAATTCACGAAATTTATGCATGTTGGACTTCTCCTAAGATGATTCTGTGACTTCCCAGGGGGAATGTTCATGGTTCAGGCCCACCATGTCACACTGACTGAAAGGGCCTGGAGAACATGCTCTGAAGCACAGGGCTCCGCAGATCTCTCATCTCCCTCTCATTCTCCCCTTCAAATAAGATCTCCCTTATAAGGAGGGGAAGGGTACGTGGAATAAAGCCTCTAACCCAGGCAACTAGCAGTAACACTTCATAGGGCTGCATGGTGGAGAATAGAGGAGATGGATTTTTTTTCCTCTTCTAAACTCATGATCAATGCCCATTCCTCCTGCCTACAGATCGGATGGTTTCCCATTCCAGTGAGATGTGGATTGTGTACCTGTGACTGCCGTGCCAGGCAGCCTCTGACTTTGAGTCACAGCAGCGCTTCTCTTCTGGTCCTATGAGAGCCTGTCTATGGTGGAGGACTTAAAAATATGTGCAAGAGTCTTCTATCTGTGTCTGGACAGGCTCTAGGGCTGCTGACAACCAGAGTCCAGGGAGAGAATACCCCCGGCCTCCCAGGTCCTCACCTCAACCCTGCCCAGCTGGAAAGCAAGGTTGCTTCTGATTTCGTGGCATGTGGGGACCTGGAAGGGACCCTGGACTAACAGTCAGGAGACCTGGCTTCCCATTCAGGGTCTGCCACTTACCAGTTTTGTGACTTGGGGCTAAATCACCTGGTTTCTGGGACTTCCCAGGTAGCTCAGCAGTAAAGAATCTGCCTGCAGTGCCAGAGACTCAGGTTCAATCCCTGGGTCGAGAAGATCCCCCAGAGAAGGGAATGGCTACCCATTCTACTATTCTTGCCTGGGAAATCCCATGGACAGAGGAGCCTGGCAGGCTACAGTCCTTGTGGTCACAAGAGTCTGACACGATTTAGCAACTAAGTCACCACATCACTACCACTTGGTCTCTATGCTTGATCTTTTGTCAGAGTGGGATGAGTGAATAAAATTAATTTCTGTATATTCGGTGAGACAACATCCACCTTTTCCACACCCACTTGTTCTAAATAAGCATCTTTGTATCAGATTCCTTGGGAGGAGAGTTGGATGACTACGGCTGCTGCTGCTGCTAAGTCGCTTCAGTCGTGTCCAACTCTGTGCGACCCCGTAGATGGCAGCCCACCAGGCTCCTCTGTCCCTGGGATTCTCCAGGCAACAACATTGGAGTGGGTTGCCATTTCCTTCTCCAATGCGTGAAAGTGAAAAGTGAAAGTGAAGTCGCTCAATCGTCCCCAACTCTTAGCGACCCCATGGACTGCAGCCTACCATGCTCCTCCTGCGGCTCTGATTCTGATTCAAAGAAAGAATCCATATGATCAGTCTGCCCTAGGAATGCATCAGAATTAAATGATTTCTTATATCTGTGTAGCGTTTGAAAAATGCTGGGTTGCTTTCATGGATCTCACTTACAGCAGCTCATTTAATCATCCTGGTTGGCATAGTTTAGGGTACACTATTGGACCCCCTTTAGTATGCTTGACTGCTAACAAACCCCCTTTAGAAGGTTGCTCCCAGTCACTGGGTGCTCTTCTAAGGAGGTGGGGGGCACCCACTGATGTCCATCATGGAAGTCACTGGGAATAGAGAAGGCCAGCTCCTTTGCCAAAGGAAATCCAAAACAGAGGGGATACATGTATGCGTGCATGCTCAGTTGCTTCAGTCCTATCTGATCTGTGACCCTATGGACTGTAGCCCACCAGGCTCCCTAGACCATGGAATTCTCTAGGAAAGAATACGGGAGTGGGTTGCCATGCTCTCCTCCAGGGGATCTTCCTGACTCAGGGATCAAACCTGCATGTCCTGCATTGCAGGCAGATTCTTTACTGCTGAGCCAGCAGAGAAGCCCGGATATGTGTATATATATATAGTTTATTCACTTTGCTGTACAGCATAAACTAACCCAACACTGTAGAATAACTATAGTCCAATAAAAAGATCAAGGTGCAATAAATCCTGAGATGTTACTTATGCCCTATGATGCTCCTCCCCCAAGAAACAACCTGAGTCTGGCCCTTCTGGAATCACCTTTCCCCATCTTCCTCCCCCACCCCTTATTGGCTTCTCTTGGGAGCCCATCTTCACTATATCACTTGCACCTGAAACCTTGGCTCCGGAGAACCTGATCTAATAAAACAATGGATTTAAATAGAAAAATCAGGTTGACGGGACCCAATAGATGTGCTATTCAAAGGCTCGTGTTGGCACCTCTGCCACCTTACAGCTCTGTCCTGAAGCTCAGAGCTTCCCTATCCTCCTCTGTATTAATAAAAGGGAAAGAATAATTCCAGTTCCCAGAGATCAGATTGCCAACATCTGCTGGATCATTGAAAAAGAAAGAGAGTTCCAGAAAAACATCTATTTCTGCTTTACTGACTGTGCCAAAGCCTTTGACTGTGCAGATCACAATAAACTGTGGAAAATTCTGAAAGAGATGGGAATACCAGATCACCTGACCTGCCTCTTGAGAAACCTGTATGCAGGTCAGGAAGCAATAGTTAGAACTGGACATGGAACAGCAGACTGGTTCCAAATAGGAAAAGGAGTACGTCAAGGCTGTATATTGTCACCCTGCTTATTTAACTTATATGCAGAGTACATCATGAGAAACGCTGGGCTGGAAGAAGCACAAGCTGGAATCAAGATTGCCAGGAGAAATATCAATAACCGCAGATATGCAGATGACACCACCCTTATGGCAGAAAGGGAAGAAGAACTAAAGATCCTCTTGATGAAAGTGATAGAAGAGAGTGAAAAAGTCAGCTTAAAGCTCAACATTCAGAAAACTAAGATCATGGCATCCGGTCCCATCACGTCATGGCAAATAAATGGGGAAACAGTGGAAACAATGGCTGACTTTATTTTTCTGTGCTCCAAAATCACTTCAGATGGTGACTGCAGCCATGAAATTAAAAGATGCTTACTCCTTGGAAGGAAAGTTATGACCAACCTAGACAGCATATTAAAAAGCAGGGACATTACTTTGTCAACAAAGGTCCATCTAGTCAAGGCTATGGTTTTTCCAGTGGTCATGTATGGATGTGAGAGTTGGACTGTGAAGAAGGCTGAGAGCTGAAGAACTGATACTTTTGAACTGTGGTGTTGGAGAAGACTCTTGAGAGTCCCTTGGATTGCAAGGAGATCCATCCTAAAGGAGACCAGTCCTGGGTGTCATTGGTAGGACTGATGTTGAAGCTGAAACTCCAATACTTTGGCCACCTGATGTGAAGAGCTAACTCATTTGAAAAGACCCTGATTCTGGGAAGGATTGAGGGCAGAAAGAGAAGGGGATGATAGAGGATGAGATGGTTGGATGGCATCCCCGACTCAATGGACATGGGTTTGGGTGGACTCTGAGAGTTGGTGATAAACAGGGAGGTCTGGCGTGCTGCAATTCATGGGGTTGCAAAGAGTCAGACACGACTGAGTGACTGAACTGAACTGAAGTGAATTCTAGTTCCACCTGCTGATGGGTTGTTGGAAGGATCAGATGAGACAGAGGATTTGGGGAGTGTTTGAGAGCCTTCATAAACCATTCAAACATAGGACATAAAGTTTTAAGCTAAAACAAAAGCTCAAGCCAGTACTAAAGTCTTTAACACATGTTCAGAGGAACCAACTCAACCTCAGTCTGAGCAATCAGAAAACGTTTCACACCTCCATCTCCTCCCCACCTTCCTGCCCCTGTCAAGATGTTTGCTCTTCTTTTCAGTAGCCCATCAGGCTGCACGATGTCAATGGAGAAAATGGAGGGTAACTGTGTCTCAGTTACTAACCATGCTCCACTGGTCAGAGAAATTTGCCATGCCTCCTAATGCCTACCAATGTCCACTACCTGTTCCTAAACCCTGATTTCATTGTACTAGTTCCTTATTTCTTTCATTTCAAAACATATTGGCTTTAAAACTTCAAAAAGGAAATAGACATCTCAGGGAACTCTAGGTCACAGACTGTAGTTCAAATCCTATACTTCAGATTTAGTAATGTTGTCATGAATTGATGGAACACAACAAAACTGAGTTAATATAATGTGTGGTCCAGATGGTGGCTTGATTAGAAACATCTCGATGTATCCCAAAGATCATGGCATGCGTGTAAACCATTTTTTCCACAAAGACCCAACAAGATTCATAAGATTTTATTTTTAATAAGGATCTAATTAGAGAACTCAGCACGAGAGAGTTAGAAGACATGAGCAGTCAGTACAGTTTGGTACAAAAAGTATTTGTCGAGCACTTAGGCATCAGGCATAAAAGAAAGACTAGTACATAGCCCCTGGTAGAGGAAACAGATACAAAAACAGATCATTAAAATAGAATATGTTAAGTGCCCAGCATGCTCAGAGCCAGTCTGGGGTTCAAAAAGCAATTCACCATCTAAAGCATCACCTCCTCAAGTTTTTATGAGTTATTTCAAAAATCTCTTTGAATTCCCCTGGGACCATGTATCCATTGACCTGCATCCTTGCCTCACTGACTCCAACTTACCCCTTGGGACTCTTCATTCGTTTGTTGTCAAGTAGCTAATTCTGCCAAATACTCTTGTGGACACTGGAAATTACACTTGGAACAGGACAGACCACTCCCAGCTGTTTGGTCACAGAGCTTACATTCCAGTGGTCAGCAGCAGGTGATGAACAAGGAATTCAATAAGCGATAGAAGGGCAGATTGTAATGAGAGCCACGAAGGAAGTAAATGGACAGGGACCAAGAAAAACTAGAAGAGGGTGCCTTATGCTCCCTGGTCAGGGAAGGCTTCTTTCACATGAGACATTTGAACTGAGACATGAAGAAGGAGAGACAGTATGTGTTTCAGGTGAAGGAGATATGCAGCAAGGCTGGAAATAATTTGAGGTCATCAAGTGAGCAGAAGGAGGCCAGTGGAGTCTAGAGTTCATGAGCAAAAAGCAGGTAGCAAAGGGTGGAGCTGGAGGAAGGCAGAGGCCATCATGGGAGTCATGAGAAGAAATCAGATTTCATTCTCAGTCCCTATGCAACCTTTGAAATGAAAACTGGAAAAGTGGAGAAGGAAATGGCAACCCATTCCAATATTCTTGCTTGGATAATCCCATGAACAGAGGAGCCTGGTCAGCTATAGTCCCTGGGGTTGCAAGAGTCAAACATGACTGAGTGCGAGTGTGTGCACACACACACACGGACACACACAGACATACACACACATATCCCCCGCAAAGGAAGTCTGAAATCAAGAGTCCATGGCAAGAAAAAGTGACATCAGCCTGAGTGAGCCACCAGCAGCTCTCACCTGGGTGATCATGGCAGCCCTCTCACCCTTCAACAGTTCATTCTTAACACAGATCCTTCTTAAACTTAAGAGAAATCATGTCATTTTTCTGCTCAGAGCCCTGCCATGGCTCCCTGGGTCATTCAGAGTAAAAGCAAGAATAGTGGAAGGCACCATGTGGCCTCAATTCCAAGTCCCTTTGTCCTCACCTGCCCCAGCCACCTCACCTGCCCCAACTAGCTTCCTTGATGTTCTTCAAACATGCAGAGATGCTGTCACTTTAGGGCTCCTGCTGGTATCTTTCTGGTTAGAACCCTCCTTCCCACATAGCCGCTACTAACTCCTTTACCCCCTTCAAGTCCTTATTCAATGCAATTGCCTCCCCGACACTCCAGTGTACATTGCAGCCCTGCCGCCACCTCCACCACAGCTGTTGAATAAAATTGAAGTTTCATTTTTATTTAATTAGTTAAAATTATAATTCTGGGAATTCAGAGGTGGAGACAGCCACTGAAAGTAAACTGGTTACAGGTGGGGGTGGGAGGCTACCTGAGCTGGGCCTTGAGGACTTTTTGTTAAGTCTCTCAGTCATGTGTGACTCTTTGCGACCCCATGGACTGCAGCACACCAGGCTTCCCCGTCCTTCTCTGTCTCCCAGAGTTTGCTCAAACTCATGTCCATTGAGTCAATGATGCTGTCCAACCATCTCATCCTCTGTCACTCCCTTCTCCTCCTGCCTTCAGCCTTTCCCAGCATCAGGGTCTCTTCTAATGAGTTGGCTCTTCGCATCAGGTGGCCAAAGTATTGGAGCTTCATCTTCAGCATCAGTCCTTCCAATGAATATTCAGGTTCGATTTCCTTTAGGATTGACTGGTTTGATCTCCTTGCTGTCCAAAGGACTCTCAAGAGTTTTCTCCAGCACCACAGTTTGAAAGCATTAGTTCTTCTGCACTCAGCCTTCTTTATGGTCCAGCTCTCACATGTGTACCTGACTACTGGAGAAACCATAGCTTTGACTATACAGACCTTTGTTGGAAAAGTGATGTCTCTGATTTTTAATATGATGTCTAGGTTTGTCATAGCTTTTTTCCAAGAAACAAGCGACTTTTAATTTCATGAGGACTTGGACAAGCAGAAATAGCACCAGGAGAGAGTATTCCTGCCTAGAGGAACAGTATCAATCACACACAAGCAGGATCCTGTTTTGAAATATTAGAAGGTAGCATATACCACTATGGTTAGAAGCCAGACTGTAGGGTTAGACTTCCTTGATTGAAGTCCTGGCTTCCCATGAGGTATCTTAATTGACTCTGACAAGTCATTTAACTTCTCTGCCCCTCTACTTCCTTGTCTGTAAAATGACAATCATAATAGTCCCTAACTCAATGAGTTCTGAGGATTAAATGAGTCAAACATGCAGTGTTTAGAATAGTCCCTGTCATAGAGTGAATGTTGATTTGGAAAGAAGAGTTGAGAATTGTGCAGCCCTCAAGAATTTTGCAGGATCTTGAGGCTGAGGTGCAGATGGCTGTTGTGTCATTCTGAAGGCAGAATACTTTCCACCAGCAGATCAATGGCTTTTATCAGAGAGCCATAGATGTTAATATTTCAGCCAGGTGATAGTAGCTGAAAAGTGGAGGCAGGAAGACCGGTTTGGAGGCAGATAGTGTGTGTTGGTGATTCGGCCGTGTATTACTCTTACAGTCATGAGCCCCTGGACTGTAGCCCACCAGGCTCCTCTGTTCATGGGATTCTGCAGGCAAGAATACTGGAGTGGGTAGCCATTTCCTTCTCCAGGGGATCTTCCCGACCCAGGGATCGAACCCCAGTCTCCTGCATTGCAGGTAGATTCTTTACCATCTGCGCCACCAGGGAAGGCAGATGCCTCATCTCATTGTGGGAAACTGGAAACACGTGCTCCAGTCACGGCCACGACAAAGAAGAGACCAACATTGAAGACGCTCTGGAGAAGGTGCTCTTGTCCTACCAACAGACAGTCTTGGAAAAAGAAGAAAAGCAGAAAGGCCTCGAAGGTTTCAGGGTCTGGTGACTTAAATGATAACACTGGTCCAAATGGTAAAGACCAAAGGGAAGCCGGTTTTAAGGTAAAGATGGCAGGTTCTATTTTAGACACTGAAGCATCAGGGTCAAGCTAGTTAGAATGAAATTAGATATGATAAACTGAAGCTTAACTAACTCAGGGCTCTGCTCAAATATCACTCTGAAAACCTTCCCCAAATAGCTGATCTCATATATCTCCCTCCTCCCCTCACTATCTCATCACCTAATTTATTTTCTTCATTCCACTTCATGGCACAATATTACATTGCATATTTGTTGATTTGCTTACTGTTTATTTCCTTCCACTTTCTCTAACGTCAGCTCAGTAAGAACAGGGACCTTTTCATTCTTCTCCACTGCTGTCCTCAGAGCCTAGGACAGTGCCTGACCCTGTCGTCTTTTGGAAACTATTTTGGAAAAAAAAATTTTTTTTATGTGTGAGCCCAACTGCCAAATATACACTAACAACCAGAGGTCACCTTCAGTCTGTGTAGAGACTCCCACCCTGATATTATTTTGGAATTAACAGGGGGAAAAAGAAGGAATAAGAAAGGATGACTAGAGCTTCCCTGGCAGTCCAATGGATAAGAATCCACCTGCCATGGCAGGGGACATGGGTTCGATTCCTGGTCTGGGAAGATCCCACATGCAGGGGGGCAACTATGCCTGAGCACCGCAACTGCTGAAGCCCACACTCTAGAGCCCGCAGGCCGAAACAAGGGAAAGGCTTCATACAGCAACGAAGACCCAGAGCAGCCAAAAAAGGAGAGAGTAGCATTACAAAATAAAGCTGTGTGAATTTGAACAATAGACAAAGGAATCAACAGAGCAGATTTGAGAGGAGGCTTGAATTCATGTGGATATTTTGCTGGGAAAGATTGAAGGCAGAAGCAGAAAGGGACAGCAGAGGATGAGATGGTTAAATAGCATCACCTACTCAATGGACATGAATTTGAGCAAACTCTGGGAGATAGTGAAGGACAGGGAACCTGGAGTGCTGCAGTCCATGGGGTCGCAAAGAGTCAAACATGACTTAGCGACTGCAGCAACAATTTTGTATAAGTAAAGGTGGCATTTCAAATCAGTGGAGGAAAGATGCATTCTTCAATCATTTGGGCAAAACTAGCTAGCCATCTGAAAGGAAAAATATATTGAGGTCTTTTCGTAAAGCATTGCACCAAAATTAGTTTCAAACATATCAAAATTTTAAATGTAAAGAATCTAAAAATTAAAAAATCATGAAAATACTGGGAAAAAATAGCTGATTTTTTAAGAACAGCTATGAATTAGGAAAAACTTTTCTAAGAATGGCATGAAATGCATGCAGTATAGTGGAACATTTAATAAGTTAACTTCACAAATAGTAAAAATATCCACGCACAAAATATTTTCCATGATCCAAGTTAAAAGACAGAGAAAGTTACAAGTCCTTCAGAGTTTGTCACACAAATATCTGATTTCTTTAATGTCCAATGAACTATTATAGGGTTTGATTTTCTTTTTCTTTTTAGCCACACCACATGGCATGCAGGATCTTAGTTCTCCAACCAAGGAGCAAGTCCATGCCCCTAGAAATAGGAGCATGAAGTCTTAACCATGGGACCGCCAGGAAAGTCCCACAATGGACTACTGTACATGAAAAGTAAATGCATGGAAAATTCACAAGAAAGTAATCAGAAATGATTAGTCTACATTAAAAAAATTAATCTGACTCCTAAATTTTTAAATGCCAATTAAAGCCACAAAATAGCAGTGACAATAATTTCAAAGTTTGATAACCTTATAGACTAAGGATATGGGAAAGACACATTATCATACACTGTTCGTGGGAATGTAAATTTGTTAACCTTTTTTATGGTCACTTGACAATAGCAGCCAAAAATTTTAATCTACGCCCTTTGGCCAAGCAGTTCTCATTCTAAGAACTTAACCTACAGAATATACTTAAATGAGCACATGAAGATGAAAGTTCATTGGCAAATTGCTTGCGATTAAGAAATTTCTTGACATGTACAATAGTTTCCTGCCAAAAAGTGACAGGACTTCTATTTAGTAGACACCAATGCAATTATTAAAATTGCAGTTATTAAAAATGGAGTATGTTTGTGTGGACTGACAGTATATGTTTACAATATACTGCTAAATAAAAGAAAGATATAATTTGCTTAACCACACATGTTGCATGACCCATTTCTTAAAAGCAAAAAGACAAGCATAAAAATCCTTGAATATACAACAAAAACTTTCAGAATACTATACAGGAAGCTGGTAACCCCGGCTGCCCATGGGGAATGAATAATACTGAGGATGAGGTGACACTCTTTAATTTTCACTTCGTTTTTTCTCAATATTGGAAATTTTTTCACAGTGAATACGACCACCTCTAGAATTTTGTAAGAGAAAGGATAAAGCCCTCAATACTTAGGTCACTCTGCCCTTATGACCTATCCCTCAAATTCTTGTTGTTTCACTAGAATTTAAAGCAGAGAAATGAATTGTTTTAAGTCTCCAAAGTGCTAGATTATTGTTCTTGCAACTTAAAACAAATGCATATTTCTGGTTTAGGGTGCATCACAAGAAGAATGTGCTTTTCAAGGTGTGACTCACTTTTGATGTGCTTGATTATTCCTGGATTAAAATTATGTGAATCCTAGACCAGTGCAAGGCATCTGCCAACTGGAACATCAAAAGATTTGTTTACATTTCCAGAATCTTTTAAACTTATGCAATAACTTCTAGGAATCTTATTCAGAGAGGAAAAATTAAAGTCTTCTTTTATCATCTAAAGTCAGCCAGGGAGAACCTAATATACGAAAATAATTCATATGCCTCAGGATAGCCAGCTGGCCTTCACTTGTCCAGTTGATACTGAGGCAGGATCATTTCCAACATTACCAAGGAAACTAGGAAACTCATGAGACAGCTGAGGAAACGATGACATACAGAAAGATTTGTGGTTAATTCAGTGGAAATAGTAATGAACAGCTATATGTGGGTGTATGTGTGCATCCACATACATGTGTGTATGAGTGAACACATTTGGTGAAAGAGGGAGATTCTAAACCAGTGTCACCGTTTTATCAAGGATTTGATTCAAATCAAGAAGTACTATATGCAATATTTATAATATATTCTTGCCTTGTTATTTCAAAAGAATTTAAAGCAGGGAAATGAGTTGTCTTAAATCCCCAAAGTCCTAGATTACTATTCTTGTAACTTAAAATGAATGTGTATTTCTGATTTTAGAGTGCCCTACAAGAAGAACAGACTTTTCAAGGTTTGACTCACTTTTGCTGTGCCTGGTCTTTTCCAAGGACTTAAAAGAAATTTCTTTAGAAAAACAAAAATGAAAGTATCCTATCAATTACAGTTTTTCTTTGATTTTTTTTTGTAATAGCTGTCACAGCAGTATTTTATAAAGCATCTCAGCAACAAAATCCTTATTCAAAATGATTAACAATATTCAATTTTTTTAACTTACACTTCCCACCCTAAAAGATCAGTTGGGAATGCCAGAAACTTTAGAAAGAAACCAGACAATTAGTTGAGAAGGATAAAAGAGGCATTTTGAATAAACTAGAATATATTTTTGCCAGTCCATATAATGTTCGACATATGGAAAAAGATAGACCATCTACTGATCTGTTCTGTTTTCATTGCCAATCTCTTGTCACTGGCTGATAGATCAGGATTCCATAGGGGTTTTGTCCTTTGCCTATTCCTTCCATGTCATTTTTTTCTACTAAGAGATGTTTCTTTTTTGGGTCCTTCGGCAGACCTGCCACTAGGTCACGAGGCCTTCTGATCCCTGACTTTATTCAGGGATCTGAATTCAGCATTGGGATTCAGGGGTCCTTATTCAACATCTGCATCTGCTTATACTGATAGAAGAGCCATCTCTGATAGCACTGCTGCCGTTATAGGACTAAAGAAAGAGTGAGCCTATTTTAAGCTCTTCCAGGCACTTGGTACATATTATTCATTTACTCTTCACAGCAATATCATGAAATCAGTTCTATTATTATCCACGTCCCTCTGACCTGCAGTCCGTGGCTTAGAGATGTTAAATAACATGCCCAAGGTGGCACAGCTAATGAATGGCAGTGCTCAAACTTGAACTCGGGTCTGTGGGTGCCAAAGCACATGCTGCAGGCCAAGGTCAAATGAAAGGGCGAGCCAGGTGGCCCTCTGCCTGGGGATGCCAGCCTATAAAAAGCACGGATGCCACTGGAGTGGGCGGGTAACGTGCTGCCAGTTCTCTCGTGTTTCCACTCACAAATCTTCACGTAATTATAAGTTGGGTGCCCTCCCGCCAAAGCAGGCCGCTCTTGCAAGTGGAAATAACACCCCCTAGGCACCAGGACATGCTACCTCAGACGAGGATTTTTGTGAACCCATGGCAAGTGGCACAGCGCCTCTACAGGCTGTGACCCGCCACCCAGGCAGCAGTACTTGAGGGTCATAGTCCAGCCACACCGAAAATTCTTTTTTCTTTCAAACTTTAAACTTTTTGTTTTATATTAGGGTATAACCGATTAACAGTGCTGTGATAGTTTCAGGTGAACAGCAGAGGGACTCAGCCTTACGTACCCCCGTATCCATTCTCTCCCAAACCCCCCTCCCAGCCAGGCTGGCACCTAACATTGAGCAGAGTTCTCTGTGCTATACAGTAAGGTCCTTGTTAGTTATCCATTTTGAATACAGCAGTGTGTACATACCCATCCCAAACTCCCTAACGATCCCTTTCCCTGGCAACCATGTTTTCTAAGTTTGTGAGTCTCTTTCTGTATTGCAAGCAAGGTCATCTGTATCACTTCTTTCCACATTCCACATACAAGAGATGTCATACGATATTTCTCCTTCTTTGTCTTGACTTACTTTACTCATGACACTCTCTAGGTTCATCTGTGTTGCTGCATATGGGAAAAGTTCTAAACCCAAACAAATGCCTGGCCAGTGCTATTAACCAAGAGTGAGCCCTTGTATTACATTTTACACTGTTTAATAAATTTCCCAAGAAGGTGTTGACTTTGGTCAACTGGGGGTAATGAAGGGAGACAACAGAAAAGGAGGTATGTCTCTTATTCTCTGGGCTTCCCCGGAGACCCAGCGGTAAAGAATCCACCTGCAATGCAGAAGATGCAGGAGACACAGGTTTGATCCCTGCGTCAGGAATATTCCTTTGGAGGAGGAAATGGCAACCCACTCCAGTATCCTTGCCTGTAGAATCCCATGGACAGACGAGCCTGGTGGACTACAGTCCATGGGGTTGCAAACTCGGACATGACTGAGGTGACTTCGCATAGTATGCTCTTATTTTCTATACTAAAGCTCCACCATCTTGACCTGGCCTTGCCCGTCAACCAGTAAGGAAATGGCCTCCCATTATTACGACTCTTCTTGCACGTTTGTTCATTGCGTCGTCTTTCCCGTGGCGGTTGTTTGTACCGTACTGGGAACTACTGAATCAACCCGCACAATTCCTTTGACCTTGTTCTGAAAGGGCACTGCTCAAAGCTTCCCCTTTTCCGAGACAGGGCTTTCCATCCTATGCCCAACACCACACACCTGGTACGATGGCGGTTGTTATTGTTTAGTCGCTAAGTCGTGTCCGAGTCTTTGCAACCCCATGGACTGTAGTCTGCCAAGCTCCTCTGTCCATGGGATTTCCCAGGCAAGCATATTTGAGAAGGTGGCTATTTCCTTCTCCTGGGGATCTTTCCAAGCCAGGGATTGAACCTGCGTCTCCTGCAGTGGCAGGAGGGTTCTTTACCGCTAAGCCACCACGGAAGTCTGATAATGGTGGTACTGGTGTGCAGTACACATGCTGCTGGAGGGGGCACGCAAAGGGCCCAGAAACCTGGGACCCATGGAGGGAGGGGGCGGCGCCAGCATCCTGGCACACCTGTTTCCTCCTCCCCGTGCACTGGTACCACCCAGAAAGCCCTGCCATAAGGGGCACCAGATTTTCCATGGCTCTCCTCCTGGCTTTGATTTTCTTGCTTACAGCAAATGCATCAAGAAACATAAAACACCTATAAGTAATGTGCACTAAATGGGAAGAAGAAATTTGAAGTCTAAAAGGAGCATATTTGTTTCTGGAGGAAGAAAATGTTCTTTCTCCCCTCTCCCTGCCTGGGACTGGCACAAACAGATCAAAATACACCAAAGCACAAGGAGCTTGTCCTTCCTCAAACTCCAGTCCAGTAACCAGATGGGAGCTTGAGAAGGAATGTACAATGTTTCTAACAATGTCATGTTTAGGGGGTTAACTGAAGGGTATAAGAAAAGAGCTGCCTCTAAGTATATCCATAAATTATTACATTTAATGGCTATATTAAATGTGAGCAATGGCATAAAAGTACATGATATGGACTTAGATTCACTCTCCACTTTTTATAAAGCTTTGCAACTTTAATAAATGTCAAACTTGTATTAGTTGCATCAACATCTCATTTCTCTTATGTTAATGTAGTTTATGGTTTCTTGCTCAATTTACTTAAATTTTCCTCTTATAAAACTAGAACTTTGCTGCACTGGCTTCAAATACTTGGATTGTATTATATACTAACACATATATATGGAATCTAGAACGATGGTACTGATAAAATTATTTGCAGGGCAGCAATGGAGACACAGGCTTCCCCGATGGCTCAGTGGTAAAGAATTTGTCTGCAATGAGGTGGTGCCAGAGGCCCAAGTTTGATCCCTGGGTGGAGAAGATCCTCTAGAGAAGGGAATAGCAACATACTCCAGTATTCTTGCCTGGGAAGTCCCATGGACAGAGCCTGTCGGGCTACAGCCCATAGTGTCACGAAGAGTCAGACACGACTGGAGCAACTTACCATGCGTGCAGTGGGACACAGATCTAGAGAACAGACTTATGGACACAGTGCAGGGGGAGGAAGGAGAGGGTGGGATGTATGGAGAAAGGAACACGGAAACATACGTTACCATGTGTAAAATAGACAGCCAATGGGAATTTGCTGTATGACTCGGGGAACTCAAACCAGGGCTCTGTAACAACCTAGAGGGGTGGGATGGGGAAGGAGGTGGGAGGGAGGTTCAAGAGGGAGGGGACATATGTTTGATGTTTGGCAGAAACCAACACAGTACTGTTGGGCTTCCTTGGTGGCTCAGAGGGTAACGTGTCTGCCTGCAATACTGGAGACCCAGGTTCGATCCCTGGGTTGGGAAGATCCCCTGGAGAAGGACATGGCAACCCCAATCCAGTATTCCTGCCTGGAGAATCCCATGGACGGAGGAGCCTGGTGGGCTATATATATAGTTCATGGGGTCACAGAGAGTTGGACACGACTGAGCAACTTCACACAGTACTGTAAAGCAATTATCCTTCAATTGAAAATAAATAAATTAAAAAAAAATACTTGGATTGTGTTACCATTTCCCCACTCCCTCCCTAATGTGGTAGCAAGTCAAAGAGATAAGGCACTTAATAATGCTCCTAAGTCGCTTCAGTCGTGTCTGACTCTTTGCAACCCCATGGACTGTAGCCCTCCAGGCTCCTCTGTCCATGGGATTCTCCAGGCAAGAATACTGGAGTGGGTTGCCATCCCCTTATCCAAGGGATCTTCCCAACCCAGGGATCGAACCCAGATCTCCTTCAGCTCCTGCACTGCAAGCAGATTCTTTACCACTGAGCCACTGGGTAAGCCCACTTCATAGAAGTGGCTACATTTATTGAGGAATTGCTATGTGACAGGAGCTGTGCCAAGTATGTGCCATGCGTTATATCAGTCAGTCCTCAGGAAAGCCTCCTAAGGGAGATATTACTCAGATAATCCTGTTTTGGAGGGAAAAAAATAAAGGTTTAGAGATGCTAGGTAAGCATCTGAGGTCACACAGCTGGTAAATAGAAGCACTGATACTGGAGCCCAGATCTGTCTGACACGCGGGTCTGTGCCTGTCGTCATTGTATTCTAGGGCTACAGGATATTCCTTAAGTTGTAATAGGTGCTTCTGGATGACGAGACAAAGAGTTGTTTCACTAAATTTTTTGTTTTAATCCTCTTTAAAAATATAAGCTTGAATCTGTGCCACTCAACCCAAGGGCTCTGTGAAGTTTTTCCATTTGAACAGCTGGGGGAGCTTGTAGGCAGCAAATCTTTTCATTCTCTGTGTTCTTACAAATAGACCCAATGACTCAGTCGTAAGCATGAGTGTCAGCTTTTACAGATAGTCCCAGTAATGACTTAACCAAGCTGCAGAGTTCTAGGGGCTTGGAGATACTGCCAGGCTTAACTAAAAGTATGAGTCTGAAGGAAGACAAGAGGCAGAATTGGCTCCGTGGTCTGTGGTGTCCCAAGAAGTGGTGGAGGAGGGGGTCTTTAAAGTAATGTTTCAACAAAGCGAGACTTTGTCAAATACTTAAAAAGGAGGCAGCCTGAGTCAGCAGCAGTATACTGTGTTTAGAGGTCGGACAGCCTGAGTCCCTTGGACCACAAAGAGATCAAACCAGTCAATCCTAAAAGAAATCAACCCTAAATATTCATTGGAAGGACTGATGCTGAAGCTGAAGCTCCAATACTTTGGCCACCTGATGTGAAGAGGCAACTCATTGGAAAAGACCCTGATGCTGAGAAAGGCAAAAGGAGAAGGAGACAAGAGAGGATGCAATGGTTGGACGGCATCACAGACTCAGTGGACATGAGTTTGAGCCAACTCTGGGAGATGGTGAAAGACAGAGAAGCCTGGCATGCTGCGGTCCATGGGGTCACAAAGAGTGGGAGCATGACTTTGCAACTGAACAGCAGCAAGCCTGGGTTCGAATGCACCTAGCTCATTCAGGGAAGGGGCTTCAGTTCATTTTGTTCACTCTTTGTTCTCAGCCCACTGCCTGGTACTTATTATGCCCTCAGTATTTGCTGAATGAATAAATGAGCAAATCAACTTTTTGAAGCCTTGATTTTTCTCATCTAAGTGATGATGGGTCTTTCCCTAAAAACATCAGCATGAGAGTTTAAAACAAACAGACAAACCAAAAGCTTTATCATCGTAAAACCAATTATGTTTCTCTGACTCCACTCCATCTCAATAATGATTTCTAGAAGTCTTCAGAGTTTGTCCTACCTGATATAAACACACTACCATCTATCACTTGCCACCTGCCAGTTTTCTCCTCACTCCATCAGACACCTCTCCAGGTATTTGCCACCGTGGCCTTGATCCCAGTGCCCCGAGGATCTGCCGGCAACCCCAAGCTATGCTCCTGTCCTCAGCGCTGTGAGTGCCCAGCTGGAATGCAGCCCGCAGGCCAAAGCCACCATGTATCAGTCAGTGTCCCAAAGGAAGCAGAGGCCACACTCAGGTTGAGAGAAGGTCAAGAGAAACTGTTTAGAAAGGAGGGCTTCCCTGGTGGCTCAGCAGTAAAGAATCCTCCTGCAATGCAGCAGGCATGAGTTCGATCCCTGGGTTGGGAAGATCCCCTGGAGAAGGAAAAGGCAACCCACTCCAGTACTCTTGCCTGGAAAATCCCATGGAAGGAAGAGCCTGGTAGGCTGCAGTCCATGGGGTCGCTAAGAGTCAGACACGACTGAGCGACTTCACTTTCACTTTTCACTTTCATGCATTGGAGAAGGAAATGGCAACCCACTCCAGTGTTCTTGCCTGGAGAATCCCGGGGACAGGGGAGCCTGGTGGGCTGCCGTCTCTGGGGTTGCACAGAGTCGGACACAACTGAAGCGACTAAACAGCAGCAGCAGCAACTATATCCATTTCATCGTTTTTTGACTGGCTATCTAAGAGTCCCCTGAAAGCTTTTACCAGAACTTCTTTTGCCAGTTCTGTCTGAGTTTCTCCTTAGTTGTTCTCAAGTTCATTCCTGCCCAGCCTGGAGCCCACAAGCTGACCCAGTTTCATATATTGCCCTGAGGATTTCTTTAGAATAAACCCTGTAAGGGGAATTCATGTTTCACTGTTGACTCTTTCCCAGTTGTCTTACTTGGATAAAAATAAATTAAGGAAAACAATTAAAATTTGAGTAAAGCAAACTTTTAAAAATGGATTTATTGATTTCAATTGGAGGATAATTACTTTTACAATATTTTGGTGGTTTTTGCCTGTATCAGTCATGGGTGAGTAAAGCAAACTTTTTAAAGTGGCACTAAACCAAAATTGGATCCTTCACTGACAAAAGTGCTTTCAAAGTTCTTCTGGTGGAAATTGGAATAAAGGCCCTGCTCATGTAACTCTTACATTCTGTGGTTCTGGGGACACTTCGTTGCTACCATGAGCTAAATCTCTGCTCAGCTTCAGTCATCAGCTCCCATGGCTACAACTTTGATCTTGACTTGTAACTGCTCTGCTTCAAAAATCAGAAACAAGGATCTCTGATTTCATCTTGTGATTATTATCTCAGGGCACTCCTTGCCCACCTAACTGTTCTTTGACCTCTTAGATATCTCTGCCATTTTGCTGCCATTCTCTGCAGTTTTTTTTTTCTTTCTTCATCCCCCTTCGTTCATAACCTAGCCTGAGCCTTCACATTCATCTTCAGATCTCCCCTTCTTCAGAAACGTGTAGTCCTTGAACACTCTTTTCATGTCATCTGCTTGAAAGATGGAGAACATCCCACAGGGAGGCTGAGTGTCACTTGGAAATCATGTTCTCCAACATGAGGAAGGTCTGTACACCACCCAGTGTCCCAGTGTCCCGATTCCTACTCATGATGATCCTCACCCTTCCCCGCCACCTTTAAATCCTCACTCTTCTCATTTTTTTGCGGACTGCCTTACCAGATTTTCAGAGGAAATGGAAGCCACAGGCATGCACTCTCTCAGCTTCTCACTGTCCCTGCAGACTCAGTGTACACCCTGCATACTCCCTTCCTTCGGTATCAGGGGATGTGCATTCATCCTCCTGCTCAAGGCCAAGTCTGTGCCTTGGATGGGTGTATTGCCCACTTGCCCACCCAGGACCTGTTGCTCAAATTTTCCTGTACTGTCTCCAATATGTCCAACCTCTTCTTTACGGCCAGTTCCTGGGTCTCAGTCAAAGCTGTTTTCAAGTCCTTTGGTTCCATTAATATTTCTGCATTGACTCAATCTTATGACTTTCATTTTCATTCAAAGTTCTTGTCTGTGGAGCCCATCCTTCCCATTTTCATTTTCTCACGTCCAAAGTCACTGATATTTGGCCTCAGCTCCCACCATTCTTAAGAAACTCTCCTTGGGATTTCCCAGGTGGTCCAGTGGCTGAGAATTCCCATTCTAGTGCAGAGGTCACAGGTTCAATCTCTGGTCTGGGAACTAAAATCCCACCTGCCGTGGAGCAACTAAGCCCACGTGCCACAACTAAGACCAGTGCGGCCACAAGAAGAAGAAAGACACTCTGATCAATAACATTAGTTTTCAGATCTTTTCTGTGCCATGCTTAGCACTAAATTCAATTGCCTTCTTTTTTAACCCCAAGTATGTATGAGTTGTTTAGGATTCCAGGTCCATTGTCTCTAGGATGGCCTGCATTCTGAGCATTTCTCATAAAATAGTTTACATTTTTCCTTTCCTCAGTAAACTGGCAGTTAGCCCAAACCAGATTGAAGGTTTGGGGCATTGATACCTCGTGGGGAAGTGTTCTATTTCGTGCTGTGTTGTCACTTTTCTCACTATTAGTGATGCCACGTTTGATCACTTTGTTAAAAGTACAGACAGTAGATTTCTCTATTTTAAAAGTACATTTTTCCTTCTCAGTTACTGAAAGATCCATGGAATAATATGTTCATGGCAGTAATATTCTTGACACGGAAATTTTAAACATCTTTCCTTAATTCTGTCACTTCTTCCACATTTATTAGATGACATTATTTAATAAAGAAACTTTCCCTTTTTTCACTTTCTCTCCCTTTTCCTTAGGCTGGAGGACAACTATGAACTCATTGATTTTTTCCCATGCAGTCTATTACAGTCGGTTCTATTCATTCTGCTTTTTGGTGTGCATTTTTCCTAATGTGGACAGCAAAACACTGTTTCAGCTAGTTCCTGAGTCTTTTTGGTACGACCTCATTTGTTTTGAGCTTCCCTTGTGGCTTAGCTGGTAAAGAATCTGCCTGCAGTGTGGGAGACGTGGGTTCAATCCCTGGGTTGGGACGATCCCCTGGAGAAGGGAAAGACTACCCATTGCAGTATTCTGGCCTGGAGAGTTCCATGGACTATACAGTCGCAAAAAGTCAGACACAACTGAGCCACTTTCACTTTCACTTTCATTTGTTTTGAGTACTTCTCCTAATTGCTAGCAAAAAGCTATCTTTTCCCTGCCGCAACCCTGAAATCAGCTTCTACAAGGAGCCCTGGTTCCTTTTAATGAGGACTAGCACATAGGGCGTCCCTGATGGCTCAGACGGTAAAGGGTCTGTCTACAATGCAGGAGACCGGGGTTCGAGCCCTGGCTCGGGAAGATCCCCTGGAGAAGGAAATGGCAATCCACTCCAGGACTATTGCCTGGAGAATCCCATGGACAAAGGAGCCTGGTAGGCTACAGGCCATGGGGTCGCAGAATCGGACACAACTGAGCGACTTCACTCACTCACTTCACAGCACATAGAAATTAAGACCTGGGTGTTAAACAAGCTGCTAAGGATGCTTGCTTTCCCTAAATGATGGCTTCATATATTTTCAACTCAAATTTAGAATCCCTCTTCCTTTGTCCCTTCTCTGAAAATTACACTGAAAACTTGAGTTCCTAAGAATATACTTACTTACTGTCTTTTTCCTACAATATACTTTCAGTAGTTTCAAGATTATAATGCCACTGTTACTAATGACAGTAAATCTGCTGAGTGTCAGGCTTATAATTTCTTTGTGATGCTTTTTGTTCTTGGAATATAAACCATAAAGATAAATAATGAAATGGACCCTTCCCAATGTCAGGGCTATTACAAAAGAAATACAACCTGATTCAGCTCTTGGAGCCAAGAATCATCATCATGTTTTTATGTAAATATTGTCTAACATAAGAAAAAAATGTTCACAAGTAGTGAATTTAATCCAAGTCAAGGAGAAAGAATTTTCTAATTGTATAAGACTGTGATTGGTGATTCAAACTACCAAAATAGTATTGACCCTAACTTGGTTAACAGAAAAGGATGGAATGGGCAAAACAGTGAGAGAGAGAAATTGGCACCTTAAATTCTTACTTAAGCCACTTGGGCATGTTTAAATGTAAGAAGAATTATAGTGATGCAAGCATTCAGCATTGCACTCTCATTCTACAAGAATGAGTATGATTTGCTTTTAGCATAAAACTCTGAATTATGCTGTCTGTTCTTTCCAGAAAAAAAAAAAAAAGAATGGGAGATTTTAAAATAAAAAATTATATGACAATTAGTGTATAAAATGGTTTAGGGATTCATGAGTTTAAGTTACTTCCTTAAATTACTACTTTTATGGGACCAACCAAATTCAATCAGACACATATATTTTCCAAATAGAAAGGAAAAATTGCAAAGCAAAAGAAAATTATTCTGTCACCATTGTAACAGAATAAGCAACATATTTCCCTGCTAAGTGAAAAAACATGGTGAGCTTTAAAGCCCCCCAAATCCTTTTTTACAAAAGGCAAGAAGCTGGGAATCAATTATAATTTAAATGACTATTCAATTATTTCCCCCTAGTTGATTTTAATGGTGTGAAATAAATATCTGATTAAAGAAGAAATGGCTATGATACAACCATAGATTGTGTTCACCTTTGTTATTTCTACTTTTTAACTGGGTGTTAAAAAGTTCTCACCACAGAATTGAATTTATGACACCTCCCTATGCTAGCCTACTACCGTCCCCACTCCCCCTTACTCCCTTGTTCCCTACCCTGCATGTGGAAGTGTGATAATATACTTAGAACCTCTGAAATGTATAAATAAACATGACAAAATTCCCTAAAATGCCAAAAAAAATACCAAAATGTAAAGGAGATGAAATAAAAACATAAGCATCACAAGTCTACCCCCTCCTATGGATATGATATAGGATCATGTCTAGTAGATTGATCCTGGGGATAATGATGTCACGTGGAGCCACCAAGAGCTGCCTGTTGACGTGTGGTCTCTGCTGCCTGAACCACAGGCCGTCCGCACGGCACGACCCACTGATCACACAGAGGGGCCACTGACAAAGGCACAGCTTCCCTTTTTCTCTCCGCAGAACTGTAATCTGCTCTATCCAAACCGCCCCTCCTCAGATATGTTTGCGTTGTGTACCAAGAGCTGGGAGATAAACTAACTATTACAGCCTATTGACAATCCCTTCAACTAGTTCCAGCCTAGACTGGTTAAGTGTTGATGTATAGAAAAGGTAATCGGAAAACATTCATATATACTGTCTGTAGTCATATAATTCATATAATTCACATAATGTCTGTAGTCTCTAATACTCTAAAAATTACCTTTAAAAAATCAGCTATCCCAATTCAGCATTTAAACAAAAAATCATGCTTGAATTTGAAAGAAAAAAAGAACCCCATTTCAAACATCTATATTTGACTTTTGAAACCTAAGCTCATATTTCTTACCGCTTTCAAAGGTAGCAGGAGGAGACCTTACTTTTAATAAGATTATAGATCCTACTGTAAATGACATTGTGAAGTCCAGGGTCTGGCATTGATGGATTGTGTGATTTACAGTTTCCCTGATTGTATACTAAGGCTTTAAGATACCACCAGGAGTAATTAGAATTAGCGAGCACACGGGATCTGCAAACTTAACAAGAAATTAATAAAAAGTCATTTTTGGACAAGCGAGATGGATATAAAGGAAAAAAATGAATTTAATGATAAAATGTTAGGTGTGTTGAAGGAAAAAATATTTCCGACACTTGTTAAGATGGCAAGGAAGACTCTATTCAGGACTGTTGCAATAAGGGTATGTAAGAGAAGAGAGGGATGGGCTCAAAAGACAAGTAGGGACTTACAGCCAGTGAGCAGAGTATGGGGTCAATGGATGGAAAATTACTAAGAGGCGACCTTAAGGGTAGGAGGATTCTTGCTAAACCGACCGAACAGGATTCTAGCTAAAGGCCAGCCAAGGACTTACACCTCAAAGTTACAGGTGAGGAACTTGATCACGGATCAAGGTTTCAGGGGACTCAGTAGGATTATTGCTAAGACTGGGCAAGGCTGGCAGAAGACGACACAGGTCACGGTCAGAGGAACCTGATTCAAGTCTAATCAAGGAGAGAGTCTTTTCAGGAGCCATATCATAGTTCACTCGAAGAAGTGGTAAAAGGTACCTAGGAAATTGTGCACATTCTTCTTCTCAAAGCTCGTATCGCTGGAGAACCAGAATCAGTTCACTAGGAGCACCAACGCCCCCACCCCTCAGTTCTCCAGGGAAGTCCTTGTGTCGGCTGGCCCCTCCACCCACACCAGGGGCAAGGCTGCAGGCTTCTTTGTCCTGTGCCTCTGTGTGGCAGGCTGGGGACTGGAGGCCAAGGGCAGGACTTGGATATCTGCCTATGCAATTATGCCTTAAGGTGAAAATAGGATTGCACGCATTTGCATTGGCCAAGCTGAAACTCTTAGATGTTTGACTACTTGTTAATCATTTAAATTTGACTAAATTTTTCTTTCATCTCTTTTTTTGACACTGAAAATACTTATTAACCCTAGTTTTCTCCCATACTCCTTGGTTATTCCAGAATAGGATACTTGGCTCTCTTGAAAATTCTTGTTACTCCATCTTGGCTTTAAACAATCTGGTTTTATTATCCTTAGCTGGAGTCTCCTGTGATGTGAGTCATGACAGATACCAGGTAGTGTGCTAAGGCCTTTATATTAACCTGCTGAATTACAAAAAATGATTATATACTATAGGTGTTATCCTTATTTTATAGATGAGAAAACTCAAAGAGGTTGTTTTTTCCCCAAGGCCAACTAGACAGAAAGTAGAGAAATTGAGAATCAAGCCCAGAAATTCTGACTGCTAAGCCTCACTCTTGACCATCACTAAGTTTGGTGTCCTTAGAAAAATCCTAAACTTTCATTAAGTCTCAGTTTATAAAAAAGGGAATAATCCTGAGTTTCTTTTCCTAGAACTTACAATTTGCCGATGTTGTGATGTATAATAGAAATAGATGTATTTGGTCTTTGTCCCTACTTTCTGGCACAGAGCTCCCCAAACCCTTGGAATTTCCTAAATGATGAGAGTGATAAAGATGTCTTTTATTATATTAATGAGGTGATTTTTGGACCCCTCCCTCCACCAAGGTCCGTCTAGTCAAGGCTGTGGTTTTTCCAGCAGTCACGTATGCATGTGAGAGTGAACTATAAAGAAAGCTGAGTGCTGAAAAATTGATGCTTTTGAACTGTGGTGTTGGAGAAGACTCTTAAGAGTCCCTTGGACTGCAAGGAGATCCAACCAGTCAATCCTAAAGGAAATCAGTTCTGAATATTCATTGAAAGTACAGATGTTGAAGCTGAAACTCCAGTACTTTGGCCACCTGATGCGAAGAGCTGACTCATTTGAAAAGATCCTGTTGCTGGGAAAGATTGAAGGGCAAGAGAAGGGGACAGCAGAGGATGAGGTGGTTGTATGGCATCATCGACTCAATGGACATGAGTTTGAGTAAACTCCAGGAGTTGATGATGGACAGGGAGGCCTGGTGTGCTGCAGTCCGTGGGGTCACAAAGAATCGGACACGACTGAGCGACTGAACTGAATTAAGGGTGGAGGCCGGTTGCCAGGAGAACCAACCATGTGATGAGAGGGTTGGAACTTTCAGTCCCACATCTGAACTCCAGGGAGGGGAGAAGACCTGGAGATTGAGTATAATCACTAATGACCAGTGATTTAATCAATGGTGCCTATGTGCTGAAACCCCCAGAAAAGCCCAAAGGGATGTGGTTCAGAGAACTTCCTGGTTGGAGAAGGAGTGGAAGTTCAGGGAGAATTGTGCCCCCGGAGAGGGTCTGTGCCCCTTCCACATACCTCACCCTGTACATCTCTCCCATTGGCTGCTCCTGAGTTATATCAAGGTTTCCCAGGTGGCGCAGTGGTAAGGAATCTGTCAGTGCAGGAGATGCAGTTTCGATCCCTGTGTCGGGAAGATCCCCTGGAGTAGGAAATGACAACCTATCCCACTACTCTTGCCTGGGAAATCCTATGGACAGAGGAGCCTGGCAGGCTACAGTTCATGGGGTCAAAAAGAGCTGGACAGAGCTGAGCAACTGAGCACACATGCATGCACAAGTTATATCCTTCTGTAACAAACTAGTGATCTAGTAAGTTGTTTCTTTGAGTTATGAGCCCCACTCTAACAAAACTGATCAAACTTCAGGGAGGGGTTGTAAGGATCTCTGATCTATAGCTGGCAGGTCAGAAGCCCAATGGACAAGCTAGACTTGCAGCTGGCATCTGAAGTGAGGTGTGTGTGTATGTGCACTCACACGTGTGTGTCGTGGGACTGGTGTGTGGATACAGGCATCTGGGACTGAGCCCTTAACCTGCAGAATCTGACTCTATCTTCAGGGAGGTAATGTCAGAATTGAGTTAAATTTGTGAACTAGTCAGTCAGTATGTACATGTATGCCAAGTCGCTTCAGTCGTGTCCAACTCTTTGCAACTCCATGAACTATAGCCCATCAAGCCCTCAGCCCATAGGATTCTCCAGGCAAGAATACAGGAGTGGGTTTCCATGCCCTCCTCCAAGGGATCTTCCCAACCCAGGTATCGAACCGACCTCTCTTACATCTCCTGCATTGGCAGGTGGGTTCTTCACCCCTAGCACCACTTGGGAAACCCTACCAGTCAGTATCTGTGGAGAATTCAGTTCATTGTTTGTTGTATTAAAGGAGAAACACATCAGAATTGGTGTCCGAATCAAAGCCTTTGACTCAAATCCGGGACCAGTGAGGACTTAAGCTCTGGACCTGGAACTTGCTAGTTCCTGACACTAAGTTTTGGGTTAGCTCAGAGACAGCATCTCTTATGCACAGCACAGATGATGTCAAATTTGCATTCCATTACTTAAGGAGGCATAATCAAATATAAATAAATCACAACTGTTTCCCAAAGTTCTAATTTGGTCATTATTTCTCTGTGTAAATTTTAAAAAGAGTCTTGCATCTAGTAGCTCCCCCTGGCATTTCTCTGTGGAAGATGGCCTGGAAACTGACCTCTTTCCTGATCTCACTTACTGCCTCCTCCAGGATGTCTTCCTGGTGTTTTTAAACCTAACAAAGGTCAAACTGAGCTAATCATCCCACCTCCACCATTACTCACCAAATTTGCTTCTTTAAACTGTCCCTATTTCCTTGTTTCCACCTTTGCATTAAGAGCATTTTCTCCCAAGCACCCGAGCTCAAGATCTTGATCATCTTTAGTTCTTTTCTTTCCACTGCCCTGCTGCCCAGCCCCCAGCAGAAGGAAGTCCATTCTAGTCACACAGAGTATCTCACTTTCACCCACATTATGCCCCAGTGGGTCAGGAGTAAAGAACCTGCCTGCAGTGCAGGAGACACAGGACACACGGGTTCAATCCCTGGGTTGGGAAGATCCTCTGGAGGAGGGCAGGGCAACCCACTCTAGTAGTCCTGCCTGGAGAATCCCATGGACAAAGGGGCCTGGCGGACTACAGTCCATAGGGTCGCAAAGAGTTAGACACAACTGAGACGACTTAGCATGCCATCTCCTTACCAATGTCTCCCATCCTCAAGTGATAGCACTGTTAGATTCATCTTCTTCAAACAGTTTTGATCATTCTCTGGCTCAAAAATCTTTTAGGGCTCTCCTACCAAATAAAGGTCAAAATTTCTCCTGAAGTTTTTAGGACCCTCCTTAATATTGATCCATCACACACATTTTGCCTTGCTTCTGACTACTTGCTAATATACAGACTTCACTAAAGTCAAAAAGTCCTATTCACTACCCTGTACACACCCCATACATTTCCTGGTTCTGCGCTTTTGCTTGTGATTTTCCTTTCAGGTGAAAAACCTTTCCTCCAATCTATTTTTATTAATAGAACTACCCAGATCAAATGCTGTCTCCTCTATGAAGCCTCCTCAGGTTCCTCCACCAAACATGACCTCTTTTCTTTTTTCTTTTTGACTTTAATAAATGATCCTTTACTTTTTTTTAATTGGAAAATAATTGCTTTACAGTGTTGTGTTAGGTTCTGCTATTCAACCATGTGACTCAGCCATAAGTACACATGTATCCCCTCCCTCTTGAGCTGTCTTCTGTTTGTGCCAATTCTATGGAAATTTTCAATCTCCCTCATTCTTTTTAAGGTCAAAGAATTTAAGTAACTAGAGACAAATTTAGAGACCATCAATACTTGCAACATTGTGATTACTGTTCTGAAGAAAAAGCAAGAACTACAGGAGTGAAGTTATTTACTAAATGCCAACAGCTTCCCTTGTGGCTCAGCTGGTAAAGAATCCGCCCGCAATGCAGGAGACCTGGGTTCTATTCTTGGGCTGGGAATATCCCCTGGAGAAGGGAACGTCTACCCACTCCAGTATTCTGGCCTGGAGAATTCCATGGACTATGTAGTCCATGGCCTCACAAGGAGTCGGACACGACTGAGTGACTTTCACTTTCACTATACAGCTTGATAGGGGCAAAACCAAGACTAGAAAAGTCTGAAGGTGAATCCATTGCCGTTACTACTACATCAAGATTTAAATACCTTTTGATCTGACTACCTATACAATTACTGATAAATCCTTTACAGCTCCATGATTACATGCTGTCATTTTGTGGGGTGATCATCTTGCTTTCTCTACTTTTCTTCTATACTTCTGGAACACCATTTCCATAATAGATGCTCATTAAAATATTGCTGTAGGATTAGTTTGCTTGAGGATAAGCTGAAAATCCTTTAGCCTGAAGACTATGGCTGTTGAAAGCCCATCCTTTCTTTTCTCTACTTAACCAATATTTTTTGAATGGTTCAAGTTACCTATTTATACTTGTAAAATTTGAAAATTTAGCTTAATACCCCAAATATGTTTATAGACAAGGAAAAGAAGGCAGCCTGAATGCATCTATCTCTTGGGATGAATAAAATTCCCATTGACTCTAGATTGCAAAATCAAACTCATATTATTTAACTCTTATTGAACCAGCACTCAAGCACTTTATAAACTGAGCTAAGAAATAATCAGCAGATTTTATTTTTCAGCTCATAACCATAAAATGTATTAAGGTACTTTTCTGCCTGTCTTTTGCACAGGTGTGTGTATGTATATACACGTACCTGTACACCCACATGATGCAAACCTCACATACACACACACACATTCCACTTGCACCGCAGTGACCTTTGAAAAATGGATACTGCAGCTCCAGAGGGCAGGTCTCTAAAAGGGTGAAGAATTAAGTCATTCATTATGACGACAATGATAATTGCTATTACCGTTGTCATTAGTCTTTAAAGTCCAGGTTTGGTGTCTTCCAGATTTGGTGCCTTTTTCTGCAGTAGAATACACAATGAATGCCAATTTTAAAAATACCAAGGAACGAAGGTAGTAGCTACAAAGTGAAAGTTGCTCAGTCGTGTCCGACTCTTTGCCACCCTGTGGACCATACAGTCCATGGAATTCTCCAGGCCAGAATACTAGAGTGGGTAGCCATTCCCTTCTCCAGGGGATCTTCCCCACCCAGGGATCAAACCCAGGTTTCCCACACTGCAGGCAGATTCCTTACCAGCTGAGCCATAAGGGAAGCCCAGTAGCTACAAATGACACTTAAAGATTTCTCTTTCTAGGTTGCTCTTAGTGAGAGATAAAAAGTGATTGATAGCACTCTTTGGGACAAAGTGGTGAGATAATATCTCTACCGTATATATTAGTACACGGTCTCATTAGCCATCTGTCACAGAAATGGACTGACTTCAACCATCAGCTTACATCAAACTCATTTTCTAGACAAAGAAACTGAGGCTTGACAGTGAGTGAAGCATCCGCCCAGAGAGGGGATTGTGAGTTCCCATAATTCACTTCGCCCCTGGGTTCCCATATCCCTCATCCTTTTCCTCCTCAGTGTTGCGGGGCAATGTTCCTTCTCTTTGCACTCAGTTGGTTGGAGGTAGGCACCATAGGTTTGATTGATACACCAATTTGCATCTCAAGGCATCGCTCGATAAATACAGTGCCATGCAAGGCTACTCTCTCACAAGCCAATTTCCCCCTCTGGGCTGACTTTAGAAGCTCATTGATGTCACTTCCTTCCTCAGTCAGCAAGTGAATTTTCTTTAATTCTCAAGACCAGCTGTCCATGCTGTCAACAGAAAGTTATTAAAATTCCTTTAAAGTGAATAAAAATAGCCTAAAAGCAAATGTACTTGGAAACAGGAAAGAATCAGTATGCAAAGTCCACAAACCTCTGAGCAAAATAATGTTGATCCAACCAGAGATTTCAAACATTGTATATTCAAGATGCTAGAAAAAAATAATTAAAAGATGCTAAACCACATACTTCTTAATCTTTTATTAGCAAAAGCTTATGCAGTTACAATTTATCCCCTGAATTCCATTCCTCTCTCTCAAATACGATTTGAATAAACTGGGGAACGACTTCAGTTTTCCTTAAGTGGGATTCCCTCCTTTTTTCTTGTCTCGGTCAGGGAACATTTACATCTCCACCAGGCTAAGACTATCTGTGAGCAAGAGAAAAAATTATCATGAGTTGCAATCATAACCACTACAGTCACAAAATAATAATGTAATTATATATTTTAATTTATTAGAGTCTTAACAGCTCAAGGGAGGAGATCATTTTTCTCATATTTAAATAGCTGTATCTCAAGTAATGGTCTGTCTGGCTCTAGTCCCCATGATCCTCAACTGACTTTCTGACCTTAGTAACTGGAACCTTACTCTGTTGCCTTCTGAATCAGTCCTTGCCTTATCCCTCAGTCCCCAGCGTGGCTCCTGCCTTGTTGCCTGAGTTGTTCATGACGTGGAACTAAGTCCCTCTGAAACACGGATGTGTTCCCTGCCATGTACGTCACCTGCTATCATCCACCTCTTCCATATTTGCATAGAAGCCCTGAATCCTGGACTCATTGTGACATTTTGCTTGGGAAACTTACATCCAGCCTGTCTGTCTTGACATCCCAAGACACACAGCCCAGGTTTGTGTCTTGGGTTCCTGCCTGTAATTGGGGGCCTTGGGTCAAATCTGCCCTGGGGTTGCCACCCTCCTCAAAGCCCCTGATTCCACAATGCAATTAAAGAGAAGCCTGAGTCTTCTGGGTAGCTATGCTGAGAAGCCTTATTTTGGTAAATAGCAGCTTAGTGAAAGAGAATGGTGGAAATTTGGGTAAATTCAAACTAAAGGAACAGTTAAAATACTGTTAGCCTTCAGGAAAAGCATAAAACCTGGTGTTATGAGTTATCTAGAATTAACTCTCTGTCCTTCACTTCAGTTCCCACAGTCTTGAACATGTATGGCTTCCCTGGTAGCTGAGCTGGGAAAGAATCCTCCTGCAATGCAGGAGACCTGGGTTCAATCCCTGGGTTGGGAATATCCCCTGGAGAAGGGAATGGCTACCCACTCCACTATTCTAGCCTGGAGAATTCCATGGATTACAGTCCATGGGGTCGAAAAGAGTCAGACATGACTGAGTGACTTTCACTTTCATGTTAGGAATACAAAACTAAGCTACTGCGTACTCAGTCACTCAGGTGTATCCGACTCTTTTTGGTCCCGTGGACTGCGGCCCACCAGGCTCCTCTGTCCATGGTATTCTCCAGGCAAGAATACTGGAGTGGGGAGCCATGCCCTCCTCCAGGGGATCTTCCTGACCCAGGGATCGAACCCTCATTTCTTGTGGCTTCTGCATTGGCAGGCAGATTCTTTACCACTAGAGCCACCTGGGAAGCCCTAAGGCTACTATAAATGTTATATTTTAAAGGAGGGGGAAAGGAAGATTAGACATATCACTATTACTAGGATACTTTAAAATCCTTGGGAAATCAACTGGGAACTAAGACAAAAATGGTGGCTATCACAAAACCAAGTGTTTGGTATGGGCTAGAATTTATTAGTAGTCAACTTCAGGCATTCATACGGTTCATCTAATGAGTTTTAACCCCTGAATCTTTCCTTTCACTAAAGAGCAAGAGCCAGGAACGGCTGCCTTTAAAATGTGAGAACTGATACAAACCAGCCCTGACTGAAAACGCTGTCAATCATTCTGTAAATTTGCATTGAATACCTCAAGTGTGCCAGCACCGGGCCCTCGATACAGCAGTAAATAAGATGGATCAACTAGACTCCCCAAAAAATTAATCTAAAAAAGAAATAAAATACAGGAAGAAAATCGATCTCTTTAAAAGGTACAGACTCATTTTTAGGTGGTGTTGAATTTATAGACACTTCATAAAACATTGGGGCTTCTCAGGTGGGGCTAGTGGTAAAGAACTCACCTGCCAGTGTAGGAGACCTAGGAGACATGGGTTCCATTCCTGGATTGAGAAGATCCCCTGGAGAAGGGCATGGCAACCCACTGCAGTATTCTTGCCTGGAGAATCCCATGGACAGATGAGCCTGGTGGCCTATAGTCCATGGGGGTCGCAAAGAGTCAGACACGACTGAAGCGACTTAGCACGCATGTACATAAAAGAATTTTAATAAATAACAAAATTATAAGCAATTGTCATGATATTTTAAAGGGACCCACATTCTTTCAATGTTAGTAACCACTGCTGTAAAATGTAGGAAATTAAACCTTTTTTTAGTGCTCTTCAACTTGTAATAAAACCAGCCCCCTCATAAAAATCATTATTACTTTTTCTTGCTCTATTTTTAAACGTGGTTTCTTGATAAGAGATCTCGTCTTGTTAATAAAATGTTATTGCCAGAATTTGTGTAGTATAGTCTCAAATCAGAAAATAGAAAGACAAAAAAGAAATAAACCAAGATAGGCAGGGTCCCTGACCACAGGATGCTTATAGTGTAGAAGGAGATGCGCAAAGAAGCAACACACGTACAAATGACAAAATAAATGCAAGTTGTGATAAATGCTGGGAAAGAAATAAACAAGAATCATCAGAGGTGGGCCGGCCAGAGAAGAGCCCCTAAGGTCTTTTTTTACATTGGAGTATAATTGCTTTAGAGTCTTGTGTTAGTTTCTGCTATGACGAAATTAATCAGCCCTATATATACCTATATCCCCTCTCTCTTGAGCCTCCCTCCCACCACCCCTCAATCCCACCCATCTAGGTCATCACAGAGCACTGAGCTGAGCTCCCTTGGGCTATATAGCGGCTTCCCACTAGCATTCTGTTTTATTCATGGTAGGGTATATACGTCAAACCTAACCTCACAATTCATCCCACCCTCCCCCTTGCCCCTGTGTCCACATATCTATTCTCTACGTCTGTCTCCATTCTTGCCCTGGATCTAGGTTCATCTGCACTATTTTTCTAGATCCCACATACATGTGTTAATATATGATACTTGTTTTTTCTGACTTACTTCACTCTGTGTGACAGTCTCTAGGTCCATCCACATCTCTGCTGCTGCTGCTGCTGCTAAGTCACTTCAGTTGTGTCAGACTCTGTGTGACCCCATAAACGGCAGCCCACCAGACTCCTCCATCCCTGGGATTCTCCAGGCAAGAACACTGGAGTGGGTTGCCATTTCCTTCTCCAATGCATGAAAGTGAAAAGTGAAAGTGAAGTCGCTCAGTCGTGTCCGACTCTTAGTGACCCCATGGACTGCAGCCCACCAGGCTCCTCCGTCCATGGGATTTTCCGGGCAAGAGTACTGGAGTGGGGTGCCATTGCCTTCTCCATCCACATCTCTACAAATGACTTAATTTTGTTTCTTTTTATGGCTGAGTAATATTCCATTGTATATACGTACCACAACTTCTTTACCCATTCGTCTGTTGATGGTCATCTAGGGTGCTTCCATGCCCTGTCTACTATAAATAATGCTACAGTGAACACTGAAGTGCATGTGTCTTTCTGAGTTATGCTTTCCTCAGGGTTTATGCCCAGGCATGGGATTACTGGGTCATAGGGTAGCTCTATTTTTAGTTTTTTAAGGAACCTCCATACTGTTCCCCATTTTGGCTGAATCAATTTACATTCCCAACAACAGTGCAAGAGAGTTCCTTTTTTCCACACCCTCTCCAGCATTTATTGTTTGTAGATTTTTTTTTTCAATGATGGCCATTTGACTAGAAAGTGAGGTCATTCAGTCGTGTCCAACCCTGCGACCCTGTGGACTGTAGCCCACCAGGCTCCTCTACCCATGGGATTCTCCAGGCAAGAATACTGGAGTGGGTTGCCGTTTCCATCTCCAGGGGATCTTCCTGACCCAGGGATCGAACCCAGGTCTCCAGCATTGCAGGTGGATGCTTTAACCTCTGAGCCACCAGGGAAGCCCATTTGACTAGTATGAGGCCTTAATATTAAACTAAAACCTGAACATTTGAAAGAGCCTGTCAGATCAGCAGCCATTAGATTAGAAATAAAGCACACAACAGATGTACTGTGCTTGAGTCATTTCCTCTCCCTTTCTACCCTCCAGTCACTTTGGTCTCATGTGAATATCTGGTCCTTTTGACCTCTGGTCTTTTGCACTTACTGTTGTCTCTCCAGTTTGGCTGGGCAGACTTTCAGATTTTCAAAATGTCTCATGATTCACCCAAATACACCCTTTCCTTGCCTCTGAGACTTTATTCTTTCAGTCCCACTCCCTGGAATATCTTTCTCTTATCCTTTGTGTGCAAAAATCATACTTATTTAATCCTCCCAAATCTGGTGAGGGGTAAACACTAGTAACTCTTTGGTATACATGACCAGACAGGACCAGAACATTGAATGCTGCTGCTGCTGCTGCTGAGTCGCTTCAGTCGGGTCCAACTCTGTGCGATCCCATAGACGGCAGCCCACCAGGCTCCCCAGTCCCTGGGATTCTCGAGGAAAGAACACTGGAGTGGGTTGCCATTTCCTTCTCCAATGCATGAATGTGAAAAGTGAAGTGAAGTCGCTCAGTCGTGTCCGACTCCCAGCGACCCCATGGACTGCAGCCTACCAGGCTCCTCCATCCATGGGATTTTCCAGGCATAACGGGCCCTAAATCTAATAAATGACAGAGCTGTAAATTAGATGTCAGGTTACTATCTACTCCATTTTCTAGAGTCCAGGGGACATTGTGATTAGTTTATGATTATCTGATTGTTTGGCCTCTTACTTTTCACTGGAATTCCTTCAGATTTCAGTTTGTTCCTAAGGAAATAAAACTAAGATTTCCTGGTGCTGCTGCCGCCCCTGACACCACCTCTGGTCTATCCTCCAGGTAGCAACCAGCCCTGAGTGGTCCTCTGAAAATGCACAGCTGACCCAGGCATTCCAGTGGGCCTACTCACACCCTGGGCTACACTCCCTTCATAACTGACTTCCCACTACTTTGGGGAAGGTCATCAATCTCCCCAAAATGGTCTACATGAGCTTTCTTGCTAAATGTTTCTTGCCTGTCTGTCCAGCTTCATCTCACACCACCCCACCTCCCCTTATTTCACTTTGGCCGTGCTGGCTTCCTTTCCCTGCTTTGGACCCAAAATGCTCTCTCCTTCCTGAATGTTCTTCCCTCTCTTCTTGTCCACATTGGTGATCTAATTCAAAAGGCAAGTCCCCCCTCCAAAAAACACTCTTCTTTATACACTCTTCTTATACACTGCATATTATCTGACAAAAGACATCTAAATACCGAAACATATCAAGAGTGTCCAATTGGGCAGTACCATTAAAAATGAAGAAAATTGGTAATTATTATCTAGAAACTCCAAAATTGGCCCTGGTATTTTGTGACAGTGGCTGGATTGAAGAGCCTACTTTTTTTTTTTTTTTAATTGTTTTTTCATTTTCTGAATTTTGAGTGAGAACAGAGCAAGACCAGTACTAATGCTGACTTTCTTTTTGCTTTCTTTTTCAGTGACTAGAGAAAAAATCCAGGAACATATCACCAACCAGGTATTTCCTCACTTCTCATAAACCAGGATGTAGAATTTTGCTTCAAATGTTACTAATTAATTAAGCGTTTGTAAATATTTTTAAAAGGAGGCATTGCTAGTTATTGGGTATGAGCAATACACCTTATTGGTTCTGAGAACAAATAAATTGATCATATATGGGTGATCGTGCACTTTCCTGTCTCCCCCACCTCGCTCCTCCCCTCCACACCATCTTTCCCAAGGATGGACTCTGCCAGCTCTGATGTAAGCAGCCCTCAGAGCATGTCATGACCTCTGCATTGATTCTATCATGGCTGCAAAGAGATACTTTTATCTACTTCTCCCTTAACTAAGGTGACTGTCCTCAGTGATTTTCTCAAGTTCTAATTCATCCAGTCATTCCCTCCCCAACAGTTAAGAACTAAAGCCTTAGCCGCAGAAACGTACAAGTTGGTTTTCTATCTGGTCTCTGATTTCTACCCACATGTAGCTAGTGTCCTCCTGCCTGCTTCACTGTTTTCTTATCCAGTCTTTTTTTGATTAATTTTTTTATATTTACCAGGAGATGGAGTCATTCTGTACAACAGCTTAAGGGGTTTAAGACATGCAGCCATAGATCCAAACCAAGTGTGGCCAGGCTTGCCCCCCCTCACCCTCTTCCCATGGGCCAATCTGGCTGCAGTGTTTCCCAGTGCTGCCACTAGACCCAGGGGACGCAGCCACTGGCCTGCGGCAAAACACGCACAGCTTTCATTCATAGACACACATCTCCAAGTCTTGTTGTTGTCACCTCATCCTTGTCAAGGGGAAGAATGGTTCATCTGCATTTATACCAGTCAAGGGTACATTTTTCAACGTCTCCTCCTAACGGACTTCAAAATAAATTCCAATTCTGGTTCCCATTGGCATTCCAACCAAATTAAGTTCTAGCTCTACCTGCTGCTGCTGCTGCTGCTAAGTCGCTTCAGTCGTGTCCGACTCTGTGCGACCCCTGGACTGCAGCCTACCAGGCTTCTCCATCCATGGGATTCTCCAGGCAAGAACACTGGAGTGGGTTGCCATTTCCTTCTCCAATGCATGAAAGTGGAAAGTGAAAGTGAAGTTGCTCAGTCATGTCTGACTCTTAGCGACCCCATAGACTGCAGCCTACTAGGCTCCTCCATCCATGGGATTTTCCAGGCAAGAGTACTGGAGTGGGGTGCCATTGCCTTCTCCCTAGCTCTACCTAATCTGTGCCAGACGTCCTGTAATTCACCAGGCTTTAAAAATTGTCCTTCCTTGTGACTGACCTCCTATCTTGCAAATTCAGTAGGCAAAATGTAATGCTTATTGGGCACCATTTTGCTTTTGAATAGAGCTGTAAATACTGACTCAGTCTCAGCCATCTTAAAAACTTGAAAATGCCATCCCCATGTAATGTTAAAGTCAGTTAGTCGTTTCAAATATTTATTTGCCTATTGAGCTTAGTGTCTTTAGCATTGTATTTCAGTTGTTTGTATATACTCAAGTGGCTTGGTGAGGTTGAGCAACAGTTAACCAGTCAAGTTCATTATTACCGTTTTGTTTATTTAAGTCACAGAGGGAACATTTTTCCTTATAAAGAGAACTGTTTTCTTTATTAACAAGGTAAAACAGTTGGTCAAGAAATATATTAAGACTACTTCTCAGGGGTAGATTTTCATTTCCTGTATTTTCTTTCTTTTGTACCCTTGGCTAAACTAATCGAGGATGTAGATACTAGAATAGAACATCAAATATTTACTCATAATCTTAAACATGGATTTGGTGCCAGATAAAAGCATCATGTCTCCCGGTTCCAGTAAAAGAGTGAAATTCTTTAGTCTTCAGAGGTAAGGGTCTTGAGTGTATTAGTTATGTAGTCATTTTCAGGACAGATAGGTGTATTGTTCAATCAGTGTCTGCCAGCTGGTATTTCTGATGCTACAATGGAATTTCTGTTCTTTCTTCTTGCACATAGGGAGGTGCTCCCCACTCTCAAGAATACACCAGGAGTGCTCTGTGACCATATAGAGGAGTGGAGTCAGAGGTGGGAAGGAGGCTCATGAGAGAGGGGTTGTATGTGTACTTATGGCTGATTCACGATGTTGTATGGCAGAAACCAACATAACATTGTAAAGCGATTATTCTCCAATTAAAAGTAATTTAAAAAAAAAGAACAAAATAAACAACAAAAAAGAATGCACTGGGAATATAATTCTAAAAGGCATCTTGAAAAGTGAAAGTCACTCAGTCGTGTCCGACTCTTTGCAACCCCATGGACTATACAGTCCATGGAATTCTCCAGGCCAGAATACTGGAGTGGGTAGCCTTTACCTTCTCCAGGGGATCTTCCCAACCTAGCAAGGGGTCTCCTGCATTTCGGGCAGATTCTTTACCAACTGAGCTATCAAGGAAGGCCTTATACCTCTAATTTATCTTATACCTCTTATAAAAGCCATCTTATACCTTTAATTTATCTAAAGTCTGGCAAAGAGCCACAAAATGAAATCACTTTTTTAAAAATTATTTTTAAATTGAGGTATAATTGACATATAACATTATATTAGTTAGGTATATTATATTAGTTGGGCTTCCCTGGTAGCTCAGCTGTTAAAGAATCTGCCTGCAACACAGGAGACCCTGCCTGGCTCCATTCCTGGGTCGGGAAGATCCGCTGGAGAAGGGATAGTCTACTCAATCCAGTATCCTTGGGGTAAAATGAAGTCACTTCCTTTTTAATTATTTTTAAATTGAGGTATAATTGATATATAACATTATATTAGTTACATATATTAGTTATAATTAGTATATTAACAATATACTGATTACATACATTAGTCTGTATAGTATATACAAAACATAATTATTCTATATTTGTTTATTCTCTGAAGTGATCTCCATAGTAAGTCTAGTTCCCATCTGTCACCATCCAAAGTTACAAACCATTTTTTTTTCTTGTGATGACTTTTAAAATTTATGCTCTTCAGTTCAGTCGCTCAGTTGTGTCTGACTCTTTGTGACCCCATGGACTGCAGCACGCCAGGCTTCCCTATCCATCACCAACTCCCAGAGTTTACTCTCTTAGCAACTTTCAAACACACGGTATGATAGGATTGACTATAATCACTGTGCTGTCCATTGCAGCCCAAGACTTATTTGCTTTATAACTGGAAGTTTGTCCTTCTTCATCCACACTCCCCTTCTGATACCCAAAGAATTTGACTCTTGTAAAACATGTCTATATACTCACTTTGGCTAATCAATACAGAGTTCTTTATCAGAAAGGAATGTAAAATGGAACACTGGTGTGCGTTAATCTTGCCCCGAAATCCTTCCCCACTAGGCACTATAGATTGTGTAATTAAATTGAAATTGAAAATCAAGTCCTGTTGTTGGTTTTTTGTTTTTTATTTTTTTTCCCCATTAAGCAATCTCCAAGCTGCACACCAACGTGAGAAATCAGGACTGGAGCAGAGGGAAAGTTCTAGCCTGCTGGCTAATATCCAGCATGCATTTTTAGCCCATGGCTATTTTACCACACCTGAGCTCAGAGAACAAACAACTATTTGAGTTCTCTGGAGGGAACGCTGGATTCTTTCCTGTGTAATTCACTGGGGAAATTAGTATGCTTTTTTCAAGTAACTTGTTAACGCAGCTTGTTTACGAGAAGAGGACAAAAATGAGCAGTGAACCGCTTGGCAGAATGAGATGAATGCATGACCCATTTTTTTTTTTTCAGCTGTCCCTTTGGCAGTTCAATGATACCATGATTTTCTCTCTGAAAAATGCGCCCTGTAGAGATGAAATCTGTAGATTTCCCCATAATTTTGGTAGTCTACCATAATATGGTAGATTAAAGATAATACCTTAGAATACTACCCAGAATACCTTCCAAATCAAAGTAGCAAATGGTCAGTACCAGAATGGGAATAATAAAACCTTTTGACTTAAGATTTAAAAATTGCCTTTTTATTTAGTAGGCAATTGAAACTTGTAGTAAATAGAATACTTTCTGTTTGTGCCTTTTGGATAGTAGATCATTAGAACCTTTGGCGAATTAATACTTTTTTTTTTATTTTGCTTTGTTTCTCAGTTGTGTCAGAGTCTTTTTGACCCCATGGACTGTAGCCTCCCAGTCACCTCTATCCATAGAATTCTCCCAACAAGAATACTGGAGTGGGTTGCCATTCCCTTCTCCCAGGGATCAAACCCGACCCAGGAATCGAACCTGGGTCTCCTGCGTTGCAGGCAGATTCTTACTTCTACTGAAGTATAGTTGGTTTACAATGTCGTGTTAGTTTCAGCTGTACGACAAAGTGAATCAGCTATAGGTATACATATATCCCCTCTTTTTTAGATTGTTTTTCCATATAGGTCATTACAGAGTATTGAGTCAAGTTCCCTGTGCTACAATAGGTCCTATTACTTACCTGTTTTATACATAGCAGAGTGTATGTGGCAGTCCCAGTCTCCTAATTTACCCCTTCCCTCCCCTTACCCGCCTGACAACCATTAGTTTGTGGTCTACATCTGAGACTCGGTTTCTGCTTTTGTAAATAAGTTCACTTGTACCATTTTTTTAGATTCCACATATAAGTAATGTCATATGATGTTTGTCTTTCTCTGTTTGACTTGCTTCACTCAGTATGACAATGTCTAGCCTGTGCCCTTTGAAACCAGAGAAACAGAAAGGCTGGTTCGGTTTCCAGGTAGCCACCCCACCCCCAACCCCCCAGAAGTGGGAGGATGTATAGGCAGACAGCGATCCTCCCATAATGGTACTTCCGCCCTCGCCTCTGCTTGGGAGGTGGGTGCAGTGGGCGGTATAGTTCTGGGTGGTACTTAGAGCTGCCTGACACTCCCAGGTCAGAAAAGTGAGACATGAAGTGAGGGAACTTGCCCTTCCCAGAACCTAATGAGCTTTCCTGCGTCATCCTGTCCTTGGTGGGAACAGATCCAGACGCTGCCTAGGAGTCCCCAGCTGAGTCCAGTTTCTGCCCCACTCTCCTCCTGAAGGACCACTCAGACCCCTGTGGAAGGGTAGTCCTCAGGGAGAGGGAGCTTCTTTAGCCTCCAAGCCCAAGTGATCTTTTGGGACAGACTGCAGACCCTGGATAAAAACAAAGGCAGGGTCTTGAGTATCACTTACTTTAAAACTTTTGAATATTTAGACATACAGTGCATGGGCCTCCATTCATCCTCCCGCTCTAGGCCCCATAAATGTTATTGATATGATATCAATCAGACATCTACAACTTAAAACTCAACATGTTATTCCAATAAAAAGCCAAGATGAAACCCACTCACCTGTCATCTATAGGATAAAATCCTATCCATGGCCCTGTGATCTGCTTTGGAGAGCATGCCCCTTGCCTCCCTGGACTTACTTCCCTGTGTATAGAGCTTCTTCTCCTGTGTATAGAGCTAATGTGCATGCGTGTGTCCTAGGTTGCTTCAGTCATGTCCAACTTTTTGTGAACCCATGGACTATAACCCGCCAGGCTAACGTGCCCTATTTAAAGTTGTTCCACCAATATACCCACCCTTTTCTTTGCAGGTACAACATTTACTCATATTCCAGCACCTCATACCCGTATCATCTCTTCCATGAAGCTTTCCTCATCTCAGGGCTTAGAGTAATCTTTCCTTCTTCCGTGTTCCTGTTATTTTTCTGCCCCTTTGGCATAGGTCCTTGCATTTTCTACTCTATATTCTAATTATGGATATTCCTATGTGATTTTGTAATGAAACAGTATTGCACCAAAGGAAAGAAATCATGTTTGGCTCATTTCTGTGCTCACGATTAGAACTTGAACAATTGCTGACCAATTGCTGGTTGAATGTCAATTCTTTCACTCAGTAATTTATTATCCTAGAAACCAGAGGGACTGCTGGATGCAGGCAGACTACACTGACTCTTATAAGGCAGAAACCAGGCATTGTCCTTTGCCTCCCATGTCAGGACTCTAAACCAAAAACAGAAGGCGCAGCTAAGGCTGCCCATAGTCTCTACAAATGATGGTCACACAGTCGGGGAATACAAGAATCAAAGAGCAAGGGGACCCCACCTTTATTTCCACATCCCATAACCGCCTGGAGAACACTGAACATTTGCTTGAATCAAGACTTGGCCCCTGAGATTTTTTTCTCGACTGTAAGCACGGCACCGTCATTCACTGCTGTTTCTTTTCAGTGTCGTGTGAACTTTACAACTTCTAAATTTAAAGTGGGATTACATTACCTTGCACTATTCTTATCAAAATGGCCATGCACTCAAGGAGACAACTTTGACCTACAGAGCGTCTCTCTTGGCAGGTTCAGTGCTAATGCAACAGGTAAAGATCCCATTCCCCTCATTCTCTTCTAAGATTGCCTTCTAGAATTGGAAGTTGTGCTTTTAAAAAACCATTCAATGTATGAGTCTTTTTTAAAATACCTGAAAGCAAGACTGAAATTATCCAAAAGTGGTGCACTAATGGTTAACAAAGAGGCATTTATGAAAGACATGCTGTACGAAAGGTCACAAGGCTTCACATCAGGAAGATACCCAGGTGTAAATGTCAAAGGGCTTGCACTCACCTCTTTTATTGGAAGCCGAGAAAGTTAACGCACTAAGTAAGGATGTCTAGTGGAAAAAGACAACATAGTCTTTGGAACTATATTGTCAAGACAAACAGAGGGAGGAGAAGACAGCCCTCAGGTGTTTTAAAAGCATGAAAACCCATAGAAAAAATACTGATTGGAACAAGGAAAACAGTTTATTAGCGACACTGCGAGAACTATTAGCAATTCAGACATGAGATAATTCTCACTCACCTGTTCTCACTCGAGATCATTCACACTTAGATTGTTTCTGTATAATTGTGACCAAGAATTGCTCCAGTAACTTGTTTATTTGTCATAGCAAGCCTAGGATGATGAGTATTTTAATCTCCTTTCTCGACAGGTGGAAACACCCTTGAAAGATTTAGTACTTTTTCAGGTCCTGCCATGCTTAGCACTAAATGAATAATAACAATGGTTAACATAATTATTAGGCTTCCCGGGTAGTGATAGTGGTAAAAAAAAATTTGCCTGGCAATGCAGGAGATGCAAGAGATGTGGAAGTCAGGAAGATCCACTGGAGGAAGAAATGGCAGCCCACTCCAGTATTCTTGCTTGAAGAATCCCATGGACAGAGGCACCTGGTGGGCTACAGTCCGTGGAATCACAGAGAGTTGGACACAATTGAAGACAGTGTTAGTTAGTAATATGATTACCAAGTGTTTAATGAACTTCCTATGCATAGGTATTATACATAAAATTCTCTCATTTAAACCTCACAGCAGTGACCTTGGAAGGCAGGTACAAATTCAAGGAGTCAAAATTAGTGAACTTGAGAGGCTTGCCTGAGATCAAGGATGGGAGCTGGCAATCCAACCCAACCATGTAAGCACCAGCCGCTGTTCTCTGCTGCTTTAAGTGTCTTTAGTTAAAAGCACACAGATGATGAGTGGTAGAGCTGGAGTCTGAATCTATGTGGATGGATCGCATTCTGAAATCCTTTCTTTTTGCTATTGTGCTGTCCTATTACTTGTTCTGAAAGTTCTATTAATTAGATGATTCCACGTATGACCACCCTAAGCAGTACTCCAATTTTAACACCAGTACTGAAGCAATTGGTTGTGAGATTCTAGAACACAGATATTTATGGTGTGGTAGATCTTTTTTAAAAAGCTTCTTTTTAAATGCTTTAACTATCAAGATGAGCACATACTCTGGGACTCCTGATGAGCATTAAATTACTTTTTTAATTAAGTGAAAAAATCAAATGATCTAGTCTAAGAGAAAAGTTATTTGTCACCTGAAAAGAGATTAAAGCTAAAAAAAAAGAAAGGTGTACATTGGGATAATCTGTTGCCCATTGGCAATTTTCCTCAGCGGAGCCCAGACCAAACTATCATGGACATAAAACAAGAATTAAAATAGAAGCGTGTATTCTTAACAACTATGAAATCTTCTCTTACTCTTCAGTTTTCCAGAAAAGTACTTTACTTCTGAAAACTCTTTCATAAGGTTTTCACTGCTAGTCATAATGTGTTACTGTCTATGTAATCATGTGAGAAAATATGGATTCTTAAACTGCTGGAAATGTTGCTCCTATTAAAAAGGATGAAAACAGTGAGTTTACCATCTAGTGTAAATTAATCTTACCACCTAAGTTGCTATCACTAAGCAGTCCAGGGAAACTGATTCCACAAGGGATTTCTAGTCAATCTGTTTCTCCTGTTTTTCCTCCTCTGTTTTGAGTTTTCTAATCATACCCCCTCCTATTTGTTAGCACCTGAAGATGGGGGCTTCCCAGATGACTCACTGGGTAAAGAATCTGCCTGCAATGTCAGAGACACAGGACACTCGAGTTCAATCCCTGGGTAGGGAAGATCCCCTGGAGGAGGTCATGCCAACCCACTCCAGTATTCTTGCCTGGGAAATCCCATGGACGAGGAGCCTGGCAGGCTACAGTCCATGGGGTCACAAAGAGTTGGACACAACTAAAGCGACTGAGCATGCACACACATACCTGAAGATGAGTTTTACTGGGTAACTGCAGTTTTTCAGCTCAGCAGATGTTATGAGCCAAATGGTCTGCACCATCATTTGGGATTTTCCTCAACACATAGCAACTAACCTCCGTAACCACGTTCTACAAGTCAGGAGCAGGTAGTGGAGACCCATCAACATTCAGAAACTCAAAACACCTCCTCCCTGCAGAAAGTCTCTTACTTCTTGGGTTAAAACTAGGATCAGATGGGCCAAAGAGTCTATCTGTCATCATGTTTGAGTATACATTCTCATATACAACATTTTTTAAATCTACCTTTAAACTATGTTATCCATATTATTCTTTCTTCTCATGATAAACCACTGAATGAAGGACTCAAGTGAAAACTTGATATATTCTGAAATTGTGTGAAAGAGGCACTTAAGTAGTCATCATTTTGAATAAAATGTTTGTGTACATAAAGATGTATTTTAAGAAATAAATAGTGATCAAGGAATCAGAAATTTTCTATAATGTATATAGATTAAAGATAATGTTTATAGATAGCTTAAGTTGAGCTCTGTTCTCTATAATGATGCTAAAATGGCTATTTCCTTTGTATTTACAAATTATGATCCTTTTTTGTCTTTATCAGTTTGAACTTCACTATTTACAACATTTGACCACAATAAATATTTCTATAAGCCCAGAAAGAAAAAAATAATTAGTAGTGTCATTAATACAATGCAAATTCTGTAGAATCCATGTTATATAAATGGTTTTGGCCCCTCACGGCATATCCCATGTGCAACTCTGATATTGTTTATAGACTTTTATGGGTCTCTGTATTTTGCTGAGGAGATAGTCCTCATCAGAACCTCAGGAGTGAAAGAAAGTATCTGAGATAGTTTTTCTACCTATAACTAGAGCACGTGATCAAAACTATCTCTTTGATAATGCATAAATTAAAACTAATTCTATTGAAACTTTCTTTTGTAAAGTAGCACTTACCAAAGAACAAGTTTCCAGGAAAGAAAAGATGCACAGACAATTGGTGAAAATTCAGAGTACCAGTAAGGATCCCAGTGAAAGCTGCTACCTTGCTTTATTTTCCTTAATATGGAAAAAGTTATTATCCACAGAAGTCTTATGTTATATTCTGTGGTTGATCATCAAAACAAGGATGGAATAAACAAGATTCTTCACTATTTCATCACTGGTATGAGCCTTGCTCAAAATGTATTAAAAGGAAATATATCCTTCATACTATTACTGGATAATTCAATTAGGCCAATGTTCTGTGTATGTGGAATAATGAAATTTACTATGTTGACTAATTAGCCAATCAGATTTCTCTCATTTGCTAAGGCAATGGATTGTCTAAAATGTGACCATAAACAAAATAGATTTTATTAGGCATAATCTGCTTTGTAAACAAATGAAATTAATTCTTTGCCTGACCGAAAGCTTTGAAAATGAAAGACCAAAATTGAACACATGCTTCCAATCTTGGTTCTGTTACTGAGATGACACTTTATATAAAAGTTACTATTTAATTCCCCTCAAGTATTTCATACTTGAGACTAAATGACTCTTAGAAATATGTTCATCAACAGATGGGAGCCACTTATGGCCTCATAAACTCCGAAGCAAGTGAAATTATCTCAGCAAAATGGAAAGATTACAAGAAAGCTTCATCTGCTGATCTCCGAGATGATTCATGTGTTGCATATTGGCTCAATGGTGCAATGAATATTGACAGATAATCACCCCTGTTCATACGAGAGAAATCCTGAAGAAACGAATGCTTGTGATGTGTGTTTTTCATCAATCAGTAAGCAGTTTCCACACATACCCTGCATTTAGAGCAGTGCTAAATATGATGGAGGATGTAGAGGGAAGGATCAGCAGAGAGCCTGTTCTAAAGGGAACTTATGCCTTGAAAGAGAAGATGAACACACCATCAATGCTGCACAGAGAGTGTGTTATTACTCCCTTGCTTATTAACTACACAAAGCAGGCAGCGTGAGAGTTTGGTGAAGTCAACAAGCCATGAAAAGTGGCCAGGGAAGGATCGGGGAGAACCTTGAAAACCAAAGTTTCTCAGGTTTGATTCAGCAGGAAATATAATGTGGTGACACTGAAAATTTTGGAGTTGAGAAAATTAGGAAAATCAATGTAGGATTTTGAAACTATATCCTGTATTTTCCTTTTGACTCCATCAGCTCTGAGCAGCTACCAACCTTTCTCCAAGCTTCTCTGCTTCCACTCTGCAGCCCCCAGTCCATTCTCCACTTGGCCAGCAGACTGAGCTTCATGCACTGTCCATCACATCATGTTATCCTCCTATCTAAAACTTCCAATGGCTCATAGTACACCTCTGATAAAATCCTACTTCCTTTCCATGACCTAAATCCTAAATTCTCCTTGACCTGGTGCTCCTATGGCATGTGATCCTGCCTTCCTCTTTGATTTTATCTTGTGTTCTTGAGCCCTTAATTTAAAATATATTTATTTATTTATTTGTGTCTGAGCTGGGTCTTCGTTGCTGTGCAGGCTTATCTCCAGTTGTGGCAAGGGGGGCTACGCTCTAATTACAGTGTGAGGGCTTCTCATCCCGGTGGCTCCTCTTGTTGCAGGAGCACAGGCTCTAGGGGGTCAGGCTTCAGTAGTTGCAGCTCCTGGGCTCTACAGTACAAGCTCAATAGCTGTGGCACGTGCGCTCAGTTGCTCCTCAGCATGTGGGATCTTCCGGGACTGGGGATCGAACCCGGGTCTCCTGCATTGGTGGAGCGGGTTCTTTCCCACTGAGCCACCAGGGAAGCCTGGGCCCTTCTCACTTACACAACAACACGCTGGCCTGCCCTCTGTCCCTTTGCCTGACCAGGCTCGTTCCTATTTGGAGGACCTTTTGGAGGACCTTTGCCCTCACTGACCCTGCCTGCAGTGCTCGACTCCCAGATCTGGGGTTTCTTCTTGTCATTCAGATCCCACCTCGAGCAGCTTCTCCACAAATAGATCCAGACCCTAGAGCCCTAGTTCATGGGGTCTCTCCACTCTACTGCCTCCCATGCTCTACCACAATCTCTGTTTCAGTGTTTATTTTACATCACGCATATCGTCATCAAAACTTTTGCTCATTTATCTGTTCATTATCTGCCTTCACTCACAAGAATATAAGTATCCTAAGAACAGGACCCTTGTCAGAGTTGTCTGGTCCTCTGTCCCCAGTGCCATTAAACAGGGCACATATTAAATGATTATAATAAGTATTCATCAAATGAATGCATCACTTAATTCTGCCAGCAGGCTATGCCGATAGTCTGGGTGTGGAAAAAAAAATATATGGCCAAGGTAAAGAATTTGCCTTCCAGTGCAAGAGACACAGGAGACACAGGTTTGATTCTTGGGTCAGAAGGATCCCTTGGAGGAGGAAATGGCAACCCACTCCAGTATTCTTGCCTGGGAAATCCCATGGACAGAGGAGCCTGGTGGGCCACAGTCCATGAGGTTGCAAGAGTCATACACAACTGAGCACACACACACAGGTGATACACTGATAGTGGGATGAACAGTTTAGAGAAAAAATGAAGAGTTTGGTGTCTGGGAGTGGGAAGCAAATTAACAACCTGAGACAGGGATTCATGCAAGGTCCCCAGGGTTACTGCAGGAAGACGATTCGTGGTTAAAAATCACATTTAATGAGTATATACCACACGCCAGATCACTTCTCAGCCTTTTGTCTAATATGTACATGGCAAGCATTGTGTATTTGTCCCATTTATTTTTCATAACTCCATAAAATCAGCGTCATTATCTCTCTTACTCTGGGGAGGCTGAGTCAACTATCCCAGGTTGATTGGTTAGCTGTCCTATTCCAGTGAGGGAGATTGATTTGGTAGAAAGTACTGGTTTAAGGTCAACTGAAAGTTACCAGTAAAGCATGAAAAGGATAAAAATTTACTAAGTCTGGTCTCCGTCCCATTTCACAAGTTGTCTGGCTGAAGGGGTGTGAAATGTGTGTCTCACAACCTACCTTGGCTCTCAGGGGTTTTGTGCAAAGTGCTCTGGGGCCCTGTGGGCCTCCATGGTTATCTTCCTCATTCTGTAACCACGCGGGGCTGGGAGCTGGAAATACCTTAAAGAAGACATCCAACAGGAAAGTAATTGGATGTAGGTAAGAGAGGAGATTAGTAGAGCAGAATGATAGCAGTTACCTTGCAGACCACCGCCTGGAGGGCAATAGGACCCCCAGGAAATAACCAAAATGCAATACACAAAACTCTTACGGTTTCTGTCTTTGGGGCCAACCATCTGATAAATTACCAACTTAGAACATGGAAACTAGACTTTACTGAAAATGAGTTCTATGCTGGGGTCCGGAGTAGAGACGATCCTGCTAATGGGTCTGGGGAGGTAGAAGATGCTGCAGCTCAACACTCAGGCATCCCTTTACTCGTGGCAAGAAGTGGACATTTATCCCCAACGTATAAATCCTAATGGAGACGGCATCATAGAGCCAGTGTCTCAATAAAAACCATGGGGACCAGGTTCACTTGTCACTGGGAGTCTACCAGGAATTGAAAGATACCTTCTGTTTTCCTCCTTTCATCCCTGATCCAGGCACACAGCTCAGCAGTGCCCATGATGAGTTTTCCCAGACTTACAGTTTTCCCAGACTTACAGTCGCTGAAATGCTGTAATAATATAAAATAAGTTTTCTTAACAAGGCCACCAGGGATGGAGTGAAGACATAACCCCTCCAAAACCACCAAGCCTGGATAGGTGTGTCTAACAGGAGTGTAGAAGCAGAAAAGGAAATAAAGATGCTGTGAAGATAAGAAGCTTCGTTCTGAGACATAAAAGCTAAGCAGATGATCAATATCTCTGTGTGCTTTATGCAGCATAAAAGGAAACCCCAAAGTCCAGGCAGCATCATGGTTACATCGTGATATTCTAGAAGCAAGAGCCCAGGACCCGCTCAATCAAGCTAATTATTTGGGACTGTCCAGTAGAGCATCAGTTCTTGGTACCCAACTTATCTAATTCAAATTGGAGAAGAGAAGCAATCAAAGGCTTGGCGATGTCCACTGTTCAGTCTATTTGAAGCTGACATAGATACATCTAGCCACCTCAGGGTAGCTCAGTACAAAAGATAATATTCAGTTGAATCTCAGAGCAAGGAAATTCCATCATCTTCTAAATAAAGACGTGGTGGCACTGAGAGCCTTGTGGGGTAAACATGTGCTGTATGATGACAAACGGAAGAGTCAGACAAGCCTGGATCTTAACCTTAGCTCTAGGAGTTGCCAGCTGTAAGATACTGAGTAAGTCTCATGGGAATGTGAGCATAACCACCTGACAGAGTTGGGGGAGGATACACTTGTTTGAGCAGCACGTGACACAGGTGAAGCCCTCTGACAATATTCATCCCCAAACCACCCTCCCCACCCATCCTTTCCCTTGGTCTAGCAGGTACAGTGTAGCTAAAGGAGACTGGAGCTCTCACAGTCTCCCTGCCACTTGGTATAAATATATCAAATATATAGATATATCGTGCTCCCTTGCTCAAGAGGGAGCATGGTCTGGACCTAGGAATCTCAATATATGAGTCTCAGGTAATGCAAGGGAGTCTTCCCCTGGGTCTGATAACTGGTCCAGAAGTGCCCGCCTTTTCTGTGGGTTTCACAAGTGAGTGATGCTCATCCATCCACTTTCATCCTGTTACAGTATTGGCTATAGTCTAGTTGTTAGTGGCTACAGTTATGGGAGGGCCCAAGAAAATCCCCAGTGTGAAGCCTGAGACCTCCTTCCTCCTGCCCTGAGCAGTATTCTCTGGCATGGGGAATAATGGAGTTATAGACTGTGATGTTGTTTCTGAACAAGGTATGTCAACACGTGTTTATTCCTTCCAAGAAACAGATTATAGAATCATAGCAAGGGGAGGGGGGCAAGGATGCAGTGTCTGAAGGACCTTTAGAGAATTATGCTCGCCTGTTTGCTTGATGAGAGCGGTGTCTCTGTAAGTAGGTTAGGCAGAATCCTGTCCATCAGTGTCTCCATATAAGAGGAGTGTGGTTGGACGTCATCACCAGCCCTGCTGGTGTCACTGCTATTTGCCAGTGGGCATTGCTGTCCCAGGGGCTCAAGTGACTCTGTAGTGGGTGGAGAAGAAACAGTTCCCCAGGTAAATGCTGCTTCCCTGGTCTGGGGCTCTGCCTAAAGAAAGGAACAGGAAGGGTTGGACTGTCCCCAGTTCCTCCTTCCCCACCTCTTCACTCCCCACGGCTCCGTTCGAACAGTTGCAGTTACCAAGGCTGGGCTGTAGGGGGCAGGCGCCCCTCCGTGATCCTCGCAGTCCAGCAGGAGCTCATTCCGTACCAGCTCTGGAGGATGAAGTATTTCCGACTGAAAGCCCCCAGCCTCAGACTAAATGATCCGGACTAGTGCCGCTCACACCTGGCCTTGAGAAGAAAGGGAGACCAAAGGAGTTGTCTATGGCCATTGATACGTCGTAGCAGCCATTTCAATGACATCTTGAATCAAATTGTCATACTCAGGAGAAACTACGTCTTTTGGAAACCTCCAAAAAAGCTTCAAATATTATCATTAATGAAATAATATTCTTAAAATGAAGGTGATAAAGTTTATCTTAATACCTGAAGAGATCAGGGCTTCCCCGGTGGCACAGTGGTAAAGAACACTGCTTCCAATGTAAGCGACTCAGGTTCCATCCCTGAGTCAGGAAGATCTCCTAGAGGAGGAAATGGCAACCCACTCCAGTATTCTTGCCTGGAGACTTCCATGGACAGAGGAGCCTGGAGGGATACACTCCTTGAGGTTGTGAAGAATCGGAGGCGACCGAGCATGCGCATAAGCACAACGCGTGGAGAGAGAAGACCATCCATACCACCGTCCACTGAAACAGATCGATCATCACTTTGTTTTGTCCGTGATTTGTTCACTCTGACCCCCTCCTTAGGTAACCCACTCTATTCTCTTGTTTCTCTGTCCTGCTTTGCTGTGAGTTTATGGCTTACAGTCTTCCTTTGCATTCTTTCTCAGCCTGAAATCCTGAAAAGAAATCCCTCTTGGCACACCCCCAGATTCCCCCGGGCAAGATCCAGTGCCCCAGGCCACCCTCTAACACAGGGCCCTATTAGCCCACGGTACCACCAAAGTGTGGGTCGCCCGCTCTGGACTGAGAGGGTTGGAGCGGGCTTTGAAGAGGCATCCCTGAGTAAAGCTGAGTTGTCAAATATTGCCGGCGACTCAGCCAGCGGGGCGTGTGTGTCACTCAAAGATGCTGACATGGACAAATCTGATCTGGGTCTGGCAGATGCTTAGCCAAATAGGACAAATGGAATGTGTCCTGCCAGAGTCACTGCTGCCGTCACAGTCGGCGTGGCTGTTGCCAGGGCTCACGTAGCTTCGGGCTACTAGGCAGCGGATGGCGAGGAAACAGGGCCTTGACTGCTTCCTGGGACAGGGCTCTTACCTGTGCTAAAGCCCTGTGTGCCTTAAACAGGTTCAGTGAAGAGGCTCCGTTTCTTCAGTTGAAAAGCGGAAGTGGAAGATTCTCATGGCAGTAGGGGGTGGTGTGTGCAATGGGTCTGCACATAGCAGGCACTTAGTAAACAGCAGACACTGTGATCATCTGCCCCTCTATCTAGGAAATACTTTCAAAGCCCATACATTCAGCTAGCACCTCCACCAGCCAACACTTCCCGAATCTGTACACCCAGCTTTGGAGTCCCGATACTGACAGATTTCCCAAGGCACCTCCAACTCCAGAGGCCTGAACTTGAAGATAGTTAAAGTACCCACCACACCCACACCCCAGCCTCCCATAACCCTCTGCTTCTGTGTCCTCTCTCTGGGAGATGGGAATCCATTCTCTCTACTTCCTTTACCGCCACTCTCCCAGTCTGATCAGTTTCCTAAATTGGCCCCAAATAATTCCTTCTTCTTCATTTTGACCCCATTGTTTGAGTTCTCCTAAGAATTCCTGATGGACAGTCTCAGTTGTCTTCTAGACGATCCCCTTTCTCCAGGCATGCCTTCTTGCCACTGCTGTTTACAGAATATTCATTCTAAGTCCCTGCCTTCAAAAATCCCTGTCACCTACATGGCAAAGTCTAGATTCTATATGGGCCCAAGGCCTTCCTGGGATGACTCCAACCTGCTTGCCTCTCCTCCTATCTGAATCTGGTCCCCCAAGAGTCCCCCTGATGGTACCTTCCCATCCTGGCTGGTCCACCTGTCAGCTTCCCAGTCATCCTCCTAGACTCTCAGGCATCCACCTCCTCTGTGAGATTTGCCCCACAAAACAGCTCTTGAGAAAAATTAAGTACTATTTTCTTTGTTCCCCAAATACCCTATGCATCCTTTCATTATGGCAATTGTCACGACTTTTTCACAAGCTGCTTTTTTTAATCAACCCAGTTAAACTTTGGCTTCCTCACAGGACTATAAATTTTATCTCCTTCATCCATTTCTACAATGCCAAGAACAACATACAGCAAAAGTTCAATGTGTATCAAATGAATGCTCAAAATCCTTGAGCACATAGTTTCCATCAGCCTCACAATAGCAGATAAAGTATTGCAGAACTGAAACTCATGACAGCATAAAGCCAATGTAAGTTAGTTGCCTGAAAAACGGAAAGTACAGGAATGATATTGCTTTTGCTTCCATTGAATCAAAACATATGTTTATGCAAAATACTATTCCAGATACTTATGGCAATAATACAGATTTATAAGAATGTACTCTGTATAATTTTATGTGGAAGCCTGGATGAGAGGGGAGTTTGGGGGAGAAGGGATACATGTATATGTATGGCTGAGTTGCTCTGCTGAGCACCGGGAACTATCACAGCATTGTTAATCAACTATACTCCAATATAAAATAAATTTTAAAAGGACAAAGTAAGGCAAAAGTAGTTCCTATGGCTGATTCACGTTGTTATATGGCAGAAACCAACACAATATTGTAAAGCAATTATCCTCCAATTAAAAATAAATTTTTAAAAAAGCAGTTCAATCACATAATAGAATGTCCATATATTCAGGAAAGTGACTTAGAAAATGTAATATGAAAAATCTAAAATAAAAAGGCACTAGTGGGAATGGGTGCAAACAGAAAGGAGAGGTAAAAAAATTAGACTGTACTCTGACCTTTAATAAACTTAAATAAATTGGAAAGCTAGTCACCTAAATAACCAACTATAACAACCAACGGCTGCTGGTGCTGCTGCTAAGTCGCTTCAGTCGTGTCCGACTCTGTGCGACCCCATAGACGGCAGCCACCAGGCTCCCCCGTCCCTGGGATTCTCCAGGCAAGAAACAAAAAGTGCTAAACAGAGGACCCGACTCAAAGACTGAGCAGACTTATCTTAGTACCCTGCACTCACATTTCTGCTCTCCCAGCCTCCAACAGCTTCCTGCTGGAGCCTTTGCCACTGTGGCAATATATTAATTAAGTGTGTAATTATCTGATTTTTTTTTCCTATAAGGATATCAGCTCCACAGGGTCAAGGACCACATTTGTCTTCTCTACCACTGCATCACTGTCATCTAGCACAGTGCCTGATGTATAGTAGGGGTTCCATGACTTTGAGAGGGAAAGAGGAAGAGCAATTAATTTAAATGTTGGAGATCAGAGAAGACTTCATAGAGGTACAGTAGACCTTAAAAATTAAGGAGAGTGAGGCTTTCACATTTACTGCAGAGTTCACGTATATTCCACAATTTTTGTTCCACTTCTTTTAATACTCTTTTTTTCATCTGTGGTTACATGTCTTTCAGCTAATTTTACAGTAATATCCACTCTTTAAAGGCACACTTGGAAAACCCTAGCTTTATGTCAGAGTTTACAATTTAGTTGTGTCTGAAAAGAGTTTCTCCAGTGAGACGATCAAATCTCAGTGTAGGCTGGAATAAAGTTATTTTCCTTACAGGTGGTACAGACTAAGTGCTGAAGTTGTTTCAAAGAGAGTGGAATCCCTCTCTAGAGACCTGGGTGGTTTTAATGAGGAAAGTGGGACTTTCAGCTTAGGAGATTCAGAAAGTCCCAATAAAGGGGGAGAGCATGGATAGGGGATGCTGAGAGACTGCTAGAAACAAGTAAAGGACAGAACACATCAGGAAAGGAGCAGACCACTAAGTGAGCAGAGATCCAGTGGTGACAGGCTGCCAATGCCAACTAAGGAAATAAGACTTTTATTTATATGTTGGTGTGTGCTCAGTCCCTCAGTCATATATGATTCTTTTGCAACCCCATGGACTGTAGCCCACCAGGCTCCTCTGTCCATGAGATTTCCCAAACAAGAATACTAGAGTGGGTTGCCATTTCCTACCCCATATCTGTAGTTGAACCAGTTCCAGATTTTAAGGGATGAAAAATAAAATATTTTAAGAAGACTAATTTGGCAGTAATTTTCAGGAAAACCAATTAGGAGGCTACTAAAGAATATCTCCAATTAAGAAATAATAAGTACAAAAGAAAAGTTTTTTTGAAATACTTTATGAGATGTAAATTAACCAATTTACTTTCTGATTGTCAAAGCATCTCTCAGATTCTGTCAGTGGGGACCAGAATGTACTAGAACCATTTCAGAAATAGAAGATAGTGCAGGAGGAGCTAATTTGGGGAGGAACAGGATAAGTTTGACTTTATATGCATTTGCTTTAGGGACAGTCTGAACCAAGTGCCCTGAAGGAAAATGGGAATGTAAGTTTCCTCTTATTATTACTGTTACTGTTGTTATTATCACCATCATGATGGAAATTCATTGGTTTAAGCCTCCAATTTAAAATTCCATTAACCTTGGGACTTCCTCGTGGTCCAGTGGTTAAGAATCCACCTTCCAATGCAGGGTACTCAGGTTCAGTCTCTGGTTGGGCAATTCGAATTCCAATTGCTGCAGGGAAACTAAGCCTGCAAACCACAGTGAAGACCCAGCACAGCCAAAAAAAAAAAAAAAAAATACTATTAACCTTTCTGTTAGTGGTCCAAACCCCTCAGTCTTTGCTGTGATTTAAAGGCAAGTAGAGTGAGGCAGGGCAGGGGTGGGAGGGGAGAGGAGGGATGTCACAAGATCCTAGTAATTATTTTTATAAAGGTGAGTGATAGTGAAATGAGGCGTTGCTGGGAGAGGGTCTCATGTCCATTCACCCAGAAGCCTCATGGGGTGCCTGGAGTGAAGCCTTTGTTCATACCTTGATTTGATCAGAGCTAAGGAAACAGATTGATACTCAGTAAACCAGTAGGAGACTGAAGTCAATATGAGCACTGAAATTTTCCTTTGTGCAGTCATCTCCCCAGCCATACTGGTGATTGGAAAGTGTCTGGAGAAATACGGACCTCCAGCAAAGGGAAGTGGGTATCTGTGAAGGGTATTTCAACTGGTCCATGTTAGGGCCGACATGACACCTTGCCTACAGTAAAGCATTTACCTCTGCTTACTGAAATACTCGCATTTGGCATATTTGGGAATCTCTCTCCTGAATGGTATGAGATGAACTCTTTTTTTTTTTCCTCACCTTCCACTGCTATGGTCCAGTACAGTGCACCCCAACTGCCATTATTGCTTGTGTTGGGCTTCTCAGGTGGCAGTACTGGTAAAGAACCAGTAGTCTTCTGAAGACTGTAAGAGACAAGGGTTCGATCCCTAGGTTGGAAAGATCCCCTGGAGGAGGGCGTGGCAACCCACTCTAGTATGCTTGCCTGGAGAATCCCATGGAGATAGGAGACTGGCAGGCTATGATCCATAGAGTCACACAGAGTTGGAAATGACTGAAGCGACTTAGCAGGAAAGCACACCTGTATGTAGAGTAAATTAGAATCAAGAGCCTCCTCCCCAGATTCTGTTTCAGGGCGTCACAGTGAGGCCTGGGAGTCCAGATGGCTGGCCAGCCGCCAGGAGTTCCCAGGCAGTACTGAGTGACTTTGAACCAATCTGATCTGGCAGGCCGGTAAGGGTCCCACCTCCACACCTACTTTAGCATGAGCAGCTCTCCTTGTGCCTCTTTTATTTGTTTTCTCTTCTGCCAAAGATTTGTTTGAATACAGATTTTCGGCCCCTTAACAAGAATCAGTCAATTATTTATCTAAGTTAACCTTGATCTTCTGATTAGCTCTGGTTTTCTTCAACAAGGTCAAAAAATGACTCCTTAGAAGCCCATTGTTAAATTATAATCACATTTACTCATTCAACAATTATTTATTGGTCATCTATGCATCAGGTAACATGCTAGATACCAGTGATCCAACAAAGAACAAGAAAGATGAGACTTCTGCAGTCATATTCTAGGGCAAGAGAGATGGATGGGGTGGAAATAGCATAGGAGTAAGTAAAATCATTTCATATCATGATAAGTAGTATGAGAAAAATAAGCAGGGTTCAGTGAGAGAAAATCTCAGAGAGGAACACAAATTAAACAAGGTGTACAAGGAACACCTCCCTACAGAGATGACTTCTGAGAGTCACCAGGCGTGCTGGCTGCTAAGAGCTTGAATAAGATAGTGATAAGTGTTCATAGAATTGCAGAACTGGAAGCCCTGATGAACTAACTGGATGGTTAGATGCCAGGGGTCAGAGACGTGATGGAGGTGGTGCAGACTCTGGCAATAGCAAGGTCCATGTAAAGTGGAGACGCTTCTGTGAAAGGCGAGATGGTCAAGGAGCAGAGAGTTTATTGGGTGTCGGAGTCACTACACATGATGACAAAGTGGGGATGAAGAAGCAGAGTCTGAGCCTGGAGCTGAAGTCTTCAGTGCACGAAGTGGAAAGGTCAGTGGAAAAAGCAGGTGACCAGATAGGGAGAGGAAAAGGGGGTGGAGCAGGACCCAGGTGCTTCCCAGAAGCAGGAGGGCAGGCTGGGGGCGTGTCCTGGAAGCTACAAGAAAGGACAAGCAAACAGCTCCCCATCTTCTGGCCTGAGAGACAAGTGGCATAAAGAAGTGAAGTTTCATCTACTTGAAAAAGTGCAAGAGTCATCAGAAAAAGTCATGGAAAGCAAACATTCCAGAAGTCCCTGAAGAATAAAGGGAAATCTGATGACCACAAGCAGAAGGTCCAGAGGGCGATCAGAGGGCTGATTTCATTTTTGTTTTTGTTAATGGGGCAGGGAGAGAATTAATTGGGCCATCTGTAGACACACAAATTACAGCCTGGATAATAATGGACAACTGGGGAGCCTTGAAATTCACTAGGTCACTGGGATGAAATACTATTACAACAATGATGAATAGTAAAACAATAATAAGAGCGATTATTGCTTATCCTTGGAGTTGAAGCAGTAGTAGCAGAAATGTAGCGGCAGTTTGATCTCAGGGCTATGCTCAGTACTTCCCGTGCCACCGTGAATGACCCTGTGATCTTTCAGACTGTTACCAAAAGTGGGGACTGACTGCTCGATACTCAAATGCCATTAAAGAGGCCAGGCTGATGGAAAGGAAAGTTTGCTTTATTTTGGATGCTGGGAACAGGGACTGGGGGGTGGGCAGGTGTCTGTCCAAAGGTCGACCGCCCCCCTCCAAGACAATCAGGTGGCAAGAACTTTTATAGATGGGGGGAATATATGCAGAAACAGCATAGTCAGCTTTGACAGTCATCTTGAAACTGGTCATCAATGGTCTGACTAGCGTCATCTTGATTGTTTTAGGTACAGTTAATCTTCAGTTCCAGGGTCAGGTTGTTTCCAATTCCTTGAGGCCAGTTCTCAGAATTGTGGCAGCTTACATCATGGCTGCAGTCTGGTCATCATGTGGTTGACTTCTTCACTTCAGTGAAACCCTACTGAAACTGGGGGTTTCAGTATCTATAAGACAGCTCACAGGTTATGGCTCAGAATATTATCTGTAGCCCTTGAAAGTGAAAGTCGCTCAGTCGTGTCCAACTCTTTGCAACCCCAAGGACTATACAGTCCATGGAATCCTCCAGGCCAGAATACTGGAGTGGGTAGCCTTTCCCTTCTCCAGGGCATCTTCCCAACCCAAGGATCAAACCCAGGTCTCCCGCATTGCAGGCAGATTCTTTACTAGCTGAGCCACAAGGGAAACCCAAGAATACTGGAGTGGGTACCCTATCCCTTCTCCAGCAGATCTTCCTGACCCAGGAATCGAACCAGGGTCTCCTGCATTGCAGAAGGATTCTTTACCAACTGTGCTATCAGGGAAGCCCAAACAATACTTTTAGTTCCCATATCAGGGGTCGAACCCAGGCTGCCTGGGTAGCCCTTGAGGAGGATCTAAAAGTCCTTGGCTTTGCTTACTGACTAAACTATTATTGCTTGGTCACCTTTGACTGTTTTCTTTTCCTTCTTCATGTTCTTACTTCCCTGATTAAACTTACTTGTTGGCAAAAATTTTTTCCACAGACAAAAGGCCAGCAGAGGACATGGGAGGCAAGAACCATGGGGTCGTGCTCCATTTCAAAACCTCAAGTCAACTTTTATGTTATAGTGAAAACTTTGTGGACTACAAGTTGTTGATCAGGGTAAAGAGGGACTCAAAGCTTTCAGGTCACCCTGGCAGTCTCTGAGAAGATGGCAGACAAATGCTTTTAGAGTTGAAACTCCACATAGTTGGCTCAGTGATGTGGTGGGTCTTGGCAACTAATTTATGGAGTTCCATAAGTTGGTGTATGGTGGTCAGGGCTTACTCAGTCAACCTTCTTCCACCAGAAAGAAGCATATCTCCTTGAAGCTCAGCCAATGGAAGGACTGTGATGCCTGGAGGTGGCTCCCATATACAGTGCTTCATTCCTCTGCTCTTTTGCTCCATTTGCTGGAAAATTCCTAATCATCCTTGAAGACCTAATCTGCCAAGTCATACATTTCCTTCCTCCATGTAACAAATAATTACTAGAGACTATAGACTGTTCTCGACCCTGAGAACAAAATGCTAAATCCATCTATATCAGTAGCTGTCTCCCTCTAGGTATAGATACACAAGTCTGCTAGGAAACTTTCCCCGCCACTCCCTCCTCCCCCTAGGCTGGCAGTCCCATGCTTCAGTCCCCCAACACATCATTTTTTTCATTCATCTTTCTAATACCCTGCTGACAACCCCACGTGTATAGCTTCAGTTCAGTCTCCTCAGCCATCCTTTTCTAGTCCAAGTGAGATCATGTTACTTCTTTGCTCAGAACTCTCCAAAGCCTCTGTAGTTTACCCAGGGTAAAAGTCAAGGTTCTTAAAATTTGTGTCACTATCAGAGGAAGCCACCTTGTAAACCCTGTCTCCCAAGACTTCTTTTATCAAGTCACTTCTGAGAGTTGTAGGAAGGATATATTCAGATGAAGAACAGACGGTAAGTGGGCTGAACCATCCCACCAAAAGAACTAAATTCTCATCCTACTTTTGATACAGTTTTGTATCGCAGGACATCGAGTAGACATTTCTGGATTCCCTAGTCTTTCTTCACTTAGGAAAGAGGGAAGGTCTCATACATGAATGGAACTGTATGATACTATGAAATTATTGTGATAAATGAATTTTAGAAAAATAAAACATTTTCCAAAGGGAAAAAATTATATATCAGTTTTTGCAAGTGCCTGGAAAACTGAAGTGGCCGTTAGACTTTTTTAATTGGCCTTGCTATATTCTGCACATTATAGAATGTCCCCCCCCCAAAAAATAACAAAAATCTCAATCCAAATGCAGCTACATTTTGTATCTACATTCAGATGCACTAAGTCAATGCCTGAAGGTCACACACTTCAATAGCTCAAGAATCATTGACCTACAAAATGATGGAGTTATATTTTATTGCATTACAGGCAAAGTTAAGATAGAAAATTCAGGGCTTTTTCCTTTCTATCTTGTGTATACTTTTTCTGCATTTTGTAAGATTGTATGAGGGTTTCTCTGGTGGCTCAGCAGTAAAGAATCCGTCTGCAATGCAGGAGACACAAAGAGATGCAGGTTTGATCCCTTAGTCAGCAAGATCCCCTGGAGGAGTAAATGGCAACCCACTCCAGTATTCTAGCCTGAAGAATCCCATGGACAGAGGAGCCTGGCGGGCTACAGTCCTTAGGTTCACAAAGAGTTGGACACAACAGAAGTGACTTAAGACTCATACATGCACAAGATTATATAATTGACAGCCACGAATACAAAGATGGTACAAAAATAATAACAAACTTACTGTGACCATAGATTCAAATCAATAACCAGTAGTTTGAGGACTTCCCTGGTGATCCAGTGGTTAAGCATTCACCGTGCAGTGCAGAGGATGCAGGTTCAATCCCCAGTCAGGGAACTAATATCTCACATGCCATGGGGAGACTAAGTCCATGCCGCATCTACTGAGCCTGCATGATGGAACAAGGTCCTCCATGCTGCAACTGAAACCTGTCATAGCCAAATAAATACATTCTAAACAACTAATAGTTTTATCCCAATAATGTACAGATAATTGTGCATGAGAAAATCTATTAAAGTAATACACCACATGAATATTAAATGAATAACATAATAATAACCCAAATAAATACACTGTACAATATGAAACTTTGGTTCAAAGCGATGCCCGGATACCATTTTTCCTTGTTACATTTTCTATTAAGAAGCTTATGAACCATATATTCTTCATGCTTTGCTAAACTGTTCTGGCAGCTTACATGAAATGTGACCCCCTGGATAGCATTTTAAAACAATAATGTTAAGCTCCTTATCAATATACCCATATTTGTGAATGTTCTTTCAACATTTCTCATTCTCTATTTTAACAGAACCCCAAGTCCCACATGCTCAAGGATCCCAAGGATAAACTGGCAAATCTACTCAACTCCAAGAGCCCTACTAGGGTCTTCACGGAGACCAACCACTCCCAAGGAGAGGCTCCAGCTTTGAGCAGGAACCCAGGGTCACCAACAATTCAGTTGATTGAAAAACAGCAAGGGACAAAGATCCTCTTCAGGAAGTTCAGCGAAACGAATTGGTCGGTAGACATTCAGCCTTTAAATAAAAGCTTAGTCACAGACAGCAAATGGAAGAGAATCGATGCAACTCAAGAAAAACGTAGGTCTTTCCTTCAGGAATTTTGCAAGAAATATGGTGGGGTGAGTCGTCCTCAATCCCATGTTTTTCACATGGTCTCCAGGATCTACGTAGAGGATAAACACAAGATCTTGTATTGTGAAGTACCCAAGGCTGGCTGCTCCAACTGGAAGAGAATTCTGATGGTGCTCAACGGCTTGGCCCCCTCTGCGTACAACATCTCCCATGATGCTGTTCACTACGGGAAGCACTTGAAAAAGCTAGACAGCTTTGACTTAAAGGGGATTTATAGTCGTTTAAACACCTACACCAAAGCTGTGTTTGTTCGTGATCCCATGGAAAGATTAGTGTCAGCATTTAGGGACAAATTTGAACACCCCAATAGTTATTACCATCCAGTATTTGGAAAGGCAATTATAAAGAAATATCGGCCGAATGCCTGTGAAGAAGCATTAAATAATGGATCTGGAGTCAAGTTCAGAGAGTTCATCCATTATTTGCTGGACTCGCATCGTCCAGTAGGAATGGACATTCACTGGGAAAAGGTCAGCAAACTCTGCTATCCCTGTTTGATCCACTACGATTTTGTAGGGAAATTTGAAACTTTGGAAGAAGACGCCAATTACTTTTTACAGCTGATCGGAGCTCCAAAAGAACTGAAATTTCCCAACTTTAAAGACAGGCACTCTTCTGATAAAAGAACCAACGCTCAGGTGGTGGGACAGTATTTAAAGGATCTGACTAGAACTGAGAGACAGTTAATCTATGACTTTTATTACTTAGACTATTTGATGTTTAATTATACAACTCCATTTTTGTAGTCTGCTTTCTTTTTCTAAAACTCTGTATTGACTTTATGCCGATGGCCTCAAATCAGCTAGCTGTAACTTTCCTATAATTCTCTCTATGAAAAAAATTTAACTAAGTGCAGTTGTCTTGATTGAATGAAGATTTTTACCAAATAGTATGAAACCAATTGGCACAAAGTTATAGGAAAATTACCTAACAGAGACATGTAAACAACTTCAGTTACTCTAGAATGTTTGGAAAAGAGCTGCTTTTGCATTATGGATTATATTATAGAAGCAATAACCCAGCCAGCTGCTACATAAGCTACAACTGTCTCTTTCAAGGGTAGGAAAAACGATCGAAAATAGCATGAGTGTATGTCTCCATCCTGGAATCTGTTGTCTAAAGCGCATGGAGATATTTTTAGCAGTCTGTGGCATATGAATCAAACATTGGATAGTTTTCTTACACCCCTGGAAATGTTTCCATCAACTGTAATGATAAATCAATTCTGAAATGGCATTTTGGACCAGAATGTTTTACTTAAATTGGAAGGCATTATGTGATTTACAATATGAGAATATAGCAGAAAAACCAGATGAGGCGATGGCTTTTTATATTCGACAGCCAATAAAAAATGCACAACATGCTAAGATCAAAGCAACAAAAGCAACCTTCCTCTTCCAGAAAAACTTAAGGGAACTGATTCTGTTTTCTTTTGAGCCCTTTTGCAGAGACAAAATGAATGGCATCACTAAAGGTCTTCCCTTTTGAAGCCCAAGATGGAGAAGTTTAACCTTCATCAGATACAAATGTGCTCCTTATTCTGGTTTAATTGGGCAGAAGAGAAATTGTTTCAGGATGGAATAATCATCAAAAACAAAAGTTGCCACTCTGAATATAGATCTCAAATGATAATAAAGTTTTATAAGAATAGCATCAAAAACAAAAGTTGCCACTCTGAATATAGACCTCAAACAATAACAAAGTTTTATAAGAATATTACTTGAATCAAAGCATCATGTGCATAGCTTTAGATGGGAATGTACTCTAAGAATAGCTTTTGTCTAATTATTCAGCTTGGGAATGATTTTTTAAAAACTAATATACCACTTCAAAGATAGATTACATTCTACAGAATAAACAGGAGAGCCCCTAGAAACGTTTTTTTAATAGGCTTATGCATAAACAAAATATTTTTCATGTTTATTCTCTAACAGAATCAAATACTATTGTATTCAAATAGTCAGAGTCTTAGGAAAATAAGACTGTGTGTCACCCCTATGAAAAGCTGTAATGCATTTTGGAAATTTTTTTCCAAGAGACCCTGAAGTGGTAGATGCACTTGGATGGGAAATCTAATTGGCCGACAATTACACAGAGTTAAGCAAACCACACATTCAAACCCTGTTTAAACACTTTTCTTGAATACATTCCTCTCCTCCAACTATCTTTCTTTCTTGTCAGTAAATATTGAGCAATGTCTCTCAAAGAAAAGGAGGTATTAATATTTGAATATTAATAGACCAATATAGCTACACTCATGCTTATTTCATTTTGACTTTCCATTTCATGGCTGAGTTTTCATGAATTGATTCCCTCTTAACACTCGCGTGCCCCATTCCATCTGTCTCCTGAGGAGAGGGGAACTGCAATGGGCCGCCAGATCGTAAGTACTAAACCTTCTAAAACCCAACTTTTACTACTTTTCCACTCCATTTACTCTTGCCTCTAAACCATGCACTTAAGCTGTGCTCTCTGTCTTTGAGGAGTTTTACTCGAGTCATCTAAATGGTATCATTTAGATTTTGCTATACCGTGTAGAGAGGATTCCCAGTCACTTAGAGACACTGAGCTTAGCTTTTTATGGAGGAAAAGAGCGAAAGAATAGAAAATATGCCAAGAAGCCTAACATTTTATGCCTAAACTACACAAAACTTGTTTTACATGGGTTTGATATAAAGGGGAGAGGCAGTTTTCTCAAAGTTACTCTTGAAACCATATAAAGAACAAAAAACCTTTCTGTTCATAACTTGGAAAGAAGGTGGAAATGAGGATCCTGTCTCTTATTAGCATCTCTAATGCGCTTGAAACTATGGAATATACTCTGTGTATATACACACAATCATATAATATACATATGCAATCATATATATATGCACAATCATTTATGTGTGTGTGTGTGTGTGTATATATATATATATATATATATATATATATATATATGATTGTTTGGCATTGGTGGTAGAGCAGAGGGGTGAAAGGAAGAAAATGATACACAGTGCTCTGTATCAAAGCTCTTCTGAGAATTCCCTGGTAGTCCAGTGGGTAGGACTCCACGCTTCCACTGCAGGGGACGTGGGTTCAATGCCTGGTTGGGGAGCTGGATCCCCCACGCCAAGAGGTATGGCCAAAAAAAAAAAGCTGTTATGCTGTAAAAGTTCCTTTCCTGGCCCTTTCTATAGAGCCTCTGTAACCATTAGAGGCCCCGTAGACATTCTTTTCTTCAGTGGACTCTCTGATGCCAGCCGGCATCTTGTGTGGTTGAGTTCCTGGGGCCATGTGTGTTATTATGAAGGAAGAACACTTTTATGTACCTGTTCTTCCTTCTAAATGACATCTTTTTGTGTTAGGGTCAAAGAAGCTGCCATAATCCTGGGATTTTAAATACATTTCCCATTTGTGTTTTCGTGCGTGTTAGTTGCTCAGTTGAGTCCGACTCTTTGCGACCCCATGAATCGCAGCACGCCAGGCCTCCCTGTCCATCACCAACTCCCGGAGTTCACTCAGACTCATGTCCATCGAGTCAGTGATGCCATCCAGCCATCTCATCCTCTGTCGTCCCCTTCTCCTCCTGCCCCCAATCCCTCCCAGCATCAGGGTCTTTTCCAATGATCAACTCTTCACATGAGGTGGCCAAAGTACTGGAGTTTCAGCTTTAGCATCATTCCTTCCAAAGAAATCCCAGGGCTGATCTCCTTCAGAATGGACTGGTTGGATCTCCTTGCAGTCCCATTTATCTCCCCTGAATTGCTGTATCTCTCAGACCAGCTTATGTTCACCTTTGTCATATCTGCCTGTGTAAAAATGCCAAATGTGAGCATCGCTGCTGCACTGGACACTCACCATTTCTTGGATGTAGTTTCCTACAGGCAAGTGACCAAATCTGGACTCATCTTCCAGATGTCCAATGTTCCCATGCGAACATTAGCATGCTTTAGGTGTAACTGTTAGTCCTCTAATTAAACCCTAAGGATCTTATTTATTTTTATGGGCAGCAGTAACACAGGCCCCTTCACTCTGTTATTCTCCTGTCTGGAATTACTCTTAGGGTAACAAGTGGGCAATTACACCCAGAATCACAGTTATTTAACCTGGTAAACTACCTATGCTGCTGCTAAGTCGCTTCAGTCGTGTCCGACTCTGTGTGACCCCATAGACAGAAGCCCACCAGGCTCCCCCGTCCTTGGGATTCTCCAGGCAAGAACACGAGTGGGTTGCCATTTCCTTCTCCAATGCATGAAAGTGAAAAGTGAAAGGGAAGTCACTCAGTTGTGTCCGACTCTTAGTGACCCCATGGACTACAGCCTACCAGGTTCCTCCATCCATGGGATTTTCCAGGCAAGAGTACTGGAGTGGGGTGCCATTGCCTTCTCCGAAACTACCTATGGATGGGCATTATTGATGTGACTGTGCCCAGAAACTGCCACCAACTTCAATGGAGATGTACACACAGGACACCCAACACTCTGACACTCAACTTGTTATTGAACTTCACAGTCTATAACTATCCAGCAATTCAAGAACTAGTTGTACATCATTTATAATTACAGAGTGCAAAAAAAGACTTACACTTTTTCAGGAATAATTATTCTTCAAAAAGGTGTTATCTCCCAAACACTGTGTATTAGTGTTTAGCTGCAGGGAATTTATAAGCAGACACAGAGAATTTTTGAATACTAGACTTCTCTTTGAAAAGATCGCTTGCTGAATTAGTAGAAGTTGGAATTAGTAGGCTGGGTTACGGTAAACATCTCCCTACTCTGAATGCTCATCTGGCCCCTTGGGGCATCTTTAAAACTCTAGGTCTTATAGAATATGGTGAAGCAGAAATTTTTGCCCCTGGCTAACATCCCCAAAGTGTTCTGATATTTGAAGAATGGTTGACCAAGGCATTTAATGGTAGATAGGTAGCGCTAGCGGTAAAGAACCCACCTACCAATGCAGGAGACTGGGAGTTCAGTCCCTTGGTCGGGAAGATTTCCTGGAGGACATGGCTACCCACTCCAGTATTCTTGAGAATCGCATGGACAGAGGAGCCTGGCAGACTGTGGTTCATAGGGTCACAAAGAATCAGACATGACTGAAGTGACTTAGCATGCATGCAACCACCTCAGACCATGGCTAACATAATTTAGTCCTACTGTTAGGATCGTACCGTTAGGGTCTCAATCTTAATCATAATTGTTAATAATAATATTCATAATCATAGCTAATAGTTATTCAATACTTAAGTGCTTTTCATGCATTAACTTAATCTCCATAGTCAATCTAAGTTGTGCTGTGCTTAGTCGCTCAGTCATGTCTGACTCTTTGCAACTCCATGGACTAGCCTGCCAGGCTCCTCTGTTCATGGGGATTCTCCAGGCAAGAATGCTAGAGTGTGTTGCCACACCCTCCTCCAGCGGATCTTCCCAACCCAGGGATCAAACCCAGGTCTCCCGCCTTGCAGGCAGATTCTTTACCATCTTTGCCACCAGGGAAGCCCAAGAATATTGGAGTGGGTAGCCTATTCCTTCTCTAGGGGAGCTTCCTGACCCAGGAATTAAACCAGGGTCTCCTGCATTGCAGGCAGATTCTTTACCAGCTGAGCTACCTATCTAATATAGATGTTGTTATATGCACCCCCTTCCCATATATAATAAAGGAAACTAAAATAGGGTATGCTTTAAAGAGGCATGACTGGTAATTAGGTAGGGTGAGAGAATGATTTCAACCAGAAAATACCACTACCAAACATGCTTCTTAAAATAGTAGACAGTAAGTCCCCTACATACAGCTTTCAAGTGTGAATTTTCAAAACTCCAAACGTGCATTCTATCAACATCAGGCATGAGTGAAATTGCTGTTTGCCCTCCATTTCCTGTTGCTGACAACCCTTCAGCTCTACCATCTCCCACCTCCTCCCTCTCCCCCAGTCAGTAACTCTTCTTGCTTGTTCACTCAATGCCAGCCCCTGTATGTCAGCTGTTGTACTGTACTACTATACTTTTCAAAGTACTGTACTGTAAGATTAAAAATGCTTTATTTTTGTGTTTATGTTTCATGTATTATTTATGTGAAAAGTATTATAAACCTATAGTACAGTACTATGTAGCTGATTGATTGTGTTCTCTTACCTATATTCAGAACAGCCAAAGGCAAGAAATATATATTGGCACCCAGAAACTTTTTTGACATTTCAAATCAGCTTATTTCTTTATTCCTGCTAAGTTAAGCTAACAGATTCAAAGATTTTATAAAAATTTAGGCTTCCTATCCCTCCCTTTTTTTTATTCCTAGCTGATCATGAGTCACAATGTTTTATAAAGAGGGGGGAAAAAAAGTCCTTGAAACAAATTTAGCCTAACACAAACAAAATGTAATTTTGACATGAAAATCCAAACAGCTCCAGAAGTAGGTAAGGTCAAGGGGAATATAGTCCAAGAGGGAGGGAATTCAGCCAATTTTACATAGGTCGGCACTTGATGGCCTTTGAAGATGGCCTTGCTCAGCAAGTCGGTCAAGTGAAAGTTCCACAACTACTGTTAAAAACTGATCAACGATGCTGGTCTCTTTCCTGAGTGCCTATCCCCAGATACTAGTTTGGTAGTTGTGTGTGTATGCTTCGGTGCTCAGTCATGTGTGACTCTTTACAACCCTATGGACCTGCCAGGCTCCTCTGTCCGTGGGATTTTTCAGGCAAGTATACTGGAATGGGTTGCAATTTTCCTCCTCCAGGGGATCTTCCCAACCCAGGGATGGAACCCATGACTCCTATATTTCCTGCATTGCAGGTGGATTCTTCACCTGCTGGGCCATTCTGATTGCCTATCCCCAAAAATAGTTTAGCTTCGATAACCCTAAACTGACTCAGGAAGACTGTACAAAAGAACAGAGGAGCAGTTTGACTTAAACCAACTGAAAACCACCATGAAAAAGTCAAGTTAAATAAGTGCTCAGCTAGATGAAGGTAGACTTTCCCTGGGTCTGTGGGGCACTCTACCTGAGGAAGTCCAGCTCTCAGTTCAGCAGAAGGCTATTGTCCCGCATCATTAAACTCTCAGAATTGCCTCCGTGCTCCCATCTTGGTTCTTCACCAGGATCTTATTCTTCCAGGTAAATTTCTTCAAATCCACTTAAAGTCAACATGTTAGTCGTTCAGTCGTGTCCAACTTTTTGCAACCCCGTGGACTGTAGCCTGCCAGGCTCCTCTATCCATGGGACTCTCCAGGCAAGAATACTGGAGCAGGTAGCCATTCTCTTCTCCAGAGAATCTTCCCTACCCAGGGATTGAACCCGATCCTCCCACATTGCAGGCAGATTCTTTACTGCCTGAGCCACCAGAGAATCCCATTCTTTTCACATCTCTAAGCCTCTGCTCAGGTCTTCCCCTCTATTTGAAATACTCTCTCTCTCTCTCTCTCTCTCTGGGCATTTATTTCATATTCACTCACCAAGGAATCTTTTTAGATTATTCAGTTTTCAAATCTTATCTCTTTATGAGCACTCTTATCAACAGAAAAAGAACGATTTTCTCCTGATATGCATCAGATTCTTATTTTACCAATGAATGCAGGTATTCCTTCCCTTTTTGTTTTTTGCCTCATTAATTTGTTCACTTGCTATATCCCTCTTTATATGCATACAGAGTCTCTGTCGTCATTGGTATGTGTCTTAGTCTTCCAAGAGTGTGTCTGTTTAATTCACTTCACATAGTTTCCAGCAAAGCGCTGCATGGAAAGAGCTCCTTTAATAAATGTTTTTGTGATGTCGTGTAAAGGTTCACCTACCGCTTCTCTTAGTGTTTAATGTGTACATTTCTGCCTTACAAGTTTCAGTTATCTGTAGGACCAATGGATTAAAGAGAAGGGTCCAGAGTTGGGCAACTGGGGGAAGCGACCCAAGCCACATGCCTTTTCTATGCTAACAGTCACATCCTAACATAAAGTATAGCTGTGCATACAGCAGTCTTGTACATTTCTAAGATTATATATTTATGAAGTTTTGCAGAGGAAATTTTGAAAAAAAAATGTATGATGTTGGTCAATATAAGAGCCATTTACAGCCATTTACTGGATAGCAGACCCTGGAAAAATATGTACATTAACTTAACTATGCGCTTCTCTGGTGGTTCAGATGGTAAAGAATCTGCCTGCAATGCAGGACACCCAGGCTCGATCCACGGGTGGGGAAGATCCCCTGAAGGACAGCATGGCAACCCATTCTAGTATTCTCGCCTGGAGAATCCCATGGACAGAGGAGCCTGGCAGGCTACAGTCCATGGGGTCAAAGAGTCAGACACGACTGAGCAACTAACACCTTCACTTTAACTACATGAAGAGTATGTTCATCCATCCCCTCAAATATGAAAAATAGGTGTTATCCCACTCATCCTGTTGTAAATGAGGAAACTGAGAGTCACAGGGGATTAATGACTGGCCCCAGAGCCAGCTTCCCACCACGATCTGGCTCACTTGCTAAGACCACATACTGACCACCTCCAGTCCAGATCCGGCCACAGATATGTTTGGTTTGACCTACAGTGCATTTGATTTAATATTTGAATTAGCTGCAACATTTTAAAATTGGGACTTTTTCATCAATGGTAGGTAATTTCTGTTGCCCTGCAGCCTACCTGCCTGCCTGAAAACATGCAGAATCCAGGTCAGTCCTTTTGACAAACCTGGAGGTCTCTCTTGCTCATGCTTACGACCCAACCATCATCACTCACTTACCTCACCTGACCGACCCCTAAGTGTCCCACTTTTTAACCCCTGCTTGAAAATGTGTGTTCTTTTGTCCACTAAGCTTCCAAAGGAATTTCTGAACGTTTTCTTTGTCTATAGTTGTGCTTTGCACTCTGGGAGGCCATCATATTCTGGATTTCCTTATCCTCACTCAAAATGCTGTCTGTCCTTTGGTCTTCTACACAGTGGGATGACCAAACAATATTTCATTGTTCAAATAAGCTACTTTTGATTGACAACAAGATGTTGGGAGAAGTCCGGTGCCTTTCTTTGGCATCCTTCTGTATTAACCACTGGGTCCCCCTGGCCACAGCAGTCCTTCCCATCCCCTTCAGAGATGAGTCATTCTCCCATGTCCCCAGAAGCTGGGCATCTAGGGACAAAAAGTGGCTCACACTGATGCGCCCAGACTGTCAGTCCCTGACCTTCCTGCAAAAATTCCTCCTATTTTGAAAAAATCTGGCAACCTATTTAGTGTGTGCATGCATGCATTCTCCGTGACTCAGTCAGTCGTGTCCGACTCTTTGTGACCCCGTGGACTGTAGCCCGCCAAGCTCTTCTGTCCATGGGGATTCTCCAGGCAAGAATACTGGAGTGGGTTGACATGACCTCCTCCCGGGGATCTTCCCAACTCAGGGATCAAACCCAGGTCTCCCGCACTGCACACCCAGAATGCATTAAATCAGAATCTCCTGAAATTCACTTGGAAAATTTTTTAACAATCTCCTGGGATCAGCCTTATATACAGCAAAGTTGGAGCACCACTTATATGTGTGTGATTCTTTTTTTCATATCCTGATTGATTACAGGTGATAATAAAGTCTGCTTCTTTCATTGCGCTGCTCTGTTGAAAAGTTTAAAACTCTCTACTGAGAGACGCATCAGCAGGTGTTGGTACCGAAGTCCGGCATGGGATTGTGACCAGCGCTGAAGCAGAAACTTGGCATCCAAGGCTGCCAACTGCAAGAACTAGAGCTGAAATGAGTGAGTTATGGGGACAGCCTGGCACTGCCCAGACTTTTGAAGGCTTTCAGGATCAAATGGGGAGATGGAAATTTTCTCCTTTTGAGACAAAAAAGACAAATGTGTACTGAGGGCAGTTTTGGCAACTCAACTTCACACTGACCTATGCAAAGGCACTCTGAGTTTCTCCAATAAAAACTAAAAAGCCTCTTTCAAATCAACCTAAGATAATAGAAAATGGAAAATATTTGCTATTTATGTTATTAGTTTGAAAGCAAGTGCCTCAGGAAATTTTTTGCAATTTAACTTAAATGGTTAAGAATGTACATTTCATGACTTCGTTAAAGCATGTCTCTCCTTTCCTCTCTGTGAGGTTGAACCACATGACATTGTCAACATCTGACCATTTCTGACGTACAATCCTAGCCTTTTAATGTTCCCACTATGAGTTCTACTGCTCCCTATGCAATTCTAGTCACACTAGCATTAGAAACTGCCCCTAGAAAAATCCCCACCCCTCACCACTCTTCTCTTTTCTTTTTTTCTCTATTTTTCTCTTTTAATTCTTAATTGTGGTGAAATACACATAATCTAAAATTTACCATCTTAATCATTTTTAAGTGGCATTAAGTATATCCAGTTGTTATACAACCATCACAACCATCTGTCCAGAATTTTGTTCCTCTTGCAAAGTTGAAACCTCCTACCCATTAGTATTTAAATAACTCCCTCTCCCCTTCCCCAGCCCCTGGTATCCACATTCTACTTTCTGTCTCTCTGAATTTGACTACTCTGTGAAAGCGTTAGTTGCTTAGTCATATCCGGCTCCATGGACTGTAGCCTGCCAGGTTCCTCTGTCCATGGGATTCTCCAGGCAAGAATACTGGAGTGGTGCTGGGAAAACTGGTCAACCACCTGTAAAAGAATGAAACTAGAACACTTTCTAACACCATACACAAAAATAATCAAAATGGATTAAAGATCTAAACGTCAGACCAGAAACTACAAAACTCCTAGAGGAAAACATAGGCAAAACCCTCTCTGACATAAATCAAAGCAAGATCCTCTATGACACAGCTCCCAGAGTAATGGAAATAAAAGCAAAAATAAACAAATGGGACCTAATTAAACTTAAAAGCTTTTGCACAACGAAGGAAACTATAAGCAAAGTGAAAAGACAGCCTTCAGAATGGGAGAAAATAATAGCAAACAAAGCAACTGACAAAGAATTAATCTCAAAAATATACAAGCAGCTCATGCAGCTCAATACCAGAAAAACAAATGACCCAATCAAAAAGTGGCCAAAGAACCAAACAGACATTTCTCCAAAGAAGACATACAGATGGCTAACAAACACATGAAAAGATGCTCAACATCATTCATTGTCAGAGAAATGCAAATCAAACCACAATGAGGTACCATTTCAGGCCAATCAGAATGGCTGCGATCCAAAAGTCTACTAACAATAAATGCCGGAGATGTTGTGGAGAAAAGGGAACCCTCTTACACTGTTGGTGGGAATGCAAACTAGTACAGCCACTATGGAGAACAGTGTGGAGATTCCTTAAAAAACTAGAAATAGAACTGCCATACAACCCAGCAGTCCCATTGCTGGGCATACACACCAAGGAAACCAGAATTAAAAGAAACACGTGTATCCCAATGTTCATCACAGCACTGTTTATAATAGCCAGGACATGAAAGCAACCTAGATGTCCATCGGCACATGAATGGCTAAGAAAGCTGTGGTACATATACACAATGGAATATTACTCAGCTATTAAAAAGAACACATTTGAATCAGTTCTAATGAGGTGGATGAAACTGGAGCCTATTATACAGAGTGAAGTAAGTCAGAAAGAAAAACACCAATACAGTATATTAATACATATATATGGAGTTTAGAAAGATGGTAACAATGACTCTATTTCCAAGACAGCAAAATAGACACAGATATAAAGAACAGACTTTTGGACTCTGTGGGAGAAGGTGAGGGTGGGATGATTTGAGAGAAAAGCATTGAAACATGTATATTCAGATCAGATCAGATCAGTCACTCAGTTGTGTCTGACTCTTTGTGACCCCATGAATCGAAGCACGCCAGGCCTCCTGGTCCATCACCAACTCCCGGAGTTCACTCACACTCACATCCATCGAGTCAGTGATGCCATCCAGCCATCTCATCCTCTGTCGTCCCCTTCTCCTCTTGCCCCCAATCCCTCCCAGCATCAGAGTCTTTTCCAATGAGTCAACTCTTCACATGAGGTGGCCAAAGTACTGGAGTTTCAGCTTTAGCATCATTCCTTCCAAAGAAACCCCAGGGCTGATCTCCTTTAGAATGGACTGGTTGGATCTCCTTGCAGTCCAAGGGACTCTCAGGAGTCTTATCCAACACCACAGTTCCAAAGCATCAATTATTTGGCGCTCAGCCTTCTTCACAGTCCAACTCTCACATCCATACATGACCACAGGAAAAACCATAGCCTTGACTAGACGGACCTTTGTTGGCAAAGTAATGTCTCTGCTTTTGAATATGCTATCTAGGTTGGTCATAACTTTCCTTCCAAGGAGTAAGCGTCTTTTAATTTCATGGCTGCAGTCACCATCTGCAGTGATTTTGGATATTACCATATGTGAAATAGATGACCAGTCCAAGTTCGATGCATGAAACAGGGCACTCAAAGCCAGTGCACTGGGACAACCCAAAGGGATGGGATGGGGAGGGGGTTGGGAGGGGGGTTCAGGATGGGGAACACGTGTGCACCCATGGCTGATTCATGTCAATATATGGCAAAAAAACATTACAATATTATAATTAGCCTCCAATTTTTAAAAATTATTTTTTTAATTACAGTAACTAATGATAAACACCATTAAATATATACCATTATGAGAAATTTAAAAATTAATAAAAAAGAATACTGGAGTAAATAGCCATTCCCTTCTCAAGGAGATTTTCCTAACCCAGGGATCAAACCTGGGTCTCCTGCATTGCAAGATGGGCTCTTTACCATCTGAGCCCACCAGGGAATCCCTACCTTTTCTTGACTACTCTAAGTCCCTCATATAATCGGAATCATAGAATATTTGTCTTTTTGTGACTGATTTCTTTCACTTAGTAAAATGTCCCCAAGGCTTACCCATGCTATAGACATGTCAGAATTGCCTTTCTTTTAAAACTGAATAATGTCCTTTGTACATAGAGCTTCTCTTTTTAATCTACTCTACACACTTTGAAAATAAACTTCCCACAACATCATTCTGCTCCCAGCTTCTCATTCCATGGCTTTAAGACCCTCAACAATACAATTTTTATCCAGTATGACCTGATAAAGGCATCAGACCCATTATTATCCAGCCAAACTACATTCCTTGCTCCTCTCCTAATTTTGTTCGTACTATTTGCAGTGTCTGAAGAATCCATTCTTCTCTGTCTCTCTGCTTTTTTATTGAAGTATAATTGCTTTACAATGTTGTGTTAGTCCTCTGCTGTACAAGTGAATCAGCTTTATGTATCCATATATCCCCTCTCTCTGGTATCTCCCTCCCTCCCAACCCCACCCATCAAGGTCATCACAGTGCACCAGGCTGAGTTTCCTATGCTTCATAAGAGCTTCCCACTAGCTGTTTTACACATGGTTCAGTTCAGTTCAGTTCAGTCACTCCGGTGTGTCCGACTCTTTGCAACCCCATGAACCACAGCACGCCAGGCCTCCCTGTCCATCACCAACTCCCAGAGTACAACCAAACCCATGTCCATTGAGTCGGTGATGCCATCCAACCATCTTAACCTCTGTCATCCCCTTCTCCTCCTGCCCTCAATCTTTCCCAGCATCAGGGTCTTTTCAAGTGAGTCAGCTCTTCGCATCAGGTGGCCAAAGCATTGGAGTTTCAGCTTCAACATCAGTCCTTCCAATGAATACCCAGGACTGATCTCCTTTAGGATGGACTGGTTGGATCTCCTTGCAGTCCAAGGGACTCTCAGGAGTCTTATCCAACACCACAGTTCAAAAGCATCAATTCTTTGGCACTCAGCTTTCCTTATAGTCCAACTCTCACATCCATACATGACCACTGGAAAAACCATAGCCTTGACTAGATGGACCTTTGTTGGCAAAGTAATGTCTCTGCTTTTTAATATGCTATCTAGGTTGGTCGTAACTTTCCTTCCAAGGAGAGAGCGTCTTTTAATTTCATGGCTGCAATCACCATCTTCAGTGATTTTGGAGCCCAGAAAAATAAAGTCAGTTACTGTTTCCACTGTTTAACCGTCTATTTGCCATGAAGTGATGGGACCGGATGCCATGATCTTAGTTTTCTGAATGTTGAGCTTTAAGCCAACTTTTTCACTCTCCTCTTTCACTTTCATCAAGACGCTCTTTAGTTCTTCTTCACTTTCTGCCATAAGGGTGGTGTCATCTGCATATCTGAGGTTATTGATATTTCTCCCAGCAATCTTGATTCCAGGTTGTGCTTCTTCCAGACCAGCGTTTCTCATGATGTACTCTGCATGTAAGTTAAATAAGCAGGGTGACAGTATACAGCCTTGATGTACTCCTTCTCCTATTTGGAACCAGTCTGTTGTTCCATGTCCAGTTCTAACTGTTGCTTCCTGACCTGCATATAAGTTTCTCAAGAGGCAGGTCAGGTAGTCTGATATGCCCATCTCTTTCAGAATTTTCCACAGTTTACTGTGATCCACACAGTCAGAGGCTTTGGCATAGTCAATAAAGCAGAAATAGATGTTTTTCTGGAACTCTCTTGCTTTTTCCATGATCCAGTGGATGTTGGCAATTTGATCTCTGGTTCCTCTGCCTTTCCTAAAACCAGCTTGAACATCTGGAAGTTCATGGTTCACATATTGCTGAAGCCTGGCTTGGAGAATTTTAAGCATCCCTTTACTAGCATGTGAGGTGAGTGCAATTGTGTGTAGTTTGAGCATTCTTTGGCATTGCCTTTCTTTGGGATTGGAATGAAAATTGACCTGTTCCAGTCCTGTGGCCACTGCTCAGTTTTCCAAATTTGCTGGCATATTGAGTGCAGCACTTTCACAGCACATCTTTCAGGATTTGAAATAGCTCAACTGGAATTCTCCACTAGCTTTGTTTGTAGTGATGCTTCCTAAGGCCCACTTGACTTCACATTCCAGGATGTCTGGCTCTAGGTGAGTGATCACACCATCGTGATTATCTGGGTTGTGAAGATCTTTTTTGTACAGTTCTTCTGTGTATTCTTGCCACCTCTTCTTAATATCTTCTGCTTCTGTTATGTCCCTACCATTTCTGTCCTTTATTGAGCCTATCTTTGCATGAAATGTTCCCCTGGTATCTCTAATTTTCTTGAAGAGACCTCTAGTCTTTCCCATTCTATTGTTTTCCTCTATTTCTTTGCATTGATCGGTAGTATATGTATGTCAATCCTAATCTCCCAATTCATCCCACCCTCCCCTTCCTATCTGTATCCACATGTCCACTTTCTATGTCTGCTTGTCTATACCTGCATCTCTGTACCTGCCCTGCAAATAGGTTCAACTGTACCATTTTTCTAGATCCCATATATATGCGTTGATGGTGGTGGTTTAGTTGGTAAGTCATGTCTGACTCTTGAGGTCCTGTGGACTGTAGCCTGCCAGGCTCCTGTGTCCATGGGATTTTCCAGGCAAGAATACCGGAGTAGGTTGCCATTTCCTTCTCCAGGGGATCTTCCCGACCCAGGAATCAAACCTGGGTCTGCTGCATTGCAGGCAGAATATTTACCAACTGGGCTCTGAGAGAAGCCCCATAAATGCATCAATATACAGTATTTGTTTTTCTCTTTCTGACTTCATTCACTTTGTGTGACAGACTCTAGGTCCATCCACGTCACTACATTCCTCTCTGTCTTCAATGGCCTCCTCACATGCCCCCTCCAACCCGATGCTGCCTCCCATCCCCCCATTCTGAGCCCACGCCTTCCTTCCCTCATTACCATCCCTCAGTTAGCTGCTTTACCCACTCTGCCTGGGGAATCTCTCTTCCCCCTGCTGTAACTCCACCTCTAGACTGATGGCTCCCATATCCCCATCTTCAGTCCATACGTCTGGAGTGATCCTTGACTCAGATTTCCAACTTCCCACTAGACCTCTTCACCTAGATGGCCTGTTAGCACTCTCAACTCAACGGGACTAAAGTTAGACTCATCATCTAGCCCCCAAATCTGCTTTTTCCTTATTTGATGTAATCATCATCCATCTCCTCTCTCACGAGGGGAATCCAGGAGTCAAATCAGATTTCTCCCTGCGCTGACGCCCCCTAGCCAGGAGAAAGCGCACTAACTTCACCATCTACATGCTTCTCCAGCTTCTCCTCTCCTCCCAGCCATTCTGCCACTCTCCTAGCTCAAGCCCTCACCCTCTCTTGCCTGCAACACTGCAGTACATTCTAAATGGTCTCCCACTCTTGTTCTTCTCAACGCCATCCTCTATTTTGCTGTATTCATTCAGAGAAGTAAACCCAAGCCTGGCATTTCTCCACTTAAAGCTCCTTAGTGGCTTCAATCATCCAGTTTTGTCTCCTAACACATGCGCAGTGTCTTCCACGGTCCCAGTTCTTCTCCAGCCACATTTTCTGCCAACTCCCGCCTCCCGATTCCTCTTCAACAACCTAGAATGGCTGTGGCCCCCTGACAGTGAGTGGTGTCCTGCCTCCTGGGTCTTTACTCATCCTGTCCCTCTCTGGAGGATCACTCACCTCCTGATCCCTGACCTCAGCTCAGGGAGGCATTCCCCCCCCCCCCCATCCCTTGGCTTGGAGGAGATGCTCTGCGCCTGTGTTACTGGGCAACATGGTTATGATGCTATGATGGTTAAGAGCCTGGGGCTTGTCATCCTTAAGAACTGGTTTTGAATCCCATGTCTTCAACTTTCAAACTTTTGGATCTCTTCAATTTATTTAACTTATCTGAATGTTAGTTTTCTCATATGAAAAATGAGGACTGTAATACCTTCCTTATAAAGTCAATGTGAGAAATAAGTGGGAAACTTGTGTAAAGTGTTTGATAAGTGCTCAATAAACTTTAACTACTGTTATTGTCCCATTAGATCCTATGTGTATCTCTATCTTTGCACTCGCAGAATTTTAATCATTTCTGTATGTGTCTGGTTCCCCCAGTACACTGAATTCCTTATCCTGTTCATCTCTGTAACCCCAGAGAAGGCACTCATTAAATATTTGTTGCAGAAATGATTGCAGGAACGAATCTCGCACACTACCCTTCTGTTAGCATCGCACTGTGCCCTTTCCCTTACAGCGTATCATGACTTGTATTATAACAATATGAAAATGGGCCTTCAGTCTGTTAGATTCTAAGTTACCTGAGGGCAGAAACCATGTCTTGCTCAATGTACACGTAACTGAAGTTCAGAAGACTTTCAAGGGTTGGTTCTTTTCAATAAGAATAATCATTTAAAATAGTGGGCTTCCTAACCACAGTGTTGAAGCAAATAAGGAAAACCTATTCTATCCATCATCTTCAGCCCCTTTCTTTCCGTTAACTCCGCACCCTGAGCGGGCTGAGCCTCGATCTTCTCAGATAAGCACGCTGCTCCTCTCTGCAAGCCTTTCTGAACAGCGGGCACCAATGCATACGCAGCCTTTACGTGGAGGCGTCTGTGCGTGCGTGAGTGCTCAGCTGTTTCAGTCGCATCCGACTCTTTGCGACCCCATGGACCGTAGCCCACCCGGCTCCTCTGTCCGGGGGATCCTCCCACCAAGAATACTTCAGTGGGTCGCCACACCCTCCTCCAGAGGATCTTGCTGACCCAGGAATCGAACCTGTGTCTCTTATGTCTCCTGCATTGGCAGGCGGGTTCTTTACCACTAGCACCGCCTGAGAAGTAGAATTAATACCAAATGAGGGGACTTCCCTGGCCGTGCAGTGGTTAAGACTTTGCCTTCCAACGCAGGGGGTGTGGGTTCAATCCCTGCTGGGGATGCTAAGAGCCCATATGCTTCATGGCCAAAAGACCAAACCATAAAACAGAAACAGTATTGTAACAAATTCAACAAAGACTTTAAAAATGGTCCACATCAAGAAAAAATCATAAAAAGAAATACCAGATGGAAAGAGCTTTTGATCAGTGGGAAGTGTGTCCAAGTGGACATATGATTCTCCCTTTATTTCCTCAACAGGCAGTACTGAGACATTATTTATACATTTTCTTTCCAGTGGTTCTCCTGGCAACCAGCTAGACATCATATCCTGAACTGGCCATGATCCCATCCCTGATTCCCTGTGCTGGCCCTCACTTCAGCTCCCTGGGATTGTACTGACTGTATTGATACAGGGTAGTTGTTGTTTGGTGTGTCTCAATCGTGTCTGACTCTTTTGCAATCCCATGGACTGTAGCCCACCAGGCTCCTCTGTCCATGGGATTTCCCAGGCAAGAATACAGGAGTGGGTTGCCACTTCCTTCTCCAGGGGATCTTCCTGACCCAGAGATCAAACCCACGTCTCCTGTGTCTCCTACATTTGCAGATGGGTTCTTTACCATTGAGCCACTGGGGAAGCCCAGGATGAGCATATAAAACCTCTGCCTCAGATGCTGCTTTCTTAGGAACCTGGATGTATTTTAGTTCCCCACAGCTGCTGTAACAAAGTACCTGCGTGGCTTAAAGCAACAGGGATTTAGTCACTCAAGGTGCAGGAGGGCAGAAGTCTGAAATCAAGGTTTCTGCAGAATTGGTTCCTTATGGAGACTCTGAAGGAGAATTGTCCCATGACTTTTTCCTAGGTTCTGGCAATTGCCACCAAACTTCGGCGTTTCTAATCTTGCAGCTTCATCCCTCCAATCTCTGCCTCCATCATCAAATGGTTCTTCCCTGGGTGCCTGTCTCTTCAGGTGGCCTGAAGACCATTGCTAAGTCTTTTACCTGTGGATAGTTAGTGGTTAGATGAGGTTCAAGTGGAAGGAGAGTCACTGAAATAAATGATAAGTATAAGGGTTTGTGGAGGAGGCTGGCTTCTTTCAACAGCGTTTGAAACCTCGAAGAGAAAAGATGATAGACTCTGGGTGGCCTACTACCAATTCAGGGTGTTCTTTCAAAGCCAGAGAGCCTGTGGAAGTTTTGAAGAAAACTTTCAATTCCTGAAGCATCAAGGTAGATTCTGCTGAGAAATCAGCCCAAGATCAAGTCTTGATGGTGGCTGAGCTGAACACACATCCTCAATTGTTCCTCTATATCAAGGTGAAGGCCCTGTTTGGGACACTAAGATCTGGGATGGGAGTTCTTAACATGGGAGAGTTGGAGAGCCTTGAACACCCAGCCAGACAACAGCCTCACCTTCCATGAGGATCACACGGAAACACACTGAAGGCAGGGATAAGATGAAGCCTGTTTCTCTCAAGAACTTTCATTACTCCCTTGTTACCTCCAGCTGATACTAAAGTCAACACAGCCCAAGAGGGGACATTCTGGTACAAAACAGTTTGCATGCTGAAAGCATCACCAATATCTATCAGCAGGAATCAGGGGAACACATGTGAGAGTGAAATTTGAGGGTGCTGGATAGGTGGGGACAAGAGAAAAGACAAAGTCGGATAGGGTAACTTATGCACATGCTGGAACTCCCCAGGCTGTCTGGCAAAGGCTCCTTGAGCTAATCCTAATAGTTGGTTGGTATGGTTCCTTGAATGCTGAGTATGCTGATGGCCTACAGAAAATACAATGGAGATCCCAGAACTGTTGGCACAGCACCAAGGAAGGGGTCAGACACCTCCAGATGGGAAATTGTTAAAATGGACTTAATGTGTAAAACCATGGAACTCACCACTGGACTGTGTTAACCAGGACCAATCAAAAAACACTCCTTTTTCTAAGGTGATATGGAACGCCCTAGTGAGTAGATGCCAGCATTTTTTAGAAGCTCAAGAAAATCTTCCATAAGGTAGGATTGACAGTTGAAGATGCTGTGAGAGAACCAGACTCTATAATACGGCTGGGGATGATGGTGTGGAGGGTTGTAGAAGCTAGGTATACACTGGACTTTCTGAAACAAGTAGATGTGGTTCCATAATGGACAAGAAGACTGGGGTGGTCATCAGGGGGCTTGATTTGCAGTGATCTGCAGCAATGGTTAATAGATAGATAGGTCATTTGAATGTAGAGGTAAGGTAGATGGCCAACTGATCACAATGTTGCTCAGTTTATGTAGTCAAAAAACTTGACACCAAGAGAACAGATGGTGATACCTTTGCCCCAATGAAAAATCATGGATGTTCGTGCAGTTTCCAGACCTATGTTGGTTTACAGACAGAGCTTTTTGGTCCAAACAAAACTCTTATCCCCTCGAGAAAGGGCCTTGCAAAGCTATGATAAGAATACATGGTAAATATTCCCCTAATCTTCAAAAAGTGACTTGCCACCATTTGTTAAGACAAGTACCCATTAGGAAAATATCCAGACTTTTCCACATCTGTAAGATACAGGGTCTGAAGTGACACTGATACTTAAGGACCCCAAATCCCATTATGCTCCTCCAGTAAGAGTAGAGGCTTATGGAGATCTAGCGATGAATGGAAATTCAACCTGTATCTAATTTCCAGTGAGTCCAACGGGTTCACAGACCTACCCTGTGTTTGTGTTTTCTGTCTCCAAGTTTGTAATTGGAATAGATATCCTTAGAAGTGGCATAATGTCTCACACTGGTCCCCTTAGCTGTGTGGTCCTGTCCATTATGATAGGAAAAAATGAGTGGAATCCCCTAAAATCGCTTCCATCCCTGACCAACATGCTAAACCAAAACCACCACCACATCCCAAGAGGAGTTTTAGATTAGCCCTCAGAGACCTAAAGGGTGCAAGGGTGATGCCCTCCATCACCTCCCTATTCAAAGGCTACTGTAATCTGAACCAGATGATCGCTGGCCAGACATGGTATCTTTACTGCAACAAATCAGCACTGCCTCTGACACATGCTTTGTAGACTCTGATCTAGGGAAAGCATTCTTCTCCTTCAATAGAAAAGATCAAACACAGATCACCTTCACACAGAAGAGAGAGAATATTCACTGTCTTGCTCCAGGGCTGTGTTAATTCTGTTGTCTTTCATTGTAGTATGCTCCGCAGAGACTTTGATTAACTTGGCATTCTGCAAATCATCATATTGGCTCACTTACACTGATATCATCAGCTTAACTTGCCCAATAGAACAGGAAATGGCAAGTTCTCTGGATGTCGTGGGCTTCTCTGGTGGCTCAGTGATAAAGAATCCACTTGTTAATACAGGAGACACAAGTTCGATCCCTGGGTCAGGAAGATCCCCTGGAGGAGGAAAAGGTAACCCGCTCCAATTTTCTTGCCTGGGAAATCTCATGAACAGAGGAGCCTGGTAGGCTACAGTCCATGGGGTTGCAAAGAAGATATGTGTGTGCAATAGAGAGATAAGCCCCATGAAAATTTAGGAGTATCCCACTTCAATAAAAGGTTGGGGTGGGGGTATAACAGTCTGACAGATACGGGGCATTCCATCTGTGGAAATGAAAAGTGGTTGCACCTTGCATCTCCCACCATTAAGAAAGAGGTTGAGTTCACAGACAGACTTTCTGGATTCTAGAGGCAGCCAGTCCTGTAATTTGGGACACTGGTATGGTCCATGTTGGGAGATACCCAGGAGACTGTCAGTTCAGCTGAAGCTCAGACCAACAGAAAACTTGGAAGCAACCCTGGGCTTGGGCAAAAGCTGCTCTTCCACTTGCCACGTGACTCAGTGTATCTGATGGTACCTATGTATCCACAATGGATAAAGATGCTGTAGAGAATTTCTGGAAAGTCCCAACAGAAGAGCTGTACTACATACCTCTTGGGTTTCTGGAGCAAATCCGTGCCTTCGCCAGTTTAAGACTACTTTCCATTTGGAAACTGGTTACAGCACCTAATAGAAGCTCTACCTGGCCATGGGACCCCTGGGGAACTCCAGTAACTGGCGCTTCCTATCAAAAAATGGGGTGTTATCAGATGCACAGGGTTGTAAGATCAGATATGTGCAGCAGTGATCCAATATACAACAGAAATGTTCTGTTTTTAATCTGGCAGATCTAGGTGTGAGTAAATCACATCATGTGAATGGGTGGTAAACCAGTGATTTCTGTTCCCATGCCACCTGTCTCTATTGCATGGATGCTGCTCCATCAGTTCTAAGAAGAGACCACTAAGTAGCTCAACTCTGTTTAAAGAAGGCCTGAAAAAAAAAGCAATAAGGCTGAAAGAATAAGGAAAGTGAGATGTGCAGAGAAGATAGGTGGATATATGGGAACAGCACAAACAATGCTAATTAATGCGTGAAGATCTTCGTCTCAGGAGCATTCACCCCAAGGGAAGCTCTCAACAACAGCGTGGTCAGAAGGGCTGTCAGTTTGCCTTTCAGCTTTGCCTCCTCAAAGCTTGTACAACAGGCCCATGAGCAGAGTGACCATGATAGCAAGGATGGAAGCAATGCGTGGGTCCCACAGCCTGACTCTCTATTACCAAAATAGACCTAGTTCCTTCCACTGCTGATGGCCCTCTCTGCTTGCAGCAAAGACCGGGCAGCTACTTGTCATCCATTGATTGTACTGGTCCTGTTCCACTCTGGAGGGAGCAACAATTTGAGCTCCTGGAATCTATGTGTGTATGTTCAGTTGCTCAGCCACATCCAACTCTTTGTGGCCCTATGAACTGTAGCCCATCAGACTCCTCTGTTCATGGAATTTTCTAGGCAAGAATATTGTAGTGGGTTGCCATTTCCTACTCCAGGGGATCTTCTAGGCCCAGGGATGGATCCTGGGTCTCCAGTGGCTCCTGCACCACCTGTCTATTCCAAATGTAGGTTTGTCTTTTATGCCATCACTGCACCATCATCCAGGGCACTCAAAAAGGCTGATCTACTAATGTGTCCCACCCAACACTGCCTCCAATCAAGAGATTCATTTATGGCCAGTGAGGTATGAAGGTGTGTATGCACAACCGTGAAATCCACTAGACTGATCGTGTATTGCTTTCCCCAGAAATAGTCAAGAGAAGATGAAATGGCCTACAAGAGACTCAGCTGAGGCACTGGCTTGAGAAGGGCACCTGTCTAGGTGGGTTCTAGCCCTTGCCCTTGGGTCCTACAGCGTATATACTGAATGACAAAGCTGTGTCCTAGTAACTGAAATACGAGGCTCTGGGTGGAAAAAGGATTGTTCCTCTCTTTATTAGTCACAGTGAATGATTTGCAGAATTTGTGTTTCCCATTTCCTGGAAATTTAGACAGCTGGGCTGGATTTACTGGTTCCCAGAGAGGAAATCTTCAGTAAGGAGAAATTATAAGTCCCATGAAGTTTCGGAACACTTGAATTCCTCCTGTCACTGTGGAGGAAAAGGCAAAGAAAGGAGTCATTCCACTGGCAACGGGATTTGACTCTGATTCCATAAGAAACTGGGCTTGCCAAGTGGCTCAGTGGTAAAGAATATGCCTGCCAATGCAGGAGACATGGGTTCGATCTCTGGGTTGGGAAGATCCCTGGAGGAGGAAATGGTTACCCACCCCAGTATTCTTTCTGGGATTATTCCATGAAAGAGGAGCCTAGTGGGCTACAGTCCATGGGTTCACAAAGAGTCAGACATGACCAAGTGATTGAGCACACACATCATAAAAAACTAGAGATGCTACTGCCCACTACAGGCAGGAGGAGGAAGTCTAGAATCCAGTGGACTCTTGGAACATCACTTAACGCTTTCAGGCCTGGTGAGAACAGAAACAGTCGTATAAGCAAACAGCAAATATCTCTTATGATCTTGAAAAAAAAAAAAAGGTGTATCAGAGGAGACAGCCTTCTTGTTTTCATTCTTTTAGAAATCTTGGTTTTGTAGACCATGTTGTGTGTGATTAAATTTATAACTTCTCCCTTGGGGAGCAAGTGTAGACTCTAGATTTCTGACAGGTTTCCCTGGATGTCTCAGTATTGTCATTAGAGTTACCTTCTTAGAACATAAACATCATCCCTCTGTCTAAACCTTGCTGGTGGCAGGAGACACAACTAATGAACTGATCTTACAGTAGAATACTGTACAAGCTCCACAAACCACACTTTTGAGGAATATTCATGAATACTGGAGTCGGTAGCCTTTCCCTTCTCCAGGGGATCTTCCCAACCCAGGGATTGAACCCAGGTCTCCCGCATTGCAGGCAGATTCTTTCCCAGCTGAGCCACAAGGGAAGACCAAGAATACTGAAATGGGTAGCCTATCCCTTCTCCAGGGGATCTTCCTGACCCAGGAATCAAACTGGGGTATCCTGCCTTGCAGGAAGATTCTTTACCAACTGAGCTATCAGGGAAGCCCACAAATCACACTTTTGAGGAATATTCATGATATGAAAATGTGCTCATGACAAAGGAGAGGGGCGAATCATCAATGAGTCTGCATAATAGGGTTTAAGTTTTTCAATATTGTGTGTATGTTTTTGAATGTGTATTACTGAGGTAATGTTTTTGAAACACAGTCAGATCCTTTTTCCTTACATTTTTGTGTCTGGAACCTGTCCACAGTCAGGACTGGAGCTGAGTACCTAGGATGAGACCTGTTCTGGCTGAAAGAAGAAAAGCAAACAGGAAGAGAAATACAAAGGCAATATTCAGCTTTTGGTTATTAAAGCAGAATTTTTGAAATAGTCTTGAAATCTACTCTTTGCCAAGACAAGGATTAACTTTTAAAAGTTCTTTAGTTCCCAAGTGTGTTACACTCAGTTGTATCCGACTCTTTGCTACCCCATGGACTGTAGCTTGCCAGACTCCTCTGTCTATGGAATTCTCCAGGCAGGAATGCTGGCATGCGTAGCCATTACCTTCTCCAGGTGATCTTCTTGATCCAGGGATCAAACCTGGGTCTCCTACATTGCAGGCAGATTCTTTACCATCTGAGCCACCAAGGAAGTCCCCTATGGCTCCCAACCAGCCTCTAAGTATAAGAAACCAGATTGGTGACTAGATCACAGAATTGCCTCAAAATGAATAAAAACAAGGTCAAAGAGAGAGCAGTGGTTCTCGAACTTTTGGTCTCAGAGCACTTTCACAATTCTTTAAAATTATTGAGGACCCTAATCATTTCTGCTGTTTTAACTACTGACAGTTATTTGTTTATGTGGATTGCGTGTGTACTACATTGCTTCCGTCACGTCTGACTCTTTGTGACCCTATGGACTGTAGCCCGCCAGGCTCCTCTGCTCATGGGATTCTCCAGGGAAGAATAATGCAGTGGGCTGCCATTTCCTTCTCCAGTGGATCTTCCCAACCCAGGGATTGAACTCACACCTCTTATATCTCCTGCATTGGCAGGAGGGTTCTTTACCACTGGCTCCACTTGAGAAGACCATGTGAATTACATCTATTGATAGTAACCATATGCTATAGACTGAATGTGTTCTCCCAAAATTCCTATGCTAAGACCTAATTTCCAATGCAATGGTGTTTGGAGTAACGTCACTGGGAGGTGACTAGGGTTAGATTAGGTCATGGGGGCAAGGCTCTCATGATAAGAGTAATGTGAGAACTTTCTGTCATGTAAGTATACAGCAGGAAGATGCCCATCTGCAAACCAGGAAGAGCGTTCTTACCAAACACTGCCACCTTGCTCTTGGACTTCCAGCCTCCAGAACTGTGAGAAATATATGTCTGTTGTTTAAGCCACTCAGTCTCTGATGTTTTGTTATAGTAGCCCAAGCTTAGATATCATATTAGTGATTAAAACTGAGAGCATTGTAAAATATTTATTAATTCACCTAAGATATAATAAATCTACCACACTAAATAGACTACATATTTCATGGGGGAAAAAAAAAAAAAAACCTTTCCAACTTCAAAAGAATGCGTAGGAAGTTATTTATATTTTGACAATCTATTTCATGTTTGGCTTAAAGGAAGGCAGCTGGATTCTTCTGTTTCTGATCTGTTGTGGCATATTGTTTTGGTTAATGTACAAGAAAATAAATCCAGCTTCACATACATATGTATCTAGAATAAGGAGTATTTTAATGACCTTTGCATGGATATTCTTTTTTAATACTATGTCAAAACTCAACAGCTAATACTTTCTTAAATGCGAGCTACAATTTGGAATTTGATCCCATATCAATGAACATTCACACTGCTACGTTAGAGTTCATTCATTCATCTTGAACTCCGAATGAATCTTTAACCTATGCATGATTTTAAACATCGTGCATTGATCACTTGGAGAATATTAGTTTGCCGAGTTACGGAGTTTTTTTCTACCATTGACATATTTCATTGTACAATATCAAAAATCACCATCATCACACATCTCATCAGAAAAATGTTGAAGTGCGGGGAAGCAGTCAGGTTCACTGGTGGTGATACACATTTTCTAAACTACTTTTTGGCTGAAAGTTCAAAGTGGCAGCAAATACTTCCAATTACTTTCCTTGAAATGACAGACTCACTTCATTCATTTTTGAGAAAATGTCCACCAGAAATGCAACTCTGACTACTCAGAGTTTGTCTATCAGTTGTTCTTTCAAGTAAAAATGGTTCCATGGGGGAAAAAAAACTGATAATTCAGTTCACAACTCAAATAATTACATGTGTGTTTTCTCAGAACACCCATCATGTTTCAACATAAATCAGAAATATTTTATTTGTACTTGCTAGTTAGCCACATAGAAAATTCCAAAAATGTGTAATTGAAAGTTGAAATTATATATATATATATATATATCAAGGACATTCCTAAGGGAAATAAATTAGCAGATTATCTTTAATTTTTTTTTGTCTCTTGAGGTTGTGTGTGTGTGTGTTTACTGTGTGATGTTAAGAATACAATGATACCAATAGAGTTCAATGCCATTGCCTCAATTTGTGCTAAGTTCAAGTTCAATTTGTGCTAAGGAGCCAGCAGTTTTACCTACATTGCTTTGCATCATGAGTGGAAATGTCACACGGTGAAAAGCGGAAGTCATTTCTCAATATTTTTATGGAAATAGTGTTGATCCTCTGAGCCCCTGGAAAAGGTTTCAAGGACTCGCAGGGATCTGTGAATCACACTTTGAGAACTGCTGACATAGAGGAACTAAGCCCACTCTTTCTTGCCCAAAGGCTTAAGGGCACAAATAGCAGAGAGAGGTAGAATGAGCCAGAAGTTAGTCGCCTAGACCTGGGAACTTGGGGAGGAGGCAATAGGTCTCCTGGAAATGCCTTTCTTTTAGCAATCTCCAGCAGGACATGGGCGACAGCCAAGCAGCAGGGGAAGGTGGATAGTAGGTGTGTCTGAGGGAGCATTTCTGGCTCGCTATAGCCTATGTGACACCTAGAGGGAATCCAGAGGGGGCCACAAGGATGCTGAGAGGATAAATGGACTATCAGACTTGAGATGAAGAAACCACTAGGAAACACAGACTTATTATTGGAAACAAATGGGAAGGACTAGGCACTCCAGCATGGGTACCAATACATGATTCAGAAGAAGAGACGGCTACTGTGTAACAAAGGAACTGTATTCAACATCCGGTGATAAACCGTAATGGAAAAGGATGTGAACAAATGTATATACACGTATAACTGAATCACTGTGCATACAGCAGAAATTAACACAACATTGTAAATCTATCAGTTCAGTTCAGTCGCTCATTCATGTCCGACTCTTTGCGACCCACGAATCGCAGCACGCCAGGCCTCCCTGTCCATCACCAACTCCTGGAGTTCACTCAGACTCACATCCATCGAGTCAGTGATGCCATCCAGCCATCTCATCCTCTGTCGTCCCCTTCTCCTCCTGCCCCCAATCCCTCCCAGCATCAGAGTCTTTTCCAATGAGTCCACTCTTCGCATGAGGTGGCCAAAGTACTGGAGTTTCAGCTTTAGCATCATTCCTTCCAAAGAAATCCCAGGGCTGATCTCCTTCAGAATGGACTGGTTGGATCTCCTTGCAGTCCAAGGGACTCTCAAGAGTCTTCTCCAACACCACAGTTCAAAAGCATCAATTCTTCAGCACTCAGCCTTCTCCACAGTCCAACTCTCACATCCATACATGACCACAGGAAAAACCATAGCCTTGACTAGACAGACCTTTGTTGGCAAAGTAATGTCTCTGCTTTGGAATATGCTATCTAGGTTGGTCATAACTTTCCTTCCAAGGAGTAAGCGTCTTTTCATTTCATGGCTGCAGTCACCATCTGCAGTGATTTTGGAGCCCAGAAAAATAAAGTCTGACACTGTTTCCCCATCTGTTTCCCATGAAGTGATGGGACCGGATGCCATGATCTTCATTTTCTGAATGTTGAGCTTTAAGCCAACTTTTTCACTCTCCACCTTCAGTTTAATCAAGAGGCTTTTTAGTTCCTCTTCAGTTTCTGCCATAAGGGTGGTGTCATCTGCATATCTGAGGTTATTGATATTTCTCCCAGCAATCTTGATTCCAGCTTGTGTTTCTTCCAGTCCAGCGTTTCTCATGATGTACTCTGCATATAACTTAAATAAGCAAGGTGACAATGTACAGCCTTGACGTACTCCTTTTCCTATTTGGAACCAGTCTGTTGTTCCATGTCCAGTTCTAACTGTTGCTTCCTAACCTGCATACAGATTTCTCAAGAGGCAGGTCAGGTGGTTCGGTATTCCCATCTATATTTCCATAAAAAAATTTTTTTTTTATAAAGGAGTAAATGAAGGTAAAATTAGAAAAAAAGAAAAAAGAAACCAGAGGAACCGGGGGCATCTTGAAGTCACTAGTAAGTAGATACGAACAGTCCCTCTGAGGCAGAGCTCAGGCTCACTGCCAGAAGGGTAAGTGACTTGCTTCATAGAGTCAGTCAGTTGTCATTTTGGAAAGAGGAAGGAAAGGAGCAGAAATCTGGAAGACTGAGTATTTAACTAGAGTCGTCTTATTCAAAGAAACTATTTAAACTAGCCTTGATAGAGTCTTAAATCTGAAAAGATTGAATACTAAAACAGAAAGTATTTATAAGACAGAGATATAACTCATGATTGAGCAGTTTCCCAACGAGCCATCAGGACAGGACCTCATTGCTCCCCGACCTTTTTGGCACCTGGGTCTAGTTCCATGGAAGACAATCCTTCCGTGGACCAGGGTGGAGGGGATGGTTTGGGGATGATTCAAGTACATTACACTTATTGCACACTTTATTTCTGTTACTTCATCAGCTCCACCTCACATCACTGGGCACTAGATCCCGGAGGCTGGGGACCCCTGGATTGTAAAATACCCTCTAGAAAACAGTCATTGTCTAAACAGATTCATAAAGCTACCAAGAAGTATGTTCATTGCTACCAGAGGTTACCTCATGGTGGTGGAATTATGGATGGCTTCTGTAATCTTCTCAGGCTTATCTGAATGTTGTTAATTTTTATAATAAAGAAGCATTATTTTAATACTCATAAAACGTGGTGATGTCACATTACCTGAAAGGCAATGTTCACATTCCTGAGACTGGTGGGAGAACGTCCCTCTTTCTAACCTGCCTTACCTCCTCATCTTCCTCCCACAGCTACTGCACCTCACAGCCACGTGACTCCCTGGGCCCCACAGGCCAAGTTTGCTCAAGGTTTTGGAAATTGCTCGCAATATATGCACACTTAATATTAAACAGAGAAACAAATTCCTTAAACAAAGAATAGGTCAAAGCTCATACAACGTTTGTATTACCTCCCAAATATTTTTAGGTAAAAAGATAGCAAGTCAATTTCAGATGCTCACTTGACTAGCTAATGTTTGAAACAATAAAACTGCAGCATAATAACTTTTTAAAAACTGAGCAACTTCTTAGAGCTGCATCATTTAATAAGTAGTCACTTAACCACATGTGGGCTCCTGAGTACCTGAAATGGGGCTGGTAACACTGAGAAAAGGATTTCTCAATTTTATTTCATTTTAATCAGTTTAAAATAAAAACTGTTACTCGATTCAGGAAATTTTTCAAGTATAGTTGTTCATCTACTCTTTCAAATATGAGTATTAGACATCTGAACACCAGCCAAGGACAGTCATCCCTAAGCATCTGCTGGAGATTGGTTTCAGGACCCGCCATGGACACCAAAGTCCATGGATGCTCATATCTGGCCCTCCGTATCCACAGTTTCACACTGGGGAATTCAACCAACCTGGGCTCGTCCAGTACCGTAGGTTTTTATTTAAAAAAAAAAAAAAAAAACTTGTCTATAAATGGACTTGGGCCATTCCGACTTGAATTGTTCAAGGGTCAACTGTATTTCCAATGACTATTTAGCTTCCAAATGGAAAGTGACTGTAAGCATTCAATGCATACAAAATTTAAACAGAACGAAAAAATGTAGTGTTTCATTACTAATTTTTATATTCATTTCATATTGCAATGATACTATTTTACATGTATTGGATTAAGTACAGTGGTATAGTTTGCCTGTTTGTTTTTACTTTTTTGGTAGCTACTAGAAATGTTTAATTTTATTGGCTGACATTATATTTCTACTGGACAGTGCGACCTTCAAGCTTGTTGAGGTAGAATTAGACATAAAATAGTTTTGTTTACTTTTTATTGTTACTATAGGTCTACTTAAAAACCCTCCCATATTTCAACTGGAAATAGTATTATATTTTCTCAAAAATGATCTCTCATAAATGCTATCACCTCCAAGCCACCTAACCAGGTACCTGTAGGTGTGAGAAGATGAAATACTTACGATGAGTATGTACTTATGAGAAGTATTATTATATTATTGCAATGTTGTTGCTATGACATTTAATTAAACCTAGAAATTTCTGCCTTTCTTTCTAACCCAGGCTAGTGGAAAGCGACTCCAAACTTTGGGCACTTCTGTATAAAGTTAACAGTACTTTTATTTTCTATTTGTCATTATGACTTAATCCTCTTTGACTTGGTTTGTGGCAAAGGGTTGAACAATTAAAATTTCCCAGAGGTCCCCTTTATAATTCTCGACAAAGCTCTAGCAAGTGCTTCTGTGCCTTATTCACAGCAATGGTTTTGCCTTTCAATGCAAAACTAAACTGACAATAGTTTTCAGAGCTTCAGAACTTTTTCCATTGAAATGCAAACACTCCTCTGGCGCCTCTGAAAATTCTGAGAAATTGTTGGGGTTTGGCGATGTTTCCAGAAAACCTGGCATTCTTCTCTGTTCATGGCTAGTTTAAGTCCTTCTCTTTCCAAGTACATTCAAGTAAAGTCAGCAGTTGACTGTCTCTTGCAGGGCAAATACCCAACTTGAATGCTGAACAAAAGGGGAATTTTTTTATCCTAAATTTGGGACTGTGACCAGTAAGCCTCACAACATCACTTCACCACTTCTCTCCAAGGGCAACTTAGCTTCTTAACATGTACCTTCTCTTTAACCCTGTCCATGAATTGCCTTGTAGGCAGTGTTTGCAACGACACACCTCAACAAAAGTCACTCATATGCTGTAAAGATAGTGACAGATATTGGTTGGATCTTGGATGCTCTAACGCAGCCATCCAAATTGATCTAAAAATGGTTCATCCGTAATTTTTAGCATGCTACACAGCCCGGGCTCTCTATTCCACAGTATCAGTGTAAAATGAAGCCCATTCATCTTTTCTGTCTTTATTTCCTCAGTAGAAGTAGTCCAAATGGATAAACCAAGAAAGTGTTCAATTAACACATCACCAGATTCTGATCTGATAACAAATCAACACAGATACATCCTTCTTACTCATTGTCTATAATATGCAACCTTGCTTCTGTTATGCCATCATATAATAGTAATTTGAAAAATGATGTTATTCATTGTTTGACATGTATTTATCTCAACTCATGAGCAGGAATCATGGCTCACAGATTATTTAATGATACTTATTTAATGATTGTTGCTTAAGAAAGAGCTTATCTAACAGCTCCTAGCATGTTGGGGAAACAAACAGGGCCAATTCATGCGCAGGTAGAAAATAAGATCTCATCTGGGGTGGAGCGAAAAATGGCTAATACACATGGAAGGAAAGCAAGAAAAAACTAAGAAGGGATAACAGTACCAGGCACATACTATATATTCAAGAAAGTTTTTCTCTATGGCAGTGTACATATACCCCTGAGCACTCTGAAAACCAAGGTAGTAGTTCTGACTAACCAGCACAGCTTCTGGATATTATGTGAACAAGGAGAAAGTGGCATCATTTACATGAGCCCTGCTGACCTTCCTATGTTCAGGAAACACTGTCTTCTGGGACCCCCTCCTCCCAACCATCCCCAATTCCCCCACCTCCAGCTCTCCATTTCACACCATGGTTGGCCAAGAAATATCTTTCAGGGCATCTTTCATACAGTTTTATAAGCTCTGAGATATGGGCTTATTGGAGTTCAAACTTGAGACTGTAAAGTTTCAGTATTAACAGCAGTGTGCCTGAATACAGATTTTAAATTGTAGTAAATCCAAGAATTCCAAGTACTTTCAAACTATCACTTGCAAGACAAAACTTATCTAGAAACTAACCATACAGCACAGTGGATTTCCCTTTTATTTCACAAACATACACACACACACACATACTCCTTTCCATATTAAGCTAATCTTTCTAGACAAGAGGACTAGAGAGATGAGCATTGGCTACCAATGATCAATGTTGTATTCTGAGAAATGCAGTGAACTCAGTATTTATCACTAGGAGAAAAAAATAATTTTCTCACAGTTTCAAGATTATCCATGGACACATAACACATTAGTTAGAAAACAATTTAAACCGGGAAAAAAAGGTTTCAAGTAGGTGACCTACACATGTAAAACATGAAAATTCTTTAAAAGTCATTTGCTCGGTTCTTACAATCTTCCAAGCAGTCACACTGACTAAGGAATCAGCGCAGTTACATGGGCACCAATATTGGGGAAAGAAATTTCCTTGGTTCAAATCATAAATTCACTTAAGTTTTAATCACCCACATCTATTTAGAGAGCCGTCTTGGGGTAGGTACCACCATATGGCACAGAACAGTCTAGAGCAGGGGTCCCCAGTCTCCAGGCCATAGATGGGTACTGGCTTGTTAGAATTTATGCTGCACAGCAGGTGAGTGGTGGACAAGTGGGTGACGCTTCCTCTGTATTTATATCCGATCCCCCTCGCTTGCATTACTGCCTGAACTATCCCCTCCCCAGCCTTCCATTAAAAAATTATCTCCCGTGAAATCAGTTCTGAGTGCCAAAAAGTTGGGGACTGCTGGTCTAGAGGATCATGGGATCCTGGGCAGAGGTAGCTAGCCATAGCAGCAAACCAACCGCTTTAAGTCAGCTCTTCTGTTACAAAGCAGAGTGATGTGTCAGTCTGCAAAGAAATAATATGAAAAATTGCTTTCAAAGGCCTCAGAATGGTCCCTGCTTTGAGGCATTGGGAAAAATTGATTTCAGTAATTGAAAGCAAGTTTTGCTGTGCATGAACAATTGACTTCACAGATGATTCTGCCTGCACGGTCCGCTGACTTTCATGGTATCTGAATTAGGACTGTTCCATAGTCACAAACAAGCAAACCAGCCAGGTAGGCTCAACTCTTTCTTTTTTCCCATGTGCTTTATAACAAAAGTCAGAAAGTTAGTTATGATCAATGCCAATTAAGATCTTCTGCACAGGATAGCAAATTCCCCTCAAATATGGCCATGTTACCAAATCTTAACCAAATAAAAGATGAACCTGATCTGGACTGGGTTGTTTTTTTGTTTTTTGTTTTTTTTCACATGATAAAGGAAATACTTTCACAGACAGCTACAGCTCTCAACCACAGCACAGGTAGCCAAACTATTCTGTTTGAAAATCTATCTTCTCAATTCTAAATAAATCACTTTTTTCTCTATCAGTAGAAGCCTAAATCCAAACAAAACAAAAAGGTGCCAGCTTAATTTCACATCCCTAAAGATGGGAAGGGATCTGGGATGATCACCTTGTTTATAACCTACTTCCAAACAAGGCCACATCTAAAATACTCCAAAACAGCCAAAATGATGCATTCAGTTTTTAAACAACCTTCAGAGAAGATAGTATATGCGTGCTCAGTCCCTTCAGTCATGCCCAACTCCTTTGAGACTCTATGGACTGTAGCCCACCAGGCTCCTCTGTCCATGGGATTTTCTAGGCAAGAATGCTGGAGTAGGTTGTCATTTCCTCCTCCAGGGAATCCTCCCAACCTGGGGATCGAACCCACATCTTCTGAGTCTCCTGTTGCTTTCCAGGTGGATACTTTACCCACTGAGCCACCAGGGAAGTCTCTCTGAGAAGATCACTATACTCTATTTCAGACGTTCATTCTGGGATCATCAAATCTTTAAATTCCTCACACTGAAATTTCCATTCATCTCCAGAGTAAGTTGAAGCAATTGGACACAAACTTCTGGAATCTTCATCAAGCCCTGGAATCACTTTGCCGTTCCACTCTTCCCAGCTTACTAACCTTCTTGTGGTCACATGACTTCTACCAAGTCCAGAAATGATGCATTTAAAGACGTAACAGAGATTAATACTCTGCTCTTCCAAGGCAGGGGGCATGGGTCCCACCCCTGACTAGGGAACTAAGATTCCACATGCCACACTGCAAAAAAGGTTTTTTTTTTTAATTTAAAAAATAAAAAATAGAACAAAATAAAGACTTAAGAACAGGAAGTATTATATAGTTTAAAAAAAAAAGTTAGTGATTATGATGATGACAGTTAGCCCAAGTGGCATGGCAGCCTCTTCTGTGCTGTTCTCACTGAACCTGGATTATTTTTTTAAGCTATCTCTGTGCCAAACTTGACATACCCACCTCCACTCAGTTTTCCTGCTCCTTCCCTGACAGCAGATCACTGCTAAAGAAAATCACAGAATCTTGCTGGCCTCCCTACAAATTCATGCTAACTTATAATGCACTCCCAACTGACCCAAAGCTTATTATTTATCTCATTTCCCTTCCCTAGCAAATTTCCTAGACAAATTAATCCAGATCTTGGCTGTCTTAAGTCTTTTCCACCTGAAGTCTCTTCTCCCACTCAGTTCCCTCAGGAACTGATTTTCATACTATTTTATGTATATCAGCACCTTGCAAAAGACATGAAAAATGGAGTCTGTTCAATATATCTGTATCTGATTGAAACAAAGAGCAACAACATTTAGTATAGTTTCTATGTGAACTTCTATTTTCTTTTTTCTAAAAAATTGGGGGAAATCTTAGCCAGACGCAGGTGAGGGAAGATTTTCTAGGTTCATCCCAGTCAGGCCCCTTTTTGTCACCCTGTTTGCACTACTTTTGCTGTCGCTCCATGTCCCATTTAGCATGTTTCAATTGGTTCTGTATTAAAATGGTCATGAAGGTGACTTCCATCATGAAGTGAATCTTGTCTTGGTACTAATCGTATGTAACACTCCATCTCTTGGTCTTTTTTAAGTAGACAAGTTCCTACTTTAAGTAGAGTCTGCATTATGATGTTTGGCACAATGCCAGCTAATTCTCTTCCTTCCAGAGACTGATAAATAAAGGTGCTCATGGTGGAATTTGCAGGACATGTTCCCTTTGGACTGATGCTCCTGTTCTCTGAGGATCACTTCTCTCTCCTTGGCTCAGTTCTCTGACTCTGGGGTAATCAAGTCTACCCCCGATAGTTGCATGACAGGGTCCCCCATAATCTTCCCAGCCATAGTGCTATGCTATACCATAAGAAGCATCATATGCATGAGTTTGGACCCCACTGTTCAAGCTCCATACACACATACCTACAATCAGCCATTCATTGGGCACAATTGGGACCAAGGTTGTGCACATCAGCAGTGGGATCCAGGTCAGGGGAGGGATGCCAGGCCAGCCCAAACCCTGAGAGCAGAGAATTCCAGAGTCCCAGTCATGGACCCTGTGGTCTAGAGAAGTTTTTTGTACAGAGGAGGACAATGCACTCAGAGTTGGGGCTGCTACTGCTAAGTTACTTCAGTCGTGTCCGACTCTGTGCAACCCCATAGACGGCAGCCCACCAGGCTCACCCATCCCTGGGACTCTCCAGGCAAGAACACTGGAGTGGGCTGCCATTTCCTTCTCCAATGCATGAAAGTGAAAAGTGAAAGTAAAGTCGCTCAGTCGTGTCCAACCCTCAGCGACCCCATGGATTGCAGCCTACCAGGCTCCTCTATCCATGGGATTTTCCAGGCAAGAGCAGTGGAGAGGGTTGCCATTGCCTTCTCCACAGAGTTGGGGCAGAGCCTTCTAAATCAGGGGTCCAGGGCAGGGCCCTATTGGCAGGGTCTGAGGCCAGTACCGCTGCCACTTCAGTTGCTCTCTGATCTGCATAACAGATACCCAAGGACAGTAGGGCCCGCACCTTTCACTTGAAAAACACCATCCTTTATCCCGAAGTAATTAATTCTGTAATGATTTCTGTGCTGTTCTATCAAACATTCCTCAACCTCTGTGGCCTGAAGGGCCAACCATTTTTTACCACCATCAATTGAGATGCACACAAATCTTCATTTTCCTCCTCTTTTCATTCCATCTTGACAGAAGGCACTTCCTCCTGAATCCTCTCTTCCTTACCTCTTTTCTCAAAAATAGTGTCACTGCTCACAATGGAGGTGGCATACATATGCTGATGGTGAGCAAGACGGCTTGAGGTGATACACAGAATGGACTTTCCTGAAAGTTATATACTGAAATTCATACACATTTAAAAAATCTAGCCAGTGTATCAGATGGATGGTATTGTTGCACAGATTGGTTCTGAGCAAAAATCTGAGCTGGCCCTTCAAAAACTCAGGAATTAAGGCCATCTACCCTCAAAGCAGTCGAAAATCAGTGGACATATAACTTACAGTTCACCCTCCGGATCCACAGTTCCATATTCATGGATTCAACCAGCCTCAGATCATGTAGAACTGTAATGTTAACTATTGAAAAAAAAATCCATGTTTGTGGAGCTATGGAGTTCAAACCCACATTGTTCAAGGGTCAACTGTGTGTATATGTATATATATATATGCAGTGAAAAGTTGATTTCAATATGGAAAAAAAATAGTGAATGTACAACAGAAATGATAAAGGTTTGAGAAATTGATAACAACAAACCTGAATAATGATGTCATGGGAAAGAGATGCAGGTGTTTCTAGAAGGGGGTAGATTGTGGTGCGTAAGACCTGTAGCTTTGGGGTCATGGAGACCTGGGTTTGAGACTCTACACTTCTACTTGTGAGCTGTATGACTTCAGGTACTTGTTTTTTTGGTTTTTGTTTTTGTTTTAATCTGTAACATGGAATAATAATCAGAGCTCCATCATCAGGATGCCACCCAGATTAAATAAACCATCTCGTGTCAAGCACTTAGCATAGACCTGGCACATTATGATGATGGATGAGTGGTGGGCAGGGTCAGAACTGCAGAGAGTCAAGGGAGGTAAGGATGGGAGCATTTCCTCTAGAGTCACACAACAGAGGAGGCCCCAGAACACGAGGAGAGCAGTTCACAGGGAGCGACAGGAACAGAAAATTAGATTGCAAAGGATAAAGCATGAGAAAAGAGACAACAAATGGAAACGATCTTTTTAAGGGTATTTGGCTACACAGGGGAAAGTAGGGTTAATGGTCTCTGGTAGGTAATTGCGGTTGACGGAGGGTTGATTTTGGTGAGCTTTTTCCAAATAGAAAGAGATATTCTGACAACCCAATGGGCCTTTTGTCTTTTTCTACTCAAAATGTTGTGCAGAGTGAGAAGGGTATATGAAGTCTGCATACTTATTCTGTGAGGTGTGCGACAGGACCCACTAATGGAGGTGGAATAATGTTGGTATTACCAGGGCATCATAGAGCTCTTCCATTTACTCAACAAGCTCTATTTTTTAAATGGGATTATTAGCAATAATAATAATAAAGAAGAATTGTATTGCTCTTGAAAGTTCATAAACTGATTTTCATATGCCCCCTTGGGTGATGATAAAGACTTGTACGTGGAAAAATATCACAACAAAACTATAAACTATATATTGAGTATGTCTATAAAACTGTTTAGTCCTTGTTACAACACTTTGTTGGACTAATCCCTCTCAGATATCAATGGGTAACATAGTTCTTTATGTCAGGGTGTTCCTGGTTCCCTAAACCTTTAAAAGTCACTACAATTAGAAATAAACATGTTATTTTAAAAACTAATAATCTAAAAAACTGTATAGTAAAAAAAAATAATAATCTAACCAGTTAACAAGGATATAACTCTATGTTTATTAAAATACTTTGTCAAATGATCCCAAAATTAGCCAATTTTCCCACAAACTATTCTATTTTCAAAAGAAAATCAAAACATAAATTTCCATTTAAATCTCTTAAATAAATCAAAAGGTACACTTGTACCCTGACAGAATGAATATGCTTAAAGAGCAGCCAACAGCCCCACAGTAGCTAAAAAATACACTTGTATAATATATATAATAGGACAAATCTGGTTTGATTAACTTCTGACCTTCTGGGTCACTTAAATTCTCCACTAACTTAGACCGAAACTAGAGAAGTAACACTCTGCTTATTTCATAAACATACTGAAAAATGTGTGAAACCATTTTTGTAAACTCCTCATTCATTTATTTATTCATCCAACCAACCAAAATGTATTGACCGTCTTCTATTTTCCAGGGTTGCAAAAACAACTAACACATAATCTCTGCCCCAAGGAATTTATTTCTTGAGTTAGAGACAGAGCTGTAAGCCACGAACTATCCAGCTGTGTAATTATAACTTGTTGTTGTTTAGTCACTAAGTCGTGTCTGACTCTTTTGCAACCTCGTGGACTGTAGCCCACCAGGCTCCTCTGTCCATGAGATTTCCCAGGCAAGAATACTGGAGTGGGTTGCCATTTCCTTCTCCAGGGGATCTTCCCGACACAGGGATCAAACCAAGTCTTCTGCTTCTCCTGCAGTGCAGGCGGATTCTTTACCACTGAGCCCAGTAATTATAACTAATGCAACCCTGTTTGGAAACCCCAAGCACAATTCCTAGTATCTTTTGTCAAGTACTGGTTATAAAGCCTTTGGTTTTCATGCGTTCTTACTGGGGCAACCCGCGTCTCTTAGGGAGGGATGTAAAGGGAATTTGTATTCACATGCTTGGAAGTCGGAGAAGTACAAAGCTATTTTAGAAGGTGCTGTGAAATATAAGAGAAATGGCATCTAGACAAAACTATAGGAACAGGGAAGGTTTAATAGAGAAAGTAAAACTTGAATTTTAAAGAACAAAGTCTGAATTATCTAGGCAGGGACTTCTAGCCTGTGAGAAAATAAATAAATGTCTGTCGTTTAAACAACCCAGTCTGTGGTTCTTTGCTATGGCAACTCTAACAGACTAATACAGTCTCATATGACCAGAAAGAAGAGAGGATGTCAGGGATGGTAGAAACTGAGGCTCGGGGACTTCCCTGGTGGTCCAGTGGTTAAGACTCCACGCTTCCGACACAGGGGACACGGGTTCGATCCCTGGTGGGAGAACTAAGATCCTACCTTGCACAGAAAAAAAAAAAAAGTGAGGCCCAAACGAGTATCTATAGAAGTGTTAGCTGCCACCATGATTTCTTCTCACTGTGTGTGGCCTTGGTAGCAGGATCATTGCTGGTGACTCTTCCCTCTACAGAAGCCATCTCTCTCCCTGACTCATATCCAGGGCTGGGTCCTGGGACTTTATACCTTGGGGCAGTTATGCACGAAGAAAAGAACACAGGACAGCAGACATCCCAGCGGCTGAGGTGCAGGTGTTGCCCCAGCTTCTGGCCCTGCCTTGGGCTTCCCAGGTGGCGCTAGTAGTAAAGAATCTGCTTCCTGGTGCAGGAGACGTAAGAGACTCAGGTTCAATTCCTGGGTTGGGAAGATGCCCTAGAGAAGGAAGTGGCAACCCACTCCAGTATTCTTACCTGGAGAAACCATGGACTGAGGAGCCTAGCAGGCTATGGTCCATGGGAGTCAAAAGGAGACAGACACGACTGAAGCGACTTAGCATGCACGCACCCATCCCTTCAATGAAGTCCACTTTGCTTAGGAAAGCCAGAGTCATTTCCTGTTTCTGCTAAAGTCCCTGGTTGCAAACAATTTTCATCTCTTTCCTGACAGGAGAATGAGAGTCAGATACCTCTGAACCAATAGGATTGCTGAGTGACACTGAGGAGCAAGTTTACTCTGTTGGTGGTGTTGTTAGACACGAAGTTGTGTTGAACTCTTTTGTGACTCCATGGACTGCAGCCTGCCTGGCTCCCCTGTCCATGGGGTTCTCCAGGCAAGAATACTGGAGTGGGTTGCCATTTCCTTCTCCAGGGGATCTTCCCAACAAAGAATCAAACTCACATCTCCTGCATCGGCAGGCAGATTCTTTACCACTGCTACACCAGGGAAGCCCAAGTTTACTCTGGAAATGATAAATTTGTAAAATGACCAATACCAGCAGTATTATTTTTCCAGCAATACTCAGCCTCGGTGGAAATGTGAGAGTTATAAATGTCAGTATCATCCCTGAAGAGTTACTAAGCTAATAAGCAGATAACATAAAGGCAGTTTCTTCTTTTTTAAATAAAATTCACTGAGATATTTTGGATTTATCCATAAGATAGAGGTTTTTTAAAATATTACTTCTGATTTAAACTCCAAAATGTGGTCTTGGAATAATTTATGCCCATATAAAGTTCATAAAATGTTAACACTGATGTTAATACTTTTAGCACTGTACATACATTAAAAACTTACTGTTTCTAGGTTTTTACCTGAGTTGTTGTTGTTGTCCTGTTCAACTTAGTCACGTCCAGCTCTTTTATGACCCTATGGACCATAGCTCACCAGGCTCCTCTCCATGGGATTTCCCAGGCAAGAATACTGGAGTGGGTCATCATTTCCTTCTCCAGGGGATCTTCCCAACCCAGGGATCTAACCATATCTCCTGCATTGGCAGGTGGATTCTTTACCGGAGAGCCACTAGGGAAGCCTTCACTTGAGTTAGAAAAGAGTTACCATTTCATTCTATAAATGGGGAAATTAGGTCAAGAAAAATTACTTTTTCAAGGTTTGACACAGATAAATTTCTTGACATAACTCAATGCCTTTTTATCGTAAACATCCTTATGATCATTATTTATACTTATCAATTCTGTTGGCAAAACTCTCCTGCTAGTATCACCCTATTTGAGCCTCATTCACTTATTTATTTATTCCACAATGATTTCAGTCTTTAAAGGGTGTCTTGGAGATATACTACAGGCTGAGGATACAGCAATTAATTACCAAGTCTAATTAATTACTATGATTATTGAGAGTGTTCTCTGCCCTGATTTCAATTACAGACAAGTAAACAGATGATTCTGGTATGGTGGGGACAATTCTGTGATGGAATTTGGGAAATTCCTAAATGGAATTCCCAAGCAAGCACACATGAGGTGGTCTAAAACTAGAATGGGTCAGGAGGGCATCTGGACTTAAAACAACTTTACAAAAAGAGAGGACATAAAATGCTTTGTTCCATTTCACAGATGAAGAACCAGGGTTCAGAAACATCAAGTGGCGTACAGCCAATAAGAATTAAGTGACTGAGTTATGACTGGCAGCTCTTACCCCTTATCCTTCCACTGCACAATGGTATCATCACCAAAATCATTACTGTCCATCCATCATAATCATCATCACTGTAAGAAATTAATATGATATATATAGCCCACAAGGCTTCCCAGGTAGCTCAGCTGGTAAAGAATCCACCTGCAATGCTGGAGACTCCAGTTCGATTCCTGGGTCAGGAAATTTCCCTGGAGAAGGGATAGGCTAGCCACTCCAGTATTCTTGGGCTTCCCTGGTGGCTCAGATGGTAAAGAATCTGCCTGTGATGCAGGAGACCTGTGTTCAGTCCCTGGGTTGGGGAGATCCCCTGGAGGAGGGCATGGCAACCCACTCCAATATTCTTGCCTGGAGAATCCCCATGGACAAAGGAGCCTGGAGGGCTACAGTCCCTGGGGTTGCAAAAAGTCGGACACGACTGAAAACTAAGCACAGCATATAGCCCACAGCTTCAGTTCGTATCAAGAAGAGAGGGTAAACTTGCGTCAAAACACCGCTGAATAATACAGACACATTGCCTATTAAAAACTGTAGGGTTTCACATAGGTTCATAGGTTGCTATATTTCAAGTGATGAGAGCCAGTGTGTCTGCAAAGGGCAGGTTTCCTGGAGGGAATAAATACTGAGGAATTTTTAAAGAAGAAACAGAGAATCATGTGGCAGAGAGAAGGGAAAGGGATTAAAGATGGAAGGGTCACCTCAGGTGGCTCCCTAGAGGAGCTGACAAGGTGTGGCCACGGCACGGTCCCCCACAACAGGCATATGGGCCGAGGGGTAGCACTGGATATTCCTAGGCAGTGGTGAAACCATCAGTGATACCTGACTCCTCTAAGAGGCCCTGTGAATTTCTTCACACATAGACTTCTTCTGACTATATGAGAAAACGAAGTAGGAAGTACAGAGGTTAAAGAGTAGTATGAATGATCATTCAGGAAAGAAACAGAAAACTTTGTTTGAATCATAAGGTTCATCCGAGAAAATTCTTAAGTAACTAAACTGTTGAGAGTCTATTGTATTTTTTATGGTCACAGATTATGACCTTTTCTTCTCCTTTCTTAGAAAATGTTCTGTTTCTAGTATTATTCTAAAAGCATTTCTTTTATTTTTCTTGTTTTTTGGTCTACTCCTCCTGTGAGAGCCCCTTGAATTTTAAGCATTTTGCTCTTTCCTTGAAACTGGGATTATCTTTCTTAGTTTATTAAAAACATGAGGATTCTGAATCTCTCTGTATAAGTGATAACTGCCAAAATGCTGTTTTGGCTCTTAAAACCTTCAAATTTAATTTACATTTTGGAACAATTACTACTACAGACTACACTTTACAGATTATTAACCATTCCAAACATTCTGATCCAACCCATTAGATCCCAAAGTCCTTTGCTTCCGAGAAAACTGACTTCCCACTGTGGATGTCTGAGCAGCCTTTAAAACGCCCAAACCAAACTCTGAACTCTCATAGAAGCTGGGTAAAGGATAAGGGCTAAGAAAAGCATTGTCATCCAACCACCTTTCTGCTTTTTTGTACAAGCTTCGGATGAAACACAGTCACTCAATAAAGTCCTTCTGTTTCTCTCTCCATCCCTCCCGTTCTCTCTGCCCATTTGCCTAGACAGGGGAACCCTAAACCTTTTGGAACCCTGCCAGTGGCACCAAAAGAATCTCTTGACTATTTTCCCAGGGAATTCCTGCCTTAAATGTCAGCAGAGTACAACTCACCAGCCAAAGCAGGGTCGGCCTGGACCTGAATCAAGGAAACAGCACCGGCTATCATGAACGGGAAAACTTGGACTGAAGGGGTGATGGGGGAGGGGCAGCGATAGAGCGGAAGGGTCCACACCGGTGCAAAGACCCAGGGTTTGTCAGTTTCACCTCACCGAGAAAGGGAGGCAAGTCAAACTTTCTTTGATTCTTTTATGTTTTTTGATTGCTATCTTTATTTTTCTCTTTGGGTGGTGAGCCATATTTCCAGCAACCACTCTGCCTTACTGTAACAATAATAAGGTAACACCTCTTTGAAAAGCGAACAAAGCTCCACTGAAGTCCTGTGTTGTGGTGCCTGTGCCTGCGGTTGCCCTGCTGCTGCTGTTGTTTTGTTTGTTTTTAATGAACTTGCTGATACATAAGTGCTCTGCAGGGATTCCTATCGCTGAGATTCATGAAAAGGAAGATGAGATTTGTGAGTTGCTACTGAGTCTTGTCCCTGCCAGCCTGGAGACACTTCCTATCTGATCCTGAGGCCTTGCTGGCGTTTTTAGTATGTTTGTGTTAGTCTTCTATCTCTGAACACATGAAGAAATACTAAAAGTTCTGAGGGCCAGGGTGGGGAAAGGGGTCTACAAATCCCACAGATATACATCAGCACCCAAGGATAACAACATGATGTAAGAGATTAAAAATTAGGAACAAAGTGCATTCATCCACTAGTTTTTGTCAAGTACTTGTAATTTACATTTATCATGCCTTCATTTTTTTCATATGTTACTGACTCACAACTTCACAAAGCTATTTAACTAAAAACTCACAAGTTTGCTTGACATACAAGACTGATTTTAAATCAATGTCCCAGGTTACCATCCTTTTCCTAAAGGTAAGAAAGTCAAGAAAACTTCATCAATAAATTGTTATTCCATCTTTAAATGAATTTAGGCCTTTTTAAGGTTACCAGTGGGGGAAAAAAGTTTAGATTTCAAATCTTTGATTCTAGTCCTAAGCCAGTTCAAAACAGGTCAACTTAGAGGCTATTACTTATATTCACCAGGGCTCCCACCTCATACTTTTTGCACGATCGTAAGTCCAATACAGCTGATTTCTTTCATTATTGTATCCTGCATGCATTGCCATAAACAGTCCTATTGGAAGTTTCTATCCCTAGTTTAAAGAAAAGCCAGGGAAGTAGGTAGACTGAATGTAGCATAGGAAGGTCAATATTACCATCTCAAATATAGAAAGGATAATAAAGAATATCTGAAAAGAAAAACTACCTCCAGGAAGTGAAGGGTTAATCCCTGGTCAATTCTGAACCTCTCTGCTGAGAGTACTAATAAGTGTGAGTTGATGCCAATTAGGGTGGCCCTTCCCTTGATGGGAACAGCCATCGCTTAGGAACTGGACTGTCAACACATTCTACCAGGGCAGTGATCAGCCAGCCAGAAGAAAGGGAAAGGGTCTGAGAAACTGTGGTAACCAAGTTCTGTTGGCACTTTGTAAAATGGTGCCGGGAACTGCCACCACCATGGAGTGAATGCTAATGAGCCGAGTGCAACTTACAAAGGGTGGACCTGAAAAATGTCCTCCTGCTGACCAGCAGCCCTACACAATGCCACATTTGGTAGGTTTCTGTGGCTAGCACCACAGGCCTCATTCTCAAGGAAGAACTTAAACCTCACAGCACTGTTCCTTGGACTCAAAGACCTCACAAGCACTTCTGACCCATTGTCCAAATCAAAGTTTTCAAATTAAAAAAAAAAAAGAACATTTTGCACCTTTAAAAAATCTCATTCAAAAATCTGAATAGTAAACAGCTGTAACAATCAACAGGAAATAATTTTTGTTGTTGTTGTTCTTTTTTTAATTGGAGGATAATTGTTTTACAATACTGTGTCATATGACCCAGCAATCCCACTACTGGGCATATACCCTAAGAAAACCATAACTGAAAGAGGCACCTGTACCCCAATCTTCATGGAAGCACTTTTTACAATAGCTATAGGACATGGAGAAGAAAATGGCAACCCACTCCAATATTCTTGCCTGGAAAATCCCATGGACGGAGGAGCCTGGCAGGCTACAGTCCCTGGGGTTGCAAAAAGTCGGACACGACTGAGCAACTTCACAACCAACTTCGCAATAGGACATGGAAGCAACCTAGATGTCCATCAACAGATGAATGGATACAGAAATTGTTGCACATATATACAATGGAATATTACTCAGCTATATAAAAAAAAGAATGCATTCTAGTCAGTCCTAATAAGGTGGATGAACAGGAAATATTTTAAGTGTTCTTTGCAGATTGCCATAAATTCTCTGTTGCCCTCTTACCAGAGTTTGTTCTGACTTGCATGTGTTTTCAAAGGCTGAAACCCCTGATGAACAGCCATCAGTATGCAGCCACATTCTTAAAGGATATAAATTCAATCTTTGTTATCTGAGAATGCTGGAAACAGAAATAAAGAGCTCCTCTGAAATTCACACTCAAAATTGTAATCCCTCTTTCTCATGAGAGCTTTTCAACCATTCCCAGTTCTCAAGTATCCAAAAGAGACAAGAAAACAAGAAATTGTAACCATGATGTGAAAACATAACCGTTTTCTTCTCTCTCCTGTATTTCTTTCTTGCCACAGTCCATTCTGGGGGAAAAAAGGAAGCTCCTATGTGAAATGAGATGGTAGGTAGAGAAGCAGGGCGGGGATAAAGAGGGTCCCATAGTGAGTTATTATCACAGGTCTAGTTGCCAGTATGATGATCATTATACTATTAAAAAGTAACTAATTAAAATAATATAAAATAAAAGAGGGCCATAAATGTACCAGTGATGACAGAGTGCCCTGTATCAAGGATGATGATTATTTCAGTCCTAGGTACCTGTGGTCCATTTTAAGAAAGAAAAAAATGAGATGGTAATGCAGGCACTAACTGTCAGACCTTCCAGAGCTCACCAAACTCTTTAGCCGGGCCTGCCTCACCGGCACACAACCTGTGCATTTAGAAGGGTCCCGTACTTCCTTTCATATCCTACTGCTGCAAACTGGAAATTCTTAATAATTTTTCAACAAGGAGTCCTGCATTCACTTTTCACTGGACCCCAAAAATGGTGCAGTCAAGTCAGTCCTGTCCTTGGGTTTCTAGATATTAAATTTACTTCTAGTTCCCACCTTACTGGAAAAGACTTTAATGCTGGGAAAGATTGAAGGCAAAAGGAGACACGGGCAGCAGTGCATGAGATGGTTAGATAGCATCACTGAATCAACAGACGTGAATTTGAGCAAATTTGGGGAGATAATGGAAGACAGAGGAGCCTGGCATCCTGCAGTCCATGGAGTCACAAAGAGTCAGACACGATTTAGCAACTGAACAACAAGAAGCAGCTAGTTCCCAATAATTTTGTGCCACCCAACGTTTATCTGTTTAAAATTTGCTACTTCTTACCAACAATTGTTAACATAACAGTCAGGTGAGACTCTAAAGCAGTCTTATATCCTGTTACTCAAATCAGTGCTGCACAGGCTCCAAGGGACCTGAAGTGATCTGCAGTACTTTGAAAACTGCTTCTGTGAGCAAAAACTTCGCAGAGAACCCACTGGCTATGTCGCCACTCAAAAACAAATGCACCGAAGCCTGAATCTCATTCCGTTCATCTCAACTGCTGGATAATGCAAATCCGTGCTCTTAATAGTCGCCCAAATTCGACTGCACACAGAACAACAACAACAAAATTTCTCAGCAGTTCCCTGTGGTGGGAGGATTTCAAATAAAGATTTGGGGAAAGCCTCATTTTCAAGGATTAGGTGAGCCAGCATTTTGTGTTCCTGAAATGTCCTGTGTCTATAACGATCAGGTAGAGAAAGTCATTTCAAGTTCAAATATAACTTGGCGATTGCCACATGGTGCCGAATCTTTCCACCCCTAAGACTTCAAAAACCCAATCAGACAAGTGGCCGTAATCTGACTCCCGGCGCACTGGGAGCCGTGGGGCTGGCAATGTGAGCGCTGCACTCTGGCCGGGGGAGGCATGAGTGACAGACCCGCAGCGAGGCGGTGGGGGTAAGTCCTTCTTTGCCTTAAGGGAACAATGCTGAGGCTCGGATGAAAGATGAAACTTGGGACTCTTTTATTACAGATACGTGTGCTGCTCAGGCAGAATCTAGAAGGAAACTGTAGGGCAGGTGGTTCTTCCAGGGCTGGGTATGGGCATACTCATAAGAGAGGCAGAGAGAGGGCAGAAGAAAAAGGGGGATGATTTACAGCAAAAATCCTCCATATATTGGAGACCTATAGCCCAAGAAAATGCCTCTATGGAGTCTATGGAGGTAAATCTATCATCTAGTATTTTTCATCAGAAAAATCACTTATCTAGGGGCTCAGCTGTCCAGAAGTGGATCAGGCTGGGGGTTCGGCTAGTAAGTAATGTTGTCGGGCTCTCTATAACCCGGTCACATCAACAAACCCCCTTTGTTCTGGAGCAAAAGGGGAAAAAGCACAACAAATGGTATTGATGCATTTCCAGGGAGTGTGAACAGGGAAGGGAACATTGACGGTAGATAACTCAGAGGGGCTGCGAAAGAGCTGAGCTGAGCACTTGTCAAGACAGAGGTATGTATGTGCCGCCAGGGGACCCTGGGGTTCACAGCCCTCTGAGGTTGGTCATTCTGCCCTGGAAAGAGATCAGATTCTGCGGATTTTCAAAGAAAACTAAAGGCATGCTCAAGGTGTCTATTTGTTTACTTCGGAGGTTGGAGGGGGGTTGTTTTTATTCCTCTGGCTGATAAAGTCTTGAAGCTGAAAGAGCAACTGAGCTTCTGAGATTGGGTCTCTGGAGAAGGTGCAGAGAATGAGCAGGGAAGGTGAGGGAGAGGGTGCAGGGAGGAGGCGGCCTGTCCCCAGGGCATGCCTCTCCCTGGGCTCCCTGTGTGGCTGCTGAATGGGACCTGCCGAGTCCTGCCCACCTGGCTGCCTTAGCTTCCTGCCTCTCCCTTTTTTCCCACTAAATCTGGCCACAGAGGACCAGCCCCTGACATAGCACCTAGCCCTCTGCCATCCTGGCTACAGCCGTGGGCTGCTGGTAAGTTCTAAAGCCACTTTTGAAACTTCTTTTTTCAATTTGTGAATTTCTCCCCTTTTGGGATATTGTCATTTCTCCCCCAGGGCACCCTCACTGGCTGCCTGGCTCCAAGCACTGTTTTGGTCTCTTTATTTTCTGTTTCTCTAGGGAGTGTGATGTCAGTGTCCTCCCAGCTGGGGTTTCTCCTAATTGCATGATTTGCTTAGAGTTGTTCACTGGGATGGGGGATGCTCCAGACAGACGGAGTTGGCTGGTCCCCTTCTGGAGCCACCTAGGCTTGGGCAGAAAATGGGTTTCGCTTTCCAGCCCTGTAGCAAAGCCCCATGTCAAACCAGGGGCTGAGTCAAGATCCTAAAGGTCAAGGCAGGGTTCCCCTGGCACTTATAGGCACAGTTCTCACCCACTGGCTCAACCAGACTAGGATCCTGGGGACTCGATGGGGGAGGGAAGCGCCCATGCTCAGAAGAACTGCAATAACTCTAATCTGTTAAAATACCTGGCTTTCTTGCCTGCCTTTGGGTGTGTTAAGTTGCTTCGGTCGTTTCCGACTCTTTTCAACACCATGGACCGTAGCCCATCAGGCTCCTCTGTCCATGGGATTCTCTAGGCAAGAATACTGGAGTGGGTTGCTGTGCCCTTCTCCAGGGGATCTTCCCAATCCAAGGATGGAACCCAAGTCTCCTGTATTAGCAGGTGGGTTCTTTACCACTAGCACCACCTGGGAAGCCCACCTTCTCGCATTACCCTTTTCATAGTCCCCTGGGATGAGTCTCACTAAATGCTTTCCACATTCCATCACTCTCTCCTACCCCATCACAGACCAAGGATAAGGGCAAATGTCTTGAAAAACGGGGTCACTGGGATGATTGTCCCCCAAGAGGAATCCTAGTCATTTCTTGCCATTAATATCCTCAAAGCGCATCCCTTCTCAGCTGTGAAGATCCCAAGGTATTAGCAGGGAAACAGTGGAGGAAGAGAGGGTCTTCCTTCCCAAAGGCTGCCTTGCTGCCCCCCCCAGCCTTCACGTCCCCCCCCACCAGTCCTCCCCACCCACTCAAGGCACAGCAAGCTCCCGCAGAAGAGGTACCGGCAGATTTAGAGAATGCCATCAAGAAGACACTAGAGAAAAACCGCTTTCCAGAGCCTCCTGCTTTGAGGCCCATGGTCTTCCTGACCACCCTCCCCTCGCCCAGCGGCCTTCCGCCCCTCTCCCCAAGTCGCTGTCCCTCGCAGTTGGCGGCTAGGGTGCCGGGGGTGCTGCCCGCACACACTGGCCTCCAGGATCCCTCTGGGAGGATTTTATCAGAGGTGAACATCAAGGGATGGGGAGTCAAGCCCAAGAAGGGACAGTCCCTCAACCCTGCAGAAGTACCGCAGAGGCCAGAATGCACTTCTAATCTATCCCCCGTGTCGGACGAGATGCCTGGGACCCAGGGGTGGGTGGGCTTCCCGGAGCCGCCCCGCCCGGGCGCTCCTGGTCCCGGGCGGCCTGCACTGGACCTCCGGACCAGGCGGGCTCTAGGACTTCTCCCCACGCTGGCCAGGAGAGCACGGCAGCATCCTCGTCCCAGTTCTGGGTCCCAGCTCTGCTGTGCGAGTCCCCACTGCCCGTATCAGTCAAAAGACATTCTCAAAAGATAGCCTTCCTGGCTTCCTCACAGAACACCCCTTCATCAGAGTCTCCACTGGAGGAGAGAAGGGACAATCAGCTCTCAAAATCCATTTCCAGAATGCCATTTGAACCAGAAAGTGCAAAACTGGAAAAGACCTCTCTTTCTTATGGCCGTAGGTTCCAAATAGAAATGACGTGTAAAAAGTACATTGAAAATGTAAAAAGTTGCTCAGAGGGAATTAACTACAAGGTAAATATACTTAATTCTTTAAGGAACTTGATCCAGATATTTTCCTTTCTAGGGACAATTCAGATAATTTTTCAGTGAAACTGGATGATCTTTGGATATTAAATCAAAGGGGATCAGAATGACAATCTCTTGATTATTAATTAAGGAGATAATTAAGTAGCTAAGGAGATTTTCCCGAAGCATCCTTTCTTTGTATGCAGATGACCTTGAGGGAGGCTTTATATGCAAATAAACTTTGGTGGGAGGTGCCCCACAATAGGCAAGACTGAGGGCCTGCTGCTGCTGTTTGGTGGCTCAGTTGTGTCAGACTCTTTGAGACCCCATGGACTGTAGCCCGCCAGGCTCCTCTGTCCATGGAATTTCCCAGGCAAGAACACTGGAGTGGGTTGTCACTTCCCTCTCCACAGGATCGTCATGACCCAGGGATCGAACCCACATCTCCTGCATTGGCAGGCAGATTCTTTACCACTGAGCCACCTGGGAGCCCGAGGGCCTGGCCATCATCTCAGGAGACTCTGATTCAGTAGCTTCTGATGCCAATTTTGCTTTTTCTTTTCAGTAAGTGTGGACCTTTGTGTACAAGAGAGAGTATCATGGTGGCCTTCAAAGGGGTCTGGACACAAACTTTCTGGAAGGCAGTCACTGCGGAATTTCTGGCCATGCTTATTTTTGTCCTGCTCAGCCTGGGATCCACCATCAACTGGGGTGGAGCAGAAAAGCCACTACCTGTCGACATGGTTCTCATCTCCCTCTGCTTTGGACTCAGCATCGCGACTATGGTCCAGTGCTTTGGCCACATCAGTGGTGGCCACATCAACCCCGCTGTGACGGTGGCCATGGTGTGCACCAGGAGGATTAGCATCGCCAAGTCTGTCTTCTACATTGCAGCTCAGTGCCTGGGCGCCATCATTGGAGCCGGAATTCTCTACCTGGTCACGCCTCCCAGTGTGGTAGGGGGCCTTGGAGTCACCACGGTACCATCTTTAGCTGTTGTTTTCAGTCTCGGACTCCAGGCAGCTTATATGGAGTGCTAAATGACACCCTGGTGACCTTAGAGTCTTTCCTAAAATTGCTAATTTATTCCCAGGGGTTGTCTGATAACTCTTGATAGGGGTGCAAACTGATTCCAGCCACACTGAATATATCATATAGAGTCATTATTTGCTGTTGAATGACTTGAATAGCACTAAGTCTGGGCAGCACAAAAATTGTGTTGGGTTCTTTTTTCCTCTTTCTCTCCATCCCAGTGACTGCATTGACTATATATATAACATAAGACATTTTTATTACAATTATTTGTTGGTTCACTAGCAGAAGGAACAGTTTTATTTGTTACCATGAACATGAGGTTTAAAACATCAAGGGTCACACTCAAAAAAATGAATTGGCATTTGATCCTGGTTTTGTTCTTAGCTGATTAAGTATATCATTTGTTAGCTCAGCACAGGCGTTGATTAAAAAACCACACACAGTTAAATTTTAATTGAAGTATATATTAATTAATTTAAACCTAATTAATAAATTTAATCTTTGCCTTATAAAATTACAAGGCTCTCAAGAAACTCTTTTATAACTTAAGTGCAGCAGTAGCATATTTTGCTTTCTTTGTAGAAAAGAACATTCAGCACAAACTCCCACTTGGTCATTATAAGATTAATTAATTATCTGTGCTGGCCCAAAATAAGTATTTATTTTTGAGGGGGGAGATGCATCTCTCAATCAGGGGTGGAACAGAAGACTCAAACTGACCATCAGTTTTTATAGGAATAAAATGTGCCTTTCACAATGATATGTTATCACAGAAAAGGTTCTCTTGTCAATTCAGATGGAGTATTTTTCTGTCTCCAGGTTCACGGAAATCTTAGCGCTGGACACGGTCTCCTGGTGGAGTTGATAATCACATTTCAGTTGGTGTTTACTATTTTTGCCAGCTGTGATTCCAAACGGACTGATGTCACCGGTTCCATAGCTTTAGCCATTGGGATCTCTGTTGCAATTGGACATTTATTTGCAGTAAGTTTCCAAGTTCCTTTAAATAACGGATCCACGTTGTTTAGCCTCGCCCTTCAGCTGGCCTGAAGATGTTGCGTTTCACAGCTGTAGTTCTTTAGTATCCAGCCTCTTCTGTCCATTTTAGGTTATTGTTTTGCTAACTTTGTGATGAGAATGTTGCTAAGGCTGCTAACCTTCCTCTAACTGACTTGGCCAACAGTGACATAATGCCATGAAGGCTACCTGTTAGTAGCCCTGTTTCAGCAATGTCTGAAGTTGTGTTCTTTTCCCCTGTAGATCAATTACACTGGTGCCAGCATGAACCCCGCCCGATCCTTTGGACCTGCAGTTATCATGGGAAATTGGGAGAACCACTGGGTAACCATCATGTTCATTGTTCCTATTTTCCTAAAGTTGAGGACAATGAGCCATAGAGCTTTTTTTCCCATTATTTTGCTCACTAGTTTCTCTTTCACCCAACTGTAACCCCACCACCACCACTTTATTACATCTTTCATAAAGACTAGGGACAGACTGGGACAGATTTTATCTGCTGTAAAACATTTCATATCTCTTTTGAGCCTTTAGTGATAGTCTTTTTTTTTTAACCGCTGCTCTGCACACTGTATTCTGATAGACTTTGGCAGAATATATTGTATATGGAGGTTGCCTGGCTGTAACAAATTAAAATCAGGGTGGTGAAGTGAATATGATGCTTAAATAATTGAAAGTAAACCCTTCCCAGCAATGATACATAATATGCTTGCGAAACAATAAAAAGAAGAAAAAGAGAAATGCTTAAAAGCACGTAGCAAAAATATTTACCCTTCTTGTTTACAAAAGCATGAACCCAATTAACAGTATAGGAGCTGGGAGCATGTGAACTGCAGATGGTGAGGAATGGATAGTGCCAGAGCTTATGCTATTATCACCATATCCATAGCTGGAAGAATAAGTGACTTTCAGGAAAGACACAATTCTCACACCTCATGCCTACCCTACTTAATGTGGGGGCAGTGCTTCTAGAGAGCAGCGGTATCCATTGATACCACAGTCGATTTCTTTTCAATTGTTTCTTACCAAAAAGAAATGTAAATCCCTTAAATGAATAATGTGACAGTTCTGAAGATCTTTTACATACTGACTTACAACAACCAATAAAAATAGGTGTATATAAGCCAGCTTCAAATGGGGCTAACTTTTATCTTCATGTATATGTTGTGAATGCTCTTTTACACCTTTTATTTTTAATTCACGAATGTAATGTTTTTTGTTTTATTGCTGTATAGTTGATACACAATTCTGTGTTAGTTTCAGGTGTACAGCAAAGTGATTTAGTTACACACACAAGTGTATGAATGTATATATATATTCTTTTTAGATTCTTTTCTGTAATAGATGTCGCTTATGTTTTAATGTCATGCATACAGGGGTTATTAACCCAGTCACATGCATTCATCCGTGATCTATGTTGCAAATGAGAAGAAACTGCCCCACTGCTATGTGCTTTCACTTCTAAGAAAAGTGTACCAAGTCTTTATGAGTAATCTATCCCATTAAATAAAAGCATGAACATCAGTGATCAAAAGCAAGGATTTGGACCCGGCCATGAAAAAGCTTAGTCAGCAATACTATCCATGCAATTGGTCATTTTGCCACTGAAATTCCCATGTATGTCTCTAAGGACTTGCCACATTAACAGGAATGGAAACGCAGTATATAGATCTCAGGGCTTCCCAGGTGGCACTAGTGGTAAGCCACCTGCCAATCTGGGAGATGCAAGAGACACCGGTTCGATCCCTGGGTCGAGACAATCCCCTGGAGGAGGAAATGGCAACCCACTCGAGTATTCTTGCCTAGAGAATCCCATGGACAGAGGAGCCTGGTGTCATGGGGTCACAAAGAGTTGGACACAACTGAGCAACGGAACACAGTATATAGATCTTATGATAAAAGTACAACTTTTAGTTCAACTTATACACTCAAACAATTTTTCTATTTGAAATTTAGAAAAATGAAAAATTTTAATCCATGAGGACTTTAAAATGTAGATGAAAACATGTGTTTTTATTAATTATTTGAGTTGTGATACACTAGTTAAAATTTGAGTGGCAAAAAAAAATCCTTAGCTTGTTGACTGAATCTAAGGTTCCCCTTGTTGCTATAACACTTAATCCTACTGAAAACTAATGTCCGTTTTGTGACAATGGTTGTGTAAAATTAACAATTAAAGTATATCTGTAAATAGGTAGACTGATAGATGAAAATAGCAAGATATTAATGATGAATTTTGCGTGTGGTATAATAATATTTTTTAGTCTTCTTTTCTGGATTTTCTGGATTTTTAGCAGTAAAAATTCTTTACCTTTATGAATTTTAAAAGTTAAGGGGCATTATAACTTTGGAAATAGCAACTTGAAACTGAGATTTGTTTTGAGAGCATGCAGCCAGATGTCTTCTGAATAAGTGTTTTGAAGGAACTGTAATTATTTAGCAGTCCTTTGTCTCTCTTGTGGAATTTGGAGCTTATGGAATAGAGCATACCAAATGAGATCTTACCAAAGGAATGTAGCACAAAGACATTTAGAGGAGGGCTCTCATTTCCCCTTTGAAAGGGCATTAAGAAGGTCAACTCTGACATGATTTCTTTCATGTTCAAGATAAGGAACTTGGTTCTTGCAGCCACTTTGTCAACAATTTCCCTGTAAAGTGTATGTGTTCCGCTTCAGCTTAAGTTTGAATTTTCTTTAGACTGTGCAATGAGGGTGCTAAATGAATTTAATTTCCACAGAGTGTTTTAACCCAGAAGTATTCATCTGATTTTTTTTTTCCAAATGAGAGAAGTGTAGCATGTGTGTGTGTATCTGTGCTAAGCTCTTCAGTCGTGTCCAACTCTTCACGACCCCATTGACTGTAGCCCACCAGGCTTCTCTGTCCATGGGCTTCTCCAGGAAAGAACACTGGAGTGGGTTTCCGTTCCCTTCTCCAGGGGATCGTCCTGACCCAGAGAACGAACTCCTGTCTCTTATGTCTCCTGCATTGGCAGGCAGGTTCTTTACCATTAGCGAGTATAATAGAAAACAGCATAATGGTTCGAAAGAGCTTTGAAATCAGACAGACCTGAAATCCCAGCTCAACCACTTGCTAAGCATAAATTTTTAAGCAAGCTTCTCACCCTCTCTGCATATCCATTTTCATACCCATAAAATGGGATAATAATAATATCTATCTCAAAGATCAGTTAGAATAAAATGAGTTAATACAAGTTAAGCACTGAATACAGCCAGCCCAGAGAAAGTACTCAATAAACAGTGTTTGGCATGCTGCAGTCCGTGGGGTCACAAAGAGTCGAACACAACTTAGTGACTGAACAACTGTTGCTCAAGTCCATCTGCTGAATGAACGTCTAATGCTCCACAATCTGAAAGTGAAAGTCTTAGTTTCTCAGTCTTGTCTGATTCTTTGCAACCCCATGGACTGTAACCTAGCTACCAAGCTCCTCCTCTTGCCTGGAATTCTCCAGGCAAGAATACTGAAGTGGTTAGCCATTCCCTTCTCCAGGGAGTCTTCCTGAGCCAGGTCTCTCGCATTGCAGGCAGATTTTTACTGTCTGAGATCCTATAGTCTACATGTACTCTAAAGCAAATGTTAGAGTTTATCCAATCTCAAAACTTAGTTTATTCTAGACACATAACTAATATGATAGAAACTTCTAGTTATTGAATTAAAATCCTATGGGATGGCAAATCCTCTACTCACCATCATCCATAAACTCAGCACAGATTTTTCCACCAAGTCATCAGTATAAGAACCATGAGGATAAACGCACTCTGCAAGAAGATCAATGGATAAACCTTGAGGTTTTCTCTTAAAACAAATCACCAAATTTCAGAGAAAAAAAACATGTAACATAAGGAAAGTGACTTATAGCCAGCCTAGACCCATACATCTTTAAATTGTCTAGGAAACATGGAAAGGAGCAAGTTACTATGAAACTGGAACTCTTAAGTACTTTACAAGTATTTCAATTTAATCCTGACAACGGTGAGGTGTGTATTATTATTATTCCTGTTTTGCATCTGATGGAATTAAGTGTTCATGAGGTTATGTAATGGATGCAAGCAGTCACAAAATTGCTAAGTGGTAGACCTCAGATGCCATTTATCATGCTGTACTGAATAATTAAAGCCCCAAGTGGTACGATCTGTACCATGATTGTGATTATGTAGAAAACCAATATAAGATGGCAATATTAAGAAAACAAGTATTGATACTTTCCAGAAAATTTTTTCTCTATTTTAGTTAAATAAGTTTTAGTGTCTTTTTAATTTATAGTACCACCAAAGAGGACCTATCTTTCAGGATTATCTGAAAATGGAAAGAACATAATGAAAGCAGGAAAAGAAAAGAGGAAACAGTCTTCTTATTTTCTGTTCAAAATGTTATTTAGTAATATATGGATCTCAGACGTAGATTTAACGTGCTTTCTTATTTTGTTTCCAAGGGTCTCTTTTTATGCATGCCATATTTGCTCTCAATTTAAATCAGCAAAGTTCTATATTCATGCATTGTTCAGAGAAATAGTTTTACTCTACTTACGCTCTATAACTCTTCCATCTTTCTCCCAGATATATTGGGTTGGACCAATCATAGGAGCTGTCCTTGCTGGTGGCCTCTATGAGTATGTCTTCTGTCCAGATGTTGAACTCAAACGTCGATTTAAAGAAGCCTTCAGCAAAGCTGCCCAGCAAACAAAAGGGAGCTACATGGAGGTGGAGGACAACAGGAGTCAGGTAGAGACCGACGACTTGATTCTAAAACCCGGAGTGGTGCACGTGATCGACATTGACCGGGGGGAGGAGAAGAAAGGGAAAGACCCATCTGGAGAGGTGTTGTCTTCAGTATGACTAGCAGGCAGCACTGAAAGCAGACAAGAGCCCTTAGAACTGTCCTCAGATCTCCTTCCACCCATTAAGGAAACAGATTTGTTATAAATTAGACATGTGCAGGTTTGTTGTTTCATGTCATATTACTCAGTCTAGACAGTAAATATTTCATTATTTACCAAGGAGGACTGGAAGAAACCTATCATGAATTTCAAATCTAAAAAAAAAAAAATCTTTTTGAAGTATCCCCAAAGCAAATGTGTATCTAGTTTATCTATTTGACATTAATTGATAATCAATTTAAAATGCTATCAAGATTTTGTTAAGGCTTGCCTGACATATCTATCACACAGACATAACCTATCAGCTTATTTCCTCTTCCTTGTAACTGGTATTGCCAATCCTCATCTGAGTATTTATTCTTTTAAATCCAGTTTGTCAATGGCAAAATGCAGAGTATGTCACAGAGTCTTGCACATTCGAGAGAGAAAATATAACAAACTCTTTTACATGCAATCCCTTATGTTTAAACTACCTCGGCAAATGAATATTAATGAGTCGTTGCTAATGAGTTGTTTTCATTTATATTTCAAATACCCAACTTTCAACCCAAACTCAGTTCATAATATTTCTTCCTCCTCCTCACTGTCTCTAGGGTAAATATGGATCTAAAGCCCAGAAATTTGAATAATGTTCATAAAATTCTTTATGTTTATTCACCTAATAAAACATCTACATCATAAGGTACCTATTGAGACTCAGGACAAACAGACCTGAAAAATTATATGGGGGTGGGTGGAAACTTCCCATCATACAAAAATCCTGTGGAAAAAGGCAATCTGTAGGATGGTTTCAGATGATCTGTTTTCAGTGCATGTCCTCAAATACACCACATGAGTTTAACAATCTAAACTTGTAACCACTTAACCGTTTGCTTTTTTTTTTTTAATTTATTGGCAAAACTGGGGTTTTTTTTTTTGTTTGTAATTTTGGTTAACTGTACTTAAACATTAGCTGAGACATATTTTTGATAACAAGAACATAACTAGTTGAGTTCTGAGTTTTTGTTAATTATTAAGCTCTGCTCATTCTAGAAGGTGTACACACTGGTCCTGCCAGCCCCAATCGCTGCTACCCTCCCACTTCTCATGACATTTATTGATAATCTTCACTGTGCCTTTGTTGATCATCTTCATTGTACACGTAATGATATTTTAATGAACTAAAATGCACGAAGGACAAGAACAACAAGACTGCAAAATAAAAGGGTGAGGACATCAAAATCCTCTGTATTCCAAGCTGACTAGATGACAGTCTTTCATTTGTAGAGATACTGTATGTAACCCAATGTGGTTTTTAAGAATTTTCATTATTGACTCATTTGTTTGTCAAAATAACTTGGGTTGTTTTTTTTTTTTTTTTTTTTTTTTCTGTACTGCTTTGCCTTATGTCAGTAAAATTGTCTCTAGAAATGCCAGTTGCTGTCATCTAAACCCCAGTCTGTTCTAGCCTTTGTTTTAGACAAAGAGCTGCAAAAGTCGATTTCACTGAACAAAAGCTAATAGTAAAGCAAAAACCTATCACTGCAAAGAGTGGCTTGTAAATAGCTGATAATCAAGGGCTTTCTTCTCCCACACACAGTTCCAACTGCGTGTCACTTTTCAGTGTTAATGGCAGTTGTGTGTCTGTTGCAGTGAGATAATGGACCACTATTAAATCTGATGCTCTTCGGTGCTAGGAAAGGAATGCATAAGGTTCCAAGAGAGACATCACACCAGGGGAGTCCCCAGAAGTCCCATTGTCATCTTTTTGGCAGGTGCCTAAATCCCAGGTCCCTTTGGTGGCTGTCCACACCCTCCATCATCGAGGCACGCTGCTTCCTGCTTGGGACAGCATCTATAGGAACTAGGGTGTATTTCTAAGGATGGTTTATGCCCATCTTTTCATGTTTGCTCAATATATCATTAAAGGCTTAAAACTAGGAGTGGTTTAGCTCAAAAGATAATGCTATCAACCATAGGCAAACATGCCAGTTCAAAAATAAGTTAGGTTAGCAAGGGAAAGGGTCTTCCCTGGTGGCTCAGATGATAAAGAATCTGATTGCAATGGAGGAGACACAGGTTTGATCCCTGGGTCAGGAAGATCCCTTGGAGAAGAGAATGGCAACCCACTCCAGTATTCTGGCCTGGAGAATTCCATGGACAGAGGAGCCTGGCTGCAAAGAGTTGGACACAACTAAGCAACTAACACACACATCAAGGGAAAAAAGGAAACATTTTGAATACACTTCAAGTTTACTGGTGTAGGATCATTTTTATTCAGCCATATGGTTTACTTCTTATACAGTCAATTTTACACTTACTTCCAGTTAGAGCATTTGATAAGCTATCACTGGAAAAAAAAAAAAACCCTCATGAATTATATTTTGGTCATTTGTTTTCCAGCAACAAGCAGAGTACCTGGCACATAGTAGGTATTCAAAACAAGTGTGTTAGTTGAGAAAATATATATATACATTTCATTTGTGATTTAAGGATATAAATAATTTTCTTTTCATCTTTATTTTGTTCAATATTTTATAGAAGCATGAGTTCAAGGAGTACTAAGGGAAGGCCATATAAATGTAAAAACCATCGAATATATTTTTGCCTTCTACTATTTTAGGGGCATGCAGCGAATGAAAGCTTCTGCACTTTCCTTTCCCCGCATATGAGACAACATATTTTGTATTTCACTCAAGGCTCTACCAGTAAAAAGTAATGAAATTGTACCTTTCTAATGACATCTATGCAGCAGGGGTCTTTTGCCTTGTGGATGACACCAAATTATCCAAGTGTATTAAGAGACTGGGGCTTTTTCCTTTAATCCCTTCTTATTAATGAAGTGCATCGTGCTGCTCCCAGGAGAGTGCTGCTGACAGATATACAGAAAAGAGATCAGAGAGAAAAAACTGGAAGGACATAAATGAATTATACCCAGCCAGGAAACGATGCCAGCCGCCTCTTCCCTAAGGAAAAGTACAACAAGCGCCCCCCGCCCCAATTGTAAGGTGGTCCCTACATCGCAAATGTATATAGTTTGCCAAAGGAGTACAAAGGGTAAGAGTTATTTTTTAAGTTTCCAGGGCTTTCTTTAAAATTGGGGGTCCAGAGTTTGAAAGTATGTTTTCATTGTAGAAGATGACATTTTCTTCAAAGAGTTCTCAACTTTTATACTGGAAGGAAGTATTTTCTGGTATCTAAATAGTTGCTTAAATGTAACATTCTTACACTTCATTTCTGCCATTTGATGTTTTTCCTATATTCTTGTATTTTCCCCCTTTTGATCCTTTTACTGATGCAGTTGGTAGGTGCTGGCTCAGTCTTGAAGATTTTACAAGATTAGAAGTATTTTGCTAACACGCTTCCCTGGTGGCTCAGATGGTAAAGAATCCGCCTGCATTGCGGAAGGCCTGGGTTCGATCCCTGGGCTGGGAAGATCCCCTGGAGGAGGGCATGGCAATCCACTCCAGTATTCTTGCTTGGAGAATCCCATGGACAGAGGAGCCTGGTGGGCTACAGTCCCTGGGGTTGCAAAGAGTCGGACACGACTGAGCAACTAAGCACAGCACCCAGCACATGACGGAATTAAGCCATCTAATTATTAGAGGTCTGATTCTAGATAGCACAGAATATTCTTCTTAGACCATGAAACCAGGCAACTCACTTACTGATTTAAACTCCATAATGAACCAAAATATTCCAAAATAGAATAGCACATTCAAATACTAGAATTGATCCCAGTGAAGCTCTCTGTTGCAGCCTGTTGACACTGTTTCCACATGCTGTGAACATGTGACAGATAAATTGCCTTTGTGACAGCTAAGAATGACAACGCGAGCCCAACAGACCAACTTATCAGACAAGAGAAAGCTGATATAAACTCTCATCATAAGCACTATAGAATATGCAAACTCAGGCTATTTGATACCTGAAAGTCATTCTGTCTTTCCCAATACGTTGATGGCATCAAAATTATTAGAAAAGTGTGTTTACTCTCTGGAAAGTGTAATGTAACACTCTCTTTACCCCAAATTGTGTACATTTGCATTGCTTTCATAGTACTTTACAGATCACTCCAAAACAGCTGTAACTTTTGAAACCCTCTTCCCTAAAGTACATGCAAGATATGTAATCCAGGGCTTTAAAACTGTGGCTGCTCACTTTGTCAAATGACAATAACCTATGAAAATACAGATCAAATAAATGTTATGCAACATGTACGATTAACATTAAACTTTAAAGCAGTTATAGCATTACCTATGCATGTTAAAACTCAAGAGCTAAAAAATACACTGAATTTATATAACCCATCAGAATGTCTTTCTAGATTCTCTTCAGGATTAATTAAATAAACATGCAATTTATAAAACTATATAAACAATTGTTTATCACTTTTATGACTCAAATCACAATAAAATTGTAATTCATGATAAACTGGTGAGAATAAACTGAACATATGGTTATATTCACAATTATTCATTAACTGAAATGTTATTCCAGTGTTAGAGCTAATGTTAAGGAGATTGAAACTGTAATGTCTAATATTTGGAATAATCTATTAAAGTGTTAGCACTGTGGTTGATTTCCATGAATTATGTTGATCTCATATTACTAAGCTTGTGCAAATAAAGTGTTTAATATTTTAAAAGGTAAGCATTGTGTTTGATGATTTTGAAAATTCATCCACAGCTTTTGCTCATTTCATCTTGAAGCATCATTGAGAAGGACCGGGAGGTTTAGATATTTGAGTACAATCAACACCAAATGAAATGGTTGTGGAATCCATATAATAAAATATATTTCTGAGAGCCTACAGAGTACACAGTATGTTAGGTACTCATATAGATAGTGAAAATGTTTTTGTGGGCTTAATTCTAAATGTTCACATCTGTGCAAAACAGACCATTGAATATCAGCTATCATTATAGAGAGTCAAAGAGTGAAGACTTAAACAACTGTGACTCAAATGAGGCTGGTATTGCAAAATAGACGATCCATCCTCAGGGCATTTGGCAAATTCTGCCTACCCAGATGGATAACGTAGCCTCAGTGAGTATCAGTTTACTCCCTTGGGTTCTCGGTTGGAACCTCTCAATTTTGAGAGGTTACAGACCTTCAGGGAAGGATTGAGGACAATCATTTATGTAACATGCAACCCATCGGAAGAGTGGTGAATGCTGCCTTTAAGAGCCAGGTGGATGTGAACCTCTTATTGCATTTGTCACATTGTAGTGAAATCATTTGTGTAGGTTTCTGTCTCTCCTACTAGGTTTTAAACTCCTTAAGGGCTAAGACTATGTCTTATTCTCAGCACTGAGAACTAGGCTTGACATTTCTCTCAATAAATGCTTGTTGCATAAATGAATAAATAACTTAAAGAATATCTCAATCATTAGGAAATACCACAAAGCACTATACCTTGATCTAGTTGGTTTTTACTGTATAGGTGTGTGCAAAATATTTGAATGCATATAGTTCCAGTTAGGAGTCCAAAACTAGCTCAAACACTAAAGAAAATAAAAGGGAAAAATGCACTTTAGAAAGAATAAAACACTAACTGGATTTCTAAAATGTATACCTAATGTGTAAGCAACGAGACATGTTTTAATTGCTATATTTATATGATGGCCAGATGTTAGATGAAATTTAGCTCTATGAGTATTTCAGCAAGAAAAGTATTTTAACAAGCATGGGAAGCTAGAAAATAAATGTCAGCTTGATTTTAGATAATTATCCTGCTTGGAAAATGTCCAAAGCAGTATGTCACCTGAATTAATTCTTAATATTTTTTAGTTTTTTTCTACATCTTCATTCCTTGGGTTTCAAGAAGACATTAAAGACCCCAAAAAGCTAGTTGAGTTCTGCTGCCTCCACATGTTCAGAGGTCTCTGAGAAACCATGAGCATAATGTTTGCAACCTCTGAGCACAGAATAGTGATAGCACATAGCTAGTGCTCAACAAGGGGTTCCCTGGTGATTCAGACAGTAAAGAATCTGCCTGCAATGTGGGAGTCCTGGGTTCAATCCCTGGGTTGGGAAGATCTTCCGGAAGAGGGCATGCCAACCCACTCCAGTATTCTTGCCTGGAGAATCCCCATGGACAGAGGAACATGGCAGGCTACAGTCCATGGGGTCACAAAAGAGTCAGACATGACTGAGTGGCTAAGCACAGCCCCCAGCACAGTGCTCTGTAAATGCAAGATGGATGATTGGATGGAAAGATGGAGGGGTGGATGGATAGATGGATGAATGGATGGATGAGTGAAAGAAACTCTCCAGTCTGGAAGAAGTAAGTTAATCTGAGAATAGATGGAAATCAGAGCCTGTATGCTTCTTCCTTTAAAAAAAATATTGGCCAAGGATCAAAATGGTAGAGGAGAAATGCACAGATTAGAATAACTATCAATTATGAGCATACATGGGGTGTCCGATTTTCTAAATATTGGTCTCAATCTGTCACTCTTCAAAACTCATTGTGGGGCAAGCATTACTATCTTTCCCATTTCCCAAGATGAGTGTCAAAGAGGTTAAGCAAACTACTCAGAATTGTACCTAGTGCTAAAGCAAAACCAGGAACTCACATCCCTATTAATCCCAATCCCTCATGTTGTTTCCCTAAGTCACACAAAGTTCTCTCTTCCAACCATCAGCCTAATTTCCCATCAGCCATCAAGTGGCAAGAAACACCTTCTCCACACTAGGGGAAATCTTTATATACAGCATCAGTGAGGGATAGTAAGTTAAGTACTATAGATCTGGAGTACCTATTACAAATCTTAGACAAGATCCCAAATAAGAGAATAGAGTTGACTGCTACAATGTGTTTCATTAGATTGGGTAATTTAAAATTTTTTGATTGATTTTTATTTACAAAAATATTATAAAGACCACTAAAGATGATTTTCATTTGGTCCAGAAAAAAGAGATGAGGATTGATTGCAAAGGTACTGATTAGGTCTTCCACAATTCAATAATGATGACAACATGTAGTGTGCACTAGACATATATTTAACACTATGTAAAGAAACCTTACAAAGTAGATACTGCTATTATTCTCATTTTATAGGTGAGGAAACTGAGGTCTAAGATGGGTAAGTAAATAGTTCAAAGTCAGCTGCCAAGTGGGGGAAGTGAGATCTGAACCCAGGCAGTCTGTCCCACAGACTCAACTCTTAGTAGCTGTCCTGTACTGTCTCTTACCTGAGGTTGGGGTTTTCAGGCCGCCAGTCATGTCAACATTCATATCTGCTTTTTCCAAGCCTTTGATTCTTACATGCTAGACTTCAGCATGTTTGAATCTCTCCGCTGTTCACAACTTGACGGCTGGTTATCATTCTGACCACCTCTGAAGGAAGACTGAAACCCTCCAATGCAAATGCTACAAAAATAAATCAGCTGAACTTTAAAGTGTTTTTGAAAGGGACTGAATAGCCAAAAACCCACTTTCTTTTCTTGAACAGGGGTATGACAGATACTGCTCACTTTTTATCAATAGCCCAGATTTCCTAACTGGTCTTTAATTTACCTAATCTGACAATTTCTCTCTGCCCTTCATTAAGATAATTAATATATATCTTAGTTCTTCTTTACCTACTAATCACCCAATCAATATGTATGCTAACACACCTATTTTGTTCAGGATCCTATAGAAAGCTTTAATAAATTATAATTTATTTATTAATTTTATTTAACATACAATTTTTAAAAAGGAAGCAATAAAATGTTGTTTGACAATAAATTGAACTAATAGTATGTGATAACTTATCCTATATATTGGCTTATAAAGTGGATCGATTTTATTTGCAAAAAAATAATAATAATAAAGGTGGGGATTCCCTGGGAGTCCAGCACTTAGGACTCAGAGCTTTCACTGCCAGGGCTCAGGTTCAGGCCTTGGTCAGGGAACTAAGATCCTACACACTGTGCTATACAGCCAAAAATAAATAGATAAATATAACAATGAGTGAGCCAAGTACTAACACTGTTACAACGGCAACAGCTTTGGGAAATGAATGAGTAGAATGACTGTCATCAGTAAGTCCTTACCTCTTTGTGCTCAAGCCTCAGAACTGTAGCTTCAGTTCCCACCTAATTTGACTCAGACTTTCAGAAGACAAAAATCTTTTAAAATACAGGATAGAGATGTACTACCAGTGACTGGGGAACTATTTGTTTAAATCTGGGGCTCCCAAATGGTGACCTGAATGGAAAAGAAATCCAAAAGGGAGGACAAATATGATATATATAACTGATTCACTTTGTACAGTAGAAACGAACACATTGGAAAGCAACTATATTCCAATAAAAAAACATTAGTTAATTGATTTAGGGATCCCAAAGGGGAAAGATAAGAAAAAGGATGATCATGGGGGAGGGAGGGGAGACAGGAGTCCCTCACTAAGAGCAAAGTCAGAGGACAGGGGCTCCTATTTTCTTGCTCCCACAGTGTGGGAATTGTCAGGACAGCCTCTGCCCCTGTGCAGACAGAGGTGAGTCCCTGTGCTGAGTTATCATCCTATGATGGAATCAGTACTGGAAAGAGAACTGAACAAGCATCGTCTTCAACAATTTTAATAGTCAAAACCTCATGCTTCCCTGGCGGCTCAGACGGTAAAGAACCTGCCAGCCGATGCAGGAGACGAAGATTCAGTTCCTGTGATGGGAAGACAACGTGGAGGAGGAACTGTCAATCCCCTCCAGTATTCTTGCTTGAAGAATCCCATGGATAGAGGAGCCTGGGAGGAGACAGTCTATGGGGTCAAAACAAGTCGGACACAACAGAGTGACTATCAAACCTGTGATCCCAGTGCTGCCATTTCAAGCTAAAGGGAAATACCTAGACTCCTCCCATGGAATAAAAGGACTCACCGAATTTTGATTTTTAGCAACAAATGCAGGGTGAGAGCAGGATCTCCCCACATCTCACACAAGAAACCTTGCCTTTATAATGTATTTCTTTCAAAAGGAAAAATGATGAGCCTCATCTCAGCACAAGGATCTTGGAGATGACTTACCATATTAAGCTTCTCCAAGATTTTGGTGGGGCTTCCCTGGTGGCTCAGTGGTAAAGAATCCACCTGCCAATGCAGTAGATACAGGTTTGATCCCTGAGTCAGGAAAATCCCCTGGAGGAGGAAATGGCAACTCACTCCAGTATTCTTGCCTGGAGAATCCCATGGAGAGAGGAGCCTGGCAGGCTATGGTTCACAGTGCCCCAAAGAGTCGGACACGACGGAAGCGATTGAGCATGCAGGCACAGGATTTCAGTGTCAAAACTTATCACAAAGGATCTTGCTGTTTCACAAACCAATCTTCTGAAAACGGTGGCAGAAGAACAGAAGAAGGAGAGAGGCTGGCACTTCTCTAGTGATCTGCTGTAAGGAAAAGTCAGGAAAACTGATAAAGAGTATTCAGCCCTGTGGTGTTGGTACATTGTAGTTAAATCATTCATATTCTTTGAACTCTAATAAAAAATTCTCATCAAACAATATGACATTTTCATCTCATCCAAGTTTAATCACAAGAGTATTGTAATTCTGATTTTCTTCACCTCCGTTCAAATTGAAAGTAATTGTCAGACGTCATTTTAATTCTAACCATTACATCCCTTCGTACATGGTCTCTCTCACATTATTATGGCCCATTTTGTTCTGTAAGAGGTATGTCATTTTGTTCTATTATTCAAGCAGTTTTAAAAGAGCATTGTCACTGACCTACAAATAGTACATTTAAGGCTATTTTAAGAAGCATTTGGAAAAACAAATGAACATAAATGGAAAATGTTTCCTTGAAACACTGAGAGAATGAGGGGTGATAAATTATGACTACTGAATTCCTAATGTTGGGAAAACACTTAATTGCCTGAATTCTTGATTGTTTCATTTTCTTTTCTTAGTAACCTTCAGAATGCACAAATTTTGGCTTAAAATGTACAAAAGCAGAGGGAGCTCCCTTTTGGTCCAGTGGTTGGGAGTCTACACTTCCAATGCAGAGGGAAGAGGTTTGATCCTTGGTCGGGGAACTAAGATCCCATATGCCACGTGGCTTAGCCAAAATATATATATATATTTTTTAAAAGCACCGGGCAGCAATGGAGATGCAGGCATAGAGAACAGGCTTGCGGACAAGGGCAGGAGAGAGGCAAGAGAGGGTGAGATGGATGGAGAGAGCAGCGTGGAAGCATATACACTAACACATGTAAATAGATAGACAGTGGAAATTTGCTGTATGACTCAAGGAACTCAAACAGGGGCTCTGGAATAATCTAGAGGGGTGGGAGGTGGGAAGGAGATTCAAGAAGGAGGGGACATATGTACACCTATAGTTAATTCATGTTGCTATATGACAGAAATCAAACCAACATTGTAAAGCAATCAATCCATTTAAAATAAATATATATTTTTAAAAGAACAAAAGCAAAAAAAATAAATAAAAAATAAAATAAAAGCACAAAAGCAGAGAGGTTGAATACAACAAACTCATTTTATTTTCTTCCATTGCCATTTTAAAAAAATAATTCTGCTTCAGTTGTGACGCACTCCTTGGATCTAGGCTGAGAAGTGGGAGCAAGTTTATCTTAATTGAGACAGAACTTCTTCCTGGGGATGGCAAGGGACACATCTTGGACATCTGTGTTGATGTCCAAGAGCAGAAATGTCCCCCAAGGCAAGAGGGTCCTACACTCAAATTTTTAAAATGGTAAGTGAGCAAGTGATAGAAAGGAGTCAAGAAGGTTCTGGGGAGTCTGGGACCTGCTGCAGTAAACTTGGCTTGTAGATTTCTGTCATCTAAGACCTTGGACCAAGTGCAGCCAGAGCTTCTAATATTTTAGACAAACTGGAAATTCAAACTTGAATATGAAGTCTCCAAATTTTTTTAAATGTAAGTTCACATGTATTTTTCTAAAATCACAGAAGCAAAGAAAAGTACATCTGAGGCTGGGCCAGGCTCAAGATCTTTACTCCACAGCCTCTTGAACATCTTCATTCATGTTCTTCAGACACCTCAAATGGAGCCTCTTCCAAGCTGAACTCATTGCCTTGATTTCTTCCAGCCTGTTTCTCCTCTTGTGTGTGCCAAACTGTAGAGTTATTTAAGCCAAAACATGGCAGTCATCGCATGTGGTCCCCCCTTCCCATTCAATGATCTGCCAAATCTAAGATCTCTTAAATCCTTCTTGCCTCCAGCCCTACTGCCTCTACTTTGGTTCAGACCAATGAAATCATCACCTACATAATTGTATTAGCCTCTGAACCCAATGGATTCCAACCAGGGGTGACTTTGATCCCCAGATAATACTTGTCAATGTCTGGAGATATTTTTCGCTGTTACACTGGAGATGAACTTCTGACACCTAATGAGTAGATGCCAGGGTTATTTTAAACATCCCACAATGCAAAGAACATTCCTCCACTCTCTAACAAATAATTATCTGGCTCAATATTTCAATAGAACTGAGACTGAGAAACGCTATATGTAGTCTACTTACATTCAGTCTTGCTTCCCTCCAAGTGAGAATAATAAACTTCTTTTAAAAATGAAATCATATTTCAAGGTTATCTTTTTTAAATGAAATCATATCTTTCATCTTGTAGAGGTTATCTTCTAAATTAAATCATTATCTTCAAAGGTTATCTTCTAAAAATGAAATTATATTTCTTTAGTAAAATCTAAGAGATATTGATTATTTTTCTATCAAACTCCCTACACATATTTTTCAGTAAGAATCAGAAAATAATGGGTCTTCAGGTCTAGGAAGTCAACCTTTTTTAGGCTTACCCAATCAGGGTAATTTAATCACCTTCTTCAGTGACTGGTTTAGGAAAGGGTCTGAGAACAATTTGTTTAATCTCATCTGAGAAAATAATCTCTATTCTTAAAAAGAAGCTGTGATAGATTTATTTCCAAAGATGGCCATAAGAACTCATACCATTTCTATTTATGTGAACCGTCCCAACATGGGGTGAAATCTATTTCTCATCCCTTGAATTTGGTCTGTTCCTATAACTTGCTTTACCAGCATAATGCAACTATTGTGTGACTTTTGAGACTAGGCCTCAAGATGCCTCGAGCTTCAGCCCCCAATTCCTTGGGACACTGCCTTGAGACCACAGTGTAAAGCCCATTCTAGTAAACTGGGAGATGAAGAACCACTGGCAACAGAAGGTCAGCTCTTCCAGCCATCCTGGCTAAGGCCCCAGACATGTAAGTGAGGTTATCTTAGACCATCCAGCCCCAGTTAAGCCAGAAACTGATTCATTACAAGTGAATTTGGAGTCCTGGAGAGAGCTCAGAGCTGCTCAGCTAGTCCAACCCAAAGCCCCAACTCCCAGCCATGAGTTCATATTGATTGCTTTAGGACAATAGAGTCTGGAAACTGAACACGGGAGGAAGGCAGGGGGCTGGTCTCAATCGCATTGCTGTTGTTCAGTCACTCAGTCATGTCTGACTCTTTGCAACCCCATGGACTGCAGTATATCAGGCTTCCCTGTCCTTCACCATCTCCCGGAGCTTCCTCAGACTCATGTCCACTGAGTCAGCGATGCTATCTAACCATTTCATCCTCTGCCTCCCCTTTCTCCTTCTGCCTTCCATCTTTCCCAGCATCACAGTCTTTTCTAATGAGTCAGCTCTCCGAATCAGGTGGCCAAAGTATTGGAGTTTCCGCTTCAGCATCAGTCCTTCCAGAATTGTATACATTCACTTTATTCCCCTGTTCTCAGGATGTATCTCCACCCTTAACTTAACCCAGCTTCTTTCTCTGGAAAAAGTTAATCCTCCTCCTCTTGCCAGTGTTGTTGGTCAGTGAGCTGGAAAGGTGATCTGAAAGTCTTACTACTTCAAAAACTAGCTTTCAATCAATCCTTCTCATTTTAGTCGTCCTAACCACCCCACTTCTGGAAGTTCCAGGTGGTACCCCTTTCTAAGCTGTGGAGTCTGAGTAATGAAGCTGGGTTTCTTCTTTCTGTCCTAGAACTTAACTTTCAATTCTCTCTGGTCCTTTCTCACTCATCCATCTGTTTCCCAAGTTCCAAAATTTTGTAGATAGTGCTTCCTCTATTGTTCTTACGCTTTGGGGTTTAACACAAGAACATGACAGATGTGTGTGCTCAGTTGTGTCTGACTCTTTGCAGCCCCATGGATTGCAGCCCACCAGGCTCCTCTGTCCATTGTATTTCCCAGGCAAGCATACTGGAGTGGGTTGCCATGCCCTCCTCCAGAGGATTGAACCTGGGTCTCCCGCATCTCCTCCACTGGCAGGCAGGCTCTTTACCACTACTACCTGGGAAGCCCTGGGGGTAATACTTTTTTTTTTAATCACTTTAGAATTGTTTTATGGGGATTTTGGGAGATTCCCCATTAAAATCCCCTTTAAAATCTTGAATCTGAAAAAAAAAAACACTTTAATTTGCCATCTTGGCACAGATTTCTGCTCTCTGTTTAATGTTACTTCCTCAGAGAACCCCCTGGAGCCTACATTAAATGTCTCTGCTGTAACTCCCATGTTAACAAACCCATTAGACTCGTGGGTGCTGATGGGACCAAAACACAATTTTATTACTGTCTTTTTTCTGTCCCTTTATTTTATTTAGTGACGATATGCATCCCCTGTTCCTGGAAGGAAATTTGGCAGATTCCCTTGACTTTCTGCTGACTTACATGAAGACGATCATATGATCATTTTAATTCACAAAACCAGAGCCACAAATATAGAAAGTATCCTGCTCAACATATTAAGCAGTTCCTCAATTTTTCTTCCAAGTTAAGAGGACTCGCTCTCCACCTCAATAAAGTCTGTGGTTGGCAGCTCCCTGACTTACAAAAAGGAGGTGCACTAGTTTCGGCTCTGTCCTTCTCTGTTCACCCTTTTCCCTTTGGACAGTGGCTCATTAAGCTGTAGGCACAGGAGAAAGTAAGCCAACAGAGCTACCAAATTCAACAAATAAAATACTGTTAGGTAGCTTTGGTTTCTCTGATTCTGGTAAATGATGACTTCTGATTTTTTTCCCCTCCTGGGCTGTATTCTAGTTTTCTTTGGTTGTTTAATTCTTTGGAATCGCCATCTCTAGGAACTCCTCATCTGTAATTGAACTGAAGGGGATGTATTCCGGCTTTCAGTGTTTCGCTCAGTCTTCTGCCCTGCCTGTGTGTGCTTACTCAGTCACTAAGTTGTGTCCAACTCTTTTGCAAACCCATCGACTGTACCTTGCCAGGTTCCTCTGTCCATGGGATTTCCCAGGGAAGAATACTGAAGCGGGTTGCCATTTCCTTATCCAGAGGATCTTCCCCACCCAGAGATCAAACCCACATCTCCTGTGTCTCCTGCACTGACAGGAGGATTCATTACCACCGAGAAATCTGCCTGGGTCAGTAGGAATTAACATGGTGCAGCCTGGCCCTTTCTCCCCAGGCAAATGCTCTCTCAGTCCAGTTCAGTTCAGTCACTCAGTCATGTCCAACTCTTTACAACCCCATGGACTGCAGCACACCAGGCCCCCTGTCCATCACCACACTCCCGGAGCTTACTCAAACTCATGTCCATTGAGTCGGTGATGACATCCAACCATCTCATCCTCTGTCATCCCCTTCTCCTCCCGCCTTCAATTTTTCCCAGCATCAGTCTTTTCCAATGACTCAGTTCTTCACATCAGGTGGCCAAAGTATTGGAGTTTCAGCTTCAGCATCAGTCTTTCCAATGAATATTCAGGACTGATTTCCTTTAGGATTGACTGGTTGGATCTCCTTGCTGTTTAAGGGAATCTCAAGAGTCTTCAACACCACAGCTCAAAAGCATCTATTCTTTGGTGCTCAGCTTTCTTTATAGTCCAACTCTCACATCCATACATGACTACTGGAAAAACCATCGCCACACAGGCCTTTGTTGGCAAAATAATGCCTCTGCTTTTTAAATGCTGTCTAGGTTGGTCATAGCTTTCTTCCAAGGAGCAAGTGTCTTTTAATTTCATGGCTGCAGTCACCGTCTTCAGTGATTTTGGAGCCCCAAAAAATAAAGTCTCTCATTGCTTCCATTGTTTCCCCATCTATTTGCCAGGAAGTGCTGGGACCGGATGCCATGATCTTTGTTTTCTGAATGTTGAGTTTTAAACCAGCTTTTTCGCTCTCCTCTTTCACTTTAATCAAGAGGCTCTTTAGTTCCTCTTCACTTTTTGCCATAAGGGAGGTGTCATCAGCGTACCTGAGGTTATTGATGTTTCTCCCAGCAATCTTGATTCCAGCTTGTGCTTCATCCAGCCTGGCATTTGCCATGATGCACTCTGCATATAAGTTAAATAATCCGGGTGATAATATACAGCCTTGATGTACTCCTTTCCCAATCTGGAACCAGTCTATTGTTCCATGTCCAGTTCTAACTGTTGCTTCTTGACCTGCATACAGATTTCTCAGGAGGCAGGTAAAGTAGTCTGGTATTCCCACCTCTTTCAGAATTTTCCACAGTTTGTTGTGATCCACATAGTCAAAGGCTTTGGCATAGTCAATAAATTCTCTCTATATATAATATGCAAATAAAATGCCACATAGAGAAATGCTCTCTCTGTGGCATCAAAGCAGCTCACCACTCTTTCTGTCAACTTCTAGATTTCCCAAGAAAATGTGGCACCCACGTGGCACTGAAACAACAATCTGTAAATATTTGCTGGCTGATGATTGAATGAATAAATTGGCCATTACTGGCTTTCTGCAATGAGCTGTTACACAACAAATGGTCACCAATTCTTTCTCTGCTCTCTACCCAGAAGAGGTATGACTTTTAGATTCAATTTGCAGGAAGAACAGAAATGCTAAATCTTGACAGATGTTATGGGTGAAGATCTTTAAAATACATTTCTTTTTCAAAAGATTTTAACATGCTATCCTTCTATTTCAAGTGGTTGGGAGGTTGACCTTGATAGGGAGTCAAATGAAATACCCAACTGGAGAGACCTTTCAGCACCATAATTCTATGAAAAGACAGTAGCTTTGTCTTATTTCTAAGAAGAAATTGAAACTATATTAACAGAAAATTAAGTTGGCCAGTTTGGTCAAGCAAAATATGAAAAGTAAATAATATGCTGTTCTAAATTTCTATGATTCTATGATATAAACAGTGGAAAATAATTTGGACTTTTCAAATACTGCCAGTAATCATTATGCAATTTATGGTCATAAGCATTCACAACATATTAAATTAGAATTTATGTACTGAATCATCCCCACAATAATACTTAATTTGCTTTTAGTTATTCACAGAGGAGCGGAGAAGTTTATGCAGGGTTATAAATAAATTTTGGATCACACAAAATATATCTGACATAAATATCATCTAACATGTTTTCTTTCTAACCTCTTATTATAAAACTCAAGAATTCATCATTTGTAATCCCCACAAAGAATTTGAGGTGGATTTTAACTTTTAAAAAAAGATATCCAGGGACACAGGATAGATAACTAAGACAGTAATGTATTAATATATACACTCATACATAGACTTAGTCATATCCAACTCTTTATCACTCCATGGACTATAGCCTGCCAGGCTACTTTGCCCATGGGATTTTTCAGGGCAAGTGGGTTGCCATGCCCTTCTCCAGGGGATATTCCCAGCCCAGGGATCAAACCCATGTCTCCTGCATTACAACCAGATTTTTTACCCACTGAATCATCAGGGAAACCATAGACATAATGGTACTTAGTATATCGATTTAGAGATGAGATATTTGCTACACATAAATACTAAATTTATTAACAGCTCTAAAATTTCTGATATCAAGTCAAAAGAGGAAATGCTATGGACTGTATTAAACCTGCCATGTTGTAAAAGGAAAAATACTAACTCTTTAGGGGTTACTACTTTAGTTTTTAGTTTTGTACTAAATTCCAGGAATACTTTACCCTATAAGTCCTTATAAAATAATGGCTAACGTGTATCAAATGTTTTTTATGTGCCAGGCATTCTCCTAAACTTTTTATGAATCATAATTTAATCGTCATAATGGCACTGTGAGAAAGACAATCATCCTTGCTTTTCAGGTTGGAAAATAAAGGCACAGAGAGATAAGCTGCCCATGGCTACAGCTAAAAAGAAAAGACCACAATCCAGACCCCCAAAACTCCTGCTCCTGATGGCCATACTGCAGAAAATCTTTGTCCGTGGTTTCACAAATGACCTCAAAAATCTCCATTTCTTAAACCAACACTCAATCGAAATCTGGGGCATAATATTGAACTTAAAGAAAGCATTTGTACTACCAAAACTTAGCAAACAGAACTATTGGAACTTAGCTGCTCATGCTCAGTTGCTCAGTTGTGTCCAGCTCTTTGCAACCCCATGGGCTATAGCCTGCCAGGCTCCTCTGTCCATGACATTCTCCAGTCAAGAATACTGGAGTGCATTGCCAGTTCCTTCTCCAGGGGATCTTCCCAAGCCAGGGATCAAACCCGCATCTCCTGCATTACAAGTGAATTCTTCATCACTGAGCCACCAGGGAAGTCCCAAATTAGCTGAAGACATGCAAATTGTTCATTATCCAGTTTACTCTAGGAGTAAAGAATTGTAAAACTACAGGATTAAGAATAATTCTGATAACCGATACTTTTTTTTTTTTTTCACTGAAGGGTTTATTTTATTATTAACTAACAAATGCTCTTGGGCTTCCCTGGTAGCTCAGTGGTAAAGAATCCACCTGCCAACACAGGAGATGCAGGTTTGATCTCTGGGTTGGGAAGATGCCCTGGAGAAGGAAATGGCAGCCCACTCCAGTATTCTTGCCTGGAAAACCCTATGGACAGAGGAGCCTGGTGGGTTACAGTCCATGGGGTCACAAAAGAGTCAAACACGCATCAGCAGGAGGGTTCTTTACCACTGAGCCAGCAGGGATATACCAGATACTGTGCCAAACTACTTAGATGCATTATAAAATGTAGTCCTCATTCTTACAGAGGTATTTATTTACCTATTTGCTCAAAAATGTTGATCATATACCTCTTATGTGACAGACACTATGATAAACAGTGGGCCACCACGGTGAGCAATAGTATAAAATTGGAGGTTTACGTGAATTAAATAATCAGAAATAAACAAACAACTACAAACAGAAATTCAGTAAATAAAGGATACAGCATATTGTGACATCATTTACAAGGAGATTTGACCTAATCTAGGAGGGCTCCCCAGTGGAAGTGTCATTTGAAATGAGATCAGAAGGTTATATCGGAATTAATTGGGTGAAAGAGGAGGAGAAAGGGCTCTGTGGCATGAGGAAACATGAGAAAATCCAGAGAGATCAAGAGAAAAAGAAAGAGAAAGTGAGACTTAACTTGCCCCACATTAAGAATTAAGAGAGAGAGAGACTGAATTCATATCTAGTGTTTGTTACATCTGAGTTCACACTATTAACCCTACATTACAAAGCTTTCAACTCTGAAGGTATATTTCTTAGGTACTCTTTGTGTCAGACACAACTAAGCCACTAAACTAAAAACTTTGAGAACTAAAATAGCAGTCAGCCCAAAACTGAGATCTTAGGGAACACCAAAAGTACAAACTGTAGGTGTTTCGCAGGTATTTGAAAAAGATCTTTCCATTAGAGCTGCATCATTCTTCCCTTTAATCTTCACAAAGTCAACTATAAGCCTTGGCACTAAAATAAAGGGTTTGTCACTCAGTGGTGTCCGACTCTTTGTGACCCCATGGCCTGAGTCCATTAGTCTCCTCTGTCCATGGGATTTTCCAGGCAAGAATACTGGAATGATTAGCCATTTCCTTCTCCAGAGGATCTCCCCAACCCAGGGATCAAATCCAGGTCTCCTGCATTGCATGCACATTCTTTACCATCTGAGCCACCAGGGAAGCCCCACCACTAAAATAAAAACATAGGACAAATATATATTTAGCAGTAAACACTCTTGCAGCCAGCATTCCTCACTAGGAATCTACATCCAAGGAAAGTTTGTCCCTAGGATAAGTCCGTTTGAATCAGCTCATCCAAGCAGCTTTCCTCCATGAGTTCTCGCATGAGAACCAGGGCTCTGGAGTTTCCACTCACACTGCCATCTCTTTCCTAATCATAAGCCTCGTTTCCTGAACACGCACGCTCTTCCCACCTCCAGGCCAAACTGCAGAGTCGATGTCCTCTACCTGGACTGCCCACTCCCATCCTGCAGCCCAGCAGACTCCCTGATCTTCTGCTCTGAAGCCCTCTTCTCTGCACTGTCCATGGTGCGCCATCATCAGGCTGCACAAAGTTTCTGGGTTTCACATTTGTTCCCCATGATACCTTGAGATTCTCTGGTGGCTCTGTTGGTATAGAACCCACCTGCCTATGCAGGGGACCTGGATTCTATCCCTGGGTCAGGAAGATCTGCTAGAGGAGAAAATTGTCTACCCGCTCCAGTATTCTTGACTGGGAAATCCCATGGACAGAGGAAGCTGGTGGGTTACAGTCCATGGGGTCCACAAGAGTCAGACACGACTTTACAACTAAACCACCACCACACGCCTTGAGGATTCTTTGAGGATTCTGACAGTGCTTTGGTGACAGATGTGTGTCTCCCTGATGCCCAGGAGACAGGTAAGTCTTCAATACGTTTTTGGGAATTGATGAAATGTTGGGGAATTGATGAATAAAAATGTGTTTACATTGATCAACTGTTTTATCCAGGAGATTCACTGTCTTCACATGGGCCAGAGAGAGCAGCTTTGACAGCACTAGGCACATAGACAATGAGCTTCCTTGTCCCAGCCAGGAACGATCCCAATCCTTCTAAAAGGCTCTGGTCAGAAGGCTCATGGTCCAAACTCCAGACTCTGATCAAAGCTGAGAGGACATACCCACCAGTGTGCACCTCACGTTGGGGCCAGGCACACCAAGACCCTGTCCCCTCCCCATCCTTGCAGTGTGTGAAGGGCAAGAATTACAAAGGACAAAAACCTGTCTGGGACCCATGGGTGGAAATGCTGTAGTTTGTGATAAGAATGGACACTTTGTGATGAATTTTATAGCCAGGGATTGAACCCACATCTCCTCCACTGGGAGGCAGATTCTTTACCCTACTCCACCTGGGAAGCCTGCTATGAATGTATCTATGGGCAAAATGAAACCAAGTGGAAAAAACTGAATTCCTTTTGGGGACTGCTGCCTCACAGGAGACAAGGGGAAGACATTCTTAAGTGTGCCTTGTGGCAAGGTAACAAGCAGAGACGAAGAAAGGAGGTGAGAGGGTGGAGCTGGGAACCAGATGGTGGAAACCTGCTCCCCTAGGAAGTGACTCCTAGCAACTCCCCAGATCCTCAAAGCCTTGCCTCCTATCAAAAGAGACAGGAAAGGGGGAGTGAAAGAGGGGGAAAGCCAGAAAGAAGAAAGAGTAAAGGAGAAAGGAGAGAGGGAGGGGTGGAAGGAGAGAGAGAGGGCAAGAGGGCAAGCTTTCTCCTTGGGAGTTTCCCCTAGAAAGTGATGAAGACACTGAATTTGCCTCCAGTGTTTTCCTAGATCCAGCAGGAGCAACTGGTATCAACACAGGGGCCCAGAGGTGGAAAGCACAAAAAAGACAGCTGTGGGACTTGTGGGGACTTAAAAATGAGGGTTCTAGACTCTCAAGACCTGAGGCGGTAGGGTTTCAATCCAACTTTAGAAAGATCTCAAAGGCTCAGGGTGTCACAGCAGAACTGGAGTCTCACTGACATGTCACCCTAAGAAAGCCTCGAGGAGAGTCACAGTGCTGGAGGCAGATAATTATTGATAGATAATTGTCTGTTAAAACTTGTTCCCTAAATAACTCGTTTCCAGTGTCTAATGAAAATTTCCTTTAGTAATATTAGAAAGCTTTAGATGTATAACACCCCCCATGCACACATGCAGGAATGCATGCATACATTCCTTCTCTAAAAGCAAGAAGTGCTGGCAACAAACCACATACATATTGGTATTAGGACAAACTTGATACGCATATATTCTGAAAGGACTAGATTGACATGGTGGGAAACTTGAAAAGAAAAGAAAAAATAAATAAACCTGATGTAGGGTAATTGCTCTTCTGGTAACTGTTTTGGGAAGATGTTCCCCAGAGGTCAGGTGTTGAGGATCAGAGTGTGATGAACCGACAGGCAAAATGATGTTGATGACAAGAAGCAACAATAGTTATCAGAAAAAATAACTGTGATGGTGCAATAATCCTGGAGGTGTCATCAGAGCAAAAGTGTCACCATGGCAACTGTGAAAATGGCATGGGGGGAGGCGGGGCATAGAAAATCTCTTAGAATGGAATGCTGTGTTCCAGCAACTTCTGAGAGTGAGTTCGTATATTGTATCCTAAAGAAGATTCCAATAAATTGTGATCTTTTGTGATTATACACAGCAGAGTTAAAGCCAAACTGGCTTGCTGAGATCAGAAACGTGAGAGGTGATGAGTTGATACTTGCCCTCAGGTTGTGCCTCAGAGAAACAGCTGCATAACATCTTTGCAGAGAGAATTCAGACCAGCTGCACAATAAGCAATACACACAACAAAATGAAAATGTTCCAGGCATGGTATTTCTTTTCCATCTTCACAGCTGTCCAGACAGTTCAGGTTTAATAGCGACACGCGCTGCTCTTTGAGGCACAAGAGAGAAACTTTCCAAGTCCCAGGATTGAAATGTGAACAGATATAAAACTCTCTCCAGCTATTTCCAAGAACATAAAGGAAATGTTGGTGCAGAAAGAGGTCAGAAAACCCATCTGGATTTCTTTTGAGCTTGGCAATTCTGTCTTCCAGGTATTTTTTCATTTTGTTTTGTTTAAAAACATTCATCACAATGTTGTCCAATTATTTACAAAATCGTTCTTTGTGTTAAGCCACACCCTGGCAAATATGTGCAAAGGAAATTGCTCTCATTTCTCGGGATGGCCGTCCTGTCCAAATGTGGGCTGTGAGAGAGCTTCAGAAAACAAGGCCATGGAGAAACTGGACCACAGAAGCTGTGCCAGCCCCTGCCAAACATGGAGCCAAAGGGGACCAAAGGAAAGCTCACTGGGCATGGGGATCTGGACAAGCATGGTTCACCATTAGCACCCAGCAACTGACATTTGCGATGACCAGGGTGGGTGCCAGTTATTGTGCAAGCAAGAACAGTCTTCTTTCAGTTGAGTTTACACTTCATATTATTCTAGAATGTTCTCCATTCTCCATTCTCTTTCCTATCTGTGAGACAATAGCTACTAATTTATCTTCCTTGTCCTTATGCTGAATAAATACATGGTGATGATATGTCATCTGTTTGGCAGCATAGAAGACAATCTTCATATATGATCAGGGAAAGTATCCGCCTTTTCATTTTGCTCTCCTTTCCAAGAACTGAAGAAGTTCGATGGAACACTATGTGCTTTCATTTCTCTAACTTGAATAATACTGAGTAAATCTTATGATACTCGGGAAAACCCCAGAATGCCCCTAGTTAAGATCACTATTTTTAAAACTAGATAGAACTGCAAGTCCCAGCTTCACCATTTACCAGCTGTGGGGCCATTATCTTTCTAAACCTCATCTTCCTCCTTTGTAGAAAGGGGATGATTAAATCACTAAAGATACATGAAAGGTTCATGGAAACGTGCATGTGCCTTGCCTTGTCCATAATAAGTCCTCCACCCTTTTGGCAGAAAGTGAAGAGGAACTCAAAAGCCTCTTGATGAAAGTGAAAGTGGAGAGTGAAAAAGTTGGCTTAAAGCTCAACATTCAGAAAAAGAAGATCATGGCATCCAGTCCCATCATTTCATGGGAAATAGATGGGGAAACAGTGGAAACAGTGGCTAACTTTATTTTTCTGGGCTCCAAAATCACTGCAGATGGTGACTGCAGCCATGAAAATAAAAGGAACTTACTCCTTGGAAGGAAAGTTATGACCAACCTAGATAGCATATTCAAAAGCAGAGACATTACTTTGCCAACAAAGGTCCGTCTAGTCAAGGCTATGGTTTTTCCTGTGGTCATGTATGGATGTGAGAGTTGGACTGTGAAGGAGGCTGAGCGCCAAAGAATTGATGCTTTTGAACTGTGGTGTTGGAGAAGACTCTTGAGAGTCCCTTGGACTGCAAGGAGATCCAACCTGTCCATTCTGAAGATCAGCCCTGGGATTTCTTTGGAAGGAATGATGCTAAAGCTGAAACTCCAGTACTTTGGCCACCTCATGCGAAGAGTGGACTCATTGGAAAAGACTCTGATGCTGGGAGGGATTGGGGGCAAGAGGAGAAGGGGACGACAGAGGATGAGATGGCTGGATGGCATCACTGACTCGATGGACGTGAGTCTGAGTGAACTCCGGGAGTTTGTGATGGACAGGGAGGCCTGGCGTGCTGCGATTCATGGGGTCGCAAAGAGTCGGACACGACTGAACGACTTATCTGATCTGATCTGATGTTTTATTAGAGGTGATAAATGGACATCCAGTGACTTTTTCTGCTTTTAAGTCATGGGAAGACAATGTGTTCACTCTGATGCAAAGAATGGTAAGGCTACTTCATTATGTAGGTTTTGAGCTGAAGATGCCTTTTCTAACCAAGAGGAAGTACATCCATCACAGGTGGACCAGCTCCAGAGGGCTTGCAGATGGAGGTAAGGGGTCCTGCATCCATGGTACCAACCCAGCATGGAAGGGGACGGTCTTCTATCCATCCCACTTAACCCCTAGTTAACTCCCCAAAGTCACCACCACTTTAAGAATCCCTCCAAAAGCAAGCAAACGCCCCCTAAGGACATGAAGCACTCTTCCTGCTGTAGCCCAGGGCATCTGACAACAAAGAACACCCATCACCCCAATTTGAGAACATTCTAGAGTCACAGATCTGACTCCAGGTTGCTTCTGAAGTCTCACAAAATGACCACTTCCTCTGGCCTTGCTGGTGCTCCTTTAGAAATCTGTTCACACTGCCGGTCACAAGCCTCAATCCTCTTACCTGTAATGATTCATTTCAGTTTTCACATTTGCGACTCCATCAAGTTGCAAAAGGAACCCATGAAGTAGTGAAAAACACATATTCTGTTATCAAAGTCTTACTCCTTGAATCACTTTGATTTCACTAAAAGCAATCATTCAAAGGACACCTTGTAAGCTGGTATCCCAAACAAACAGGCTGGCACAAAGCAGGAGTGATTTGAATTCTAAGAGGTTTTCCCTTGAAATAAGCTTTGTAGTAAAGGTTGTGATGCCGAGGAAAGATAAAAGGGAGCAGGGTTGCAGATAGAGTTCAGAATGACTTAAAAATCAGATATAATCATCAGACATTAAGAGTTTAGCCAGATGAGCACACAACATCCTTTCAGTCCTCTTTCTTTCCTTAAGATTTCTGTATCATGTACTCTGAAGGCTGATGTCAAGAGATGAATAAGCACAAGGGGCCCCATGGGAAGGTTCAGAGGGCTCCCAGTCAAGGTGGCCCTCTCATTAGTCAGAACAGGTGTAGTCTAGAGCTGGCAAATACTAGAGGCAATGAAACACGTGTGACTGGATATTCTGTGACCGACTGCAGGCACCAACATTTTCTAGTCCACCCAGGGACATATATGTCATCTTTACCTCTCAATTCAATCAGAGGCTTACAGTATTGATTTCCAACATTAAATTACACTCTGGCTTTCTTTTTTTACTTTTATGGTTGCATACAGAGATTTCCCATTGTTTATAATGCAGATGTGTTTTAGGAAAAAACTAAAAGGAATGTGAGATACCCTGCACTCAGAAGTGTCACAGACTTCATTAACTTACACAGTTCTATTGCCTGAATAAAGACACACTAACTCCTGAAGGCAAGACCAGATTTTAAAGGATACTATATTGTAATTGTTTAAAGGTAAAAGGAGTGAGCTAAGAGCAGCCATTCTGCATGTTGATGCAATAAAAGAATATGAAAGAGTTGACCATGGACCTATGCTGCTGCTGCTGCTGCTAAGTCGATTCAGTCGTGTCCGACTCTGTTCGACCCCATAGACGGCAGCCCACCAGGCTCCCCCTTCCCTGGGATCCTCCAGGCAAGAACACTGGAGTGGGTTGCCATTTCCTTCTCCAATGCATGAAAGTGAAAAGTGAAAGTGAAATCGCTCAGTCGTGTCTGACTCTTAGCCAGTCCATGGACCTATAGGGACCTACGTAATGAAAGTGAAAGTTGCTCAGTCGTGTCTGACTCTTTGCAACCCCATGGACTATACAGTCCATGAAATTCTCTAGGCCAGAATACTGGAGTGGGTAGCCTTTCCCTTCTCCAGGGGATCTTCCCAGCCCAGGGATCAAACCCAGGTCTCCCACATTGCAGGTGGATTCTTTACCAGCTGAGCCACAAGGGAAGCCCACATACTTAATGGGAATGCTTTTTAAAAACGCTCTCTTCACCAGCCTCCATCCCATCAGGAAAGACTAATTGAGGCACTCATTGCCCTTGGTAAAACATACTGCTTGGTGCCCGCTGAATATCAAATCCTCACAACTAGTAGCCTCATCAGTGTACCCTTACAAGTCTGTCTGGACCCCTGCATTGGATGCTTGGCAAGAGGCTGTTCCTAAATCCAGGGTTCCCACTTGTACTTGCTACTGTAATTACGCAATTTAATTGAAGATTCTTAAAAGGAATTAATATGAATACAAAGAGCGAAAGATCTCTTGCAGCAAAATCACATCAAGTGTGTTGCAAAGAAACAGTAAAAACAAGGCATTTGTATTAAATGTGAGCAAGACAACTGTAAGAGATTGAGGCGAGTTATCATAAATAACTAGAAGAATCCTGATACCAGATTGTCTTGTGAATTTCTATAATTTCTCCCTTCACTTAAAAAACTGAAGCTGGGGTCCTCCCTGATGGTCCAGTAATTAAGAATCTGCCTGCCAATACAGCGGACATGGTTTCCATCCCTGGTCTTCGGACTAAGATCCCACATGCCTCAGAGCAGCTAAGCCCATGAGCCACAAATACCGAAGCCCGTGTGCTCTGGAGACCATGCTCTGCAACAAGAGAAGCCACTGCAAGGAGAAGCCCCGCTTGCTGCAAGTAGAGAGGAGCCCTGCTCAGTGCAATTAGATAAAGCCGTGCACAGCAATGAAAGCCCAGTGCAGGCAGAAATAAAACTAATAAACAAGTAAATAGACACAGATAAGAAAAAAAAAAAAAAAAGAGGGGGTACTGTAAGTCTGCAAGCAGAAAAAAAATATTTAAAAAAAGAGAAAAAAACTGAAGCTGAAAATTGTAAATGATGCTGTGTGGGTATCACTAGTCCTTAAGCTCCAAGGAAGAACAGCCATCAGCAGGTCCCAACTCAAGGACAAGGTCATGACCTACTTCACAAGGTTGGCGAATTAGTGTACAATTATGAGTTTCAAGTTTAAATAATGCCTATAAGATTTGTTTAACATATTTTTTTTTATGATCCCCTACTTTAATTGGCTTTTTTTTTTTTTTTTTTTTGCTTGAGCAACCAACTAAAGGTTTGATTTTGGTAAAAGAAGAGGAATGTTATGATATTACACATGAAAATGGTATTTGGGGGGGTTATATTGAGGTAATCTATACTTGCTTTTATTGTCAGGGGCGTCCTCACTTTGAAAGATACAAAAATACTGTGTATATTCTTGCCAGTGATCTTGCCAAGAGGTTAACATTAGCATCTGTTTCCAGCTCAGATGGCATACAATTCCCTCCTCCGCTAAGAGTTACATTTCCATGCCTCTCACAAAAGATACGATAAAATAAGATGGAGTATGGTCTTTTAATCTTGGAGTCATAAAAAAGTCTTGAGGGATGGGGGCTCAAACCACCCCCAGATGAGACATCCCAAGTTGAAAAGTGATAGAACATATGGTTTTCCATGTGTGAAGCTTCCTTTTGCTGAACAATAAAGGCAAACCACAGACAGGATCAGGAACACTGACTCTTGCTTTGGTTTAATCTATTACATCTTAGAAGCTGAGAAACAAAACACAGCAACATGCTTCCCTCTCCGTCTTCATTTGGAGAAGCCGTGACTATTTCTATGTAGAAGATCAGAGACTGGCAGCTTACAGTTCTGAGGTCGTCTGGCTGTCACAGTGAAAAATGCTCCCATTGCAAGTTGATTTCCAAGTAGCCAGTCCTAATGGGCCACCTTCAATGACGAAACAACTGAAACAAACCTTGTTCTGTTGTATGAAGGTGACTGGGGTATGTCAGCTATATGTGATCTGATCAGTTACTCATCAAAGAGAAAGTTGATATCTTTGTTCGAACATCAGCTGCCTATGTCACACATATGTTCTATAACACATCGGAAAAAAAATATGTTAGGTAACTAATCATTTTATAACTTTTTCCCAATAAATAGAATAAACTTCTATTATGATATGCTTAGGAATAGCCAGGTTAAACCACACCCCCTGCAAACATCTGCCAAGTGTGAATTCTGTAATATAACCTACTTTTCCTTACCTCCATCTCAGGCTTCATCCTCTCTTTTCATACTCATATCCCTCTGGTTCTATTTAATCAGCAATGATTCCTGCATCCATTTTTAACTTTACAGTCTTGCTCATACTACTCTCCCTTTAGATTCTAAGAAAGGACGAGCCACCTTACAATCACACCACTAAGAGGCTCATTTCTGGGATCCCCACAGCTTCCTCCCGTTAGACACAATCATCACTGTCTTAGCAGAGTTGTACAAGGAACTATTGTTGTTGCTGTTCAGTCACTGAGTCATGTCCAACTCTTTGCAACTGCATAGACTGCATGGCGCCAGGCTTCCCTGTCTTTCACTGTCTCCCCGAGTTTGCTCAAACTCATGTCCGTTGAGTCAGTCACCCTCTGTTGCCCTCTTCTTCTCCTGCCCTCAATCTTTCCCAGCATCAGGGTCTTTTCCAATGAGTTGGTTCTTCACATCAGGTGGCCAAAGTATTAGAGCTTTAGCTTCAGCCTAAGTCCTTCCAGTGATTATTCAGGGTTGATTGCCTTTATGATTGATTGGTTTGATCTCCTTGCTGTCCAAGGGACTCTCAAGAGTCTTCTCCGGTACCACAATTCAAAAGTATCAATTCCTCAGCGCTCAGCCTTTATGGTCCAACTCTCACATCCACACATAACTACTGGAAAAAAGATAATTTTGACTATATGGACTTTTGTAAGCAATGTGATGTCTTGGCTTACACTACAAGTCACTGCTATGTGAAGTCACTGCTATGTGAAAAGTCTTTGGGTTTTATTCTTATTTGTTTGCTTGTTTTTAATTTATCTTTTTTTGAAGTATAGTTGATCTATAATGATGTGCTAATTTCTGCTGTACAGCAAAGTGACTCAGTTATACATACATAAACACTCTTTATATATATATTCTTTTCCATTATGGTTTATCACACAGGATATTGAATATAGTTCCCAGTGCTCTACAGTATGAGTTTGTTGTTACTTGACATGTGAAAATTCTTTGTAACATGGAAACTATTATTCAAATACCAATGGTGCCTTTCAGCCCGAGCAGTTTCCCTGGTGGCTCAGAGGTTAAAGCGTCTGCCTGCAATGTGGGAGACCCAGGTTCGATCACTGGGTCGGGAAGATCCCCTAGAATGGCAACCCACTCCAGTATTCTTGCCTGGAGAATCCCATGGAGGGAAGAGCCTGGTGGGCTGCAGTCCACGGGGTCACAGAGTCGGACACGACCGAGCGGCTTCACTTCAGTCACTCTTAGTCTACTATTTTCTCAGAGCAGTTACTGGCCACTCTAGAGAGAGAGAGAGAGAGAGAGAGAACCTGGTAAGTTTCAGAGAGGTGATAGAGAAACCTCAGCCACTTCCACCCTTAAAACGATTATTATATAAGAAGGCAATGGCACCCCACTCCAGTACTTTTGCCTAGAAAATCCCATGGATGGAGAAGCCTGGTAGGCTGCAGTCCATGGGGTCACTGGAGTCGGACATGACTGAGCGACTTTCACGTCTCACTTTCATGCATTGGAGAAGGAAATGGCAACCCACTCCAGTGTTCTTGCCTGGAGAATCCCAGGGCCAGGGGAGCCTGGTGGGCTGCCATCTCTGGGGTCGCACAGGGTCAGACACGACTGAAGCGACTTGCAGCAGCAGTACCCACATTAAGAGAAAGGACTCATATCAGCATCCCAAAAACGTGGGCAGTCTTGGTCCAGCAGCATCACCCAGTGGCTTCTGGACAGGGCCTGTGTCCTCCATCTTGAGAACGTGGGCTTCTGTGTCTCTTTGTCCTTGATGGCTTTTAGATATGAGCAGCATGGACAGCGACCTTATTATCTGGGCCAAGGTGAAAAGAGACTTACTACCTGGACCAGCTCCTTAAATGCAGATAGAAAGGTAGCTGGACTCTGACCTACTACGAATCAACGGTAACACTCAGCCAACCCGAAGCCCATAAACTCAGGGCACCTCAACTCATAAGACTACCTCTTGTGTTCTGTTGAAAGACACCACTTTTGACTTCCGTACAGCCAAGGAAAGAAGAAATAAAAACTTAAGGGGGTTAAAAAAAAAAAACAAACCTGCCATAACTTAGCATGTGTATGAAAAAGAACTTGAAGGAAAATTCAAACTGAGATTCTATTTCCCAGGTTAACTTCAAAGAACATCGTGATTGAGATGAGGGATAATGCCCCCTCCCATCTCCTTGTTACAGATAGATCTTCAGCTCTTTCTACTCTAACCATGAGTTATTATCAGCAGGCAACAGTCATGTGTACTTGTGCACCAAAAAGTACAAAGGGTGTTATTTATTAGGTTAATCCATGAAAACATCCAGCTTCATGACTTCCACACTTTTTTCTGGGGAGAAAATAAGAAGAAAGACTGGACCTGATGAGCACACCAAACTTTCCACCTCTTCCATGTTCTCTACCTGCTGCTGAATCTGGTCTTTATTTTCAAGGTTTTCAATTCCTGCCTCTTTCCAGTGTGACTCAATCCCTTATTACTCTTGCTCCATTGCTTCAGACATACTTTCAGGAGGCTGGTTTTCAGGAAGTCATTAATCCTTTATCCATCTCTCCATTCTCCTTCCAATTTGTCATCTCACATGATTCCAGTTACCATTTTGCTTTTAATCCCCATTTGGGGCCTTGGTGGGGGTTGGGGAGAGGGAGTCACATTACTGAGTAGATCAGATCGAGACACATCCCTGCCTTCTAATTCCACCTGGCCCGAGTCCACTGAGCAATCTTATCGATGTCTCTACTGACCCCTAGTGAGTTTCCAGCTCTTTCCCACCTTCCTCAGGCTCCCACTAATCCACCTCGAGGTTGTTGTTATTGTTGTTCAGTCGCTAAGTCGTGTCTGACTCTTTGCAACTCCATGGACTGCAGCACACCAGTATTCCCTGTCCTTCATTATCTCCCAGAGTTTGCTCAAACCCATGTCCATTGAGTTGATTATACCACCCATCTCATCCTCTGTAACCCTCTTCTCCTGCCCTCAATCTTTCCCAGCATCAGGGTATTTTCCAATGAGTCAGTCCTTCACATCAGGTGGCCAAACTATTGGAGCTTCAGCTCCAGCATCAGTCCTTCCGATGAATATTTAGTGTTGATCTCCTTTAGGACTGACTGGTTTGATCTCCTTGCTGTTCAAGGAACTCTCAAGTGTCTTCTCCAGTACTACAATTCAAAAGCATTAGTTCTTCAGCAATCAGACTTTGCTTGCTACTAAGTCACTGAGATGATAGGTGACTCCCATTTGAACTCTTTCAACTATCCTCCCTTAAGCCTCAAATTTCCTTTCTTTTCATAGTTTTCCTTTTTTATCCTCGTTTAACCAGAAGTGTCCTCTAAGGCTAATTTCTATCCCCTCCCCCACAGGGTTTTATCCACCTCCTTCCCTCCCAAGATTTAATCTATGGGTCATTGCCTCTGTTCACATCTTCTGTCTCTCCTTCACCTTGGGCATCTTCCTTCCTTGGTCTAAAAATACAGCTTCTCCCTTGAACACTTTTTGCCCTGAAGATCAAGCCCATCCTGCCTCTCTTCTTTACCAACCTTCTGCAAACAGGAGGTGTAATTCATTGTCACCATGCCCTAAGTTCTAACTTCTCATCACTGACTATCAGGTGTTTCTGCCACTTTCCAATGACATTCAGACTCCCTAAGCCACCAATATCTTTCTAGTTATCAAATCCAGTGATTTTTCCTTTGGGGCCTACCTCTTTCTATCTTTCCTCAGATTCCTAAGATTAAGCCTTGCTCAACATCCCCTTGCTGGAACCCTTTCCTACACTGGCTTCCAGAACCATCTCCCAACTTATTCTTTTTCTACATTTCTAATCATTCCTGCCCACCATTCCTGCTTCTTTTACCTTGGAGATTCCTCCAAGTAACTATGTGTTCAGTACGTGAGAGACAACAGAGAACAATGCAAATAGAAATCTCTGTCCCCGTGAAGTTCACATTCAAGGGGGAAACAGAAATGAACACAGACATTAAGCAAAGTATTTCATGTTAGAAGACAAGGAAGATATGATTATTATCTTTATCTTAAATGAGAAAGTAGAAGCCTAAAGAGAGTAAATAATTGGCACAAGTACACATGATCTGTATTGGGATTATTCCAACCTAGGGCTCTGATTCCCACACCCACATTCTTATCCAATGCGCTACACAAACCCCCAATGCCTTTGCAACAGGAACCCCAGGTAGAAAAGGATTCTGTGCAACAGACGCTGACTGCTCCCCCAGGCTCTGCCTTCCCACTGTGCTTGTTTCCTTTCTGATCCCGGCTACCGCCCCGCTGAGCCCCTGCAGTACGATGCTCTCCATATAAACTTCCAACCCAAGAAAGAAAACAATCTAAAGGGGGTCTTCTTTTCTGTCTCTCACCAAACAAAGACAGACGGAATTTGAGAAATGCCAACACCTAAGAAAAAAGGTAGCTTTCAAGTACAAAGAAAACACAAGAGGTATAAATACAGGTAATCTTTAAAATTACAGGTTTCTGACATAGGCATAAATACCTAAGTGACTGACTCAACTCTAATTCCATCCCTCCCCCTGCTTTTGGAAAATGTCTGTATATAAGATCTCTAAGACTTTGTGTTCATTGTCCACTTCTGGGCTGAGAGATCCAGCAGAGGGCAGGTGGACACCCATGGCACTTCCGTGTGTGACTTTTATAGATGGAGGCTATGAACTCCACTCTCCCTTCTATTTCCACCCCTATATCCCTTCCCCATGGAACCAACAGTCTTACTAAACCAACCGATTAGAAGTTCTCGATATAATGACAACTCAACTGCATGAGAATCCATAAAAATCAGCTTCAGTTCAGTTCAGTTGCTCAGTCGTGTCCAACTTTTTGCGACCCCATGAATTGCAGCATGCCAGGCCTCCCAGTCCATCACCAACTCCCAGAGTCAGTTTAGTTCAGCTAAAAAAACAACTGTTTACTTCTACTATATGCCACGTTCTGAGCTTAGTACAAAATGAGCATTTACTCAGTATTGGTTGAATGGATGAATGAATGAATGAGCAAATAAATGAAAACTTGGCCTCTGGCTGAGGCTGAGGTGAATGAGACATAACCTAGTCTTCAAGGAACAAGCATCGTTTTCCTGCTGAACATGTACACATACAAAATTAAACATACTCAAAAACAAGTTCTTTATCATCTTATTAAAATAAATCTTGTCCCCTTTCCTTCCTTCCTCTTGGTTCCTCATTGCGTTTAACCCTGAGTGTCATTAGCACCACCTTCTCCCTGGGGTCCCCACAACTCCTGAGTCCATATCTCTTTGTCCTTCCCACCATCTTCCTAGGTCATGACTTAGCAGTTCTCATCTGAAGGATTGCAGTAGCTGCCAGTCAGGGTCCTCCAGTTTCAGTCTGTCATGCTCCCCAACTCCCACCCATACCACCCACTCTATCTCCAAAATGATCTTCCTAAAATCAGTATAACCATACCAACTCCTTTTTCCAAAGATGTTGATTGGTTCCCCACCTTCTTCTGATCTGGCAGTCAGAGCCATCCACAGCCAAGCCCAGCCTCCAGCTCCAGTCTCCCTTAAGACAGCCCCTCCCATCCTACCTGACCACTACATACCCACACACGGTCTCACTGGATTTTTCTCTGCTTTGGAGCAGGCCTTGCTCTCTCCAGCCTGTGTGTGTGTGTGTGCACGCTGTTCTCGCCTCCCTAGTCTGTGTCTATTACACATCTCTAACTCCTCCAAGGCCCAACTGATATCCCTTCCTCCTCCAGATGCCTTCTAAGTTGGAAACATCCTCTCCCTCCTTTGTTCCTCTTAACGAAATCCATTCATACTTTTATTATAGCTCATTTCATAGTCTTTCTCATGTTAGAATCACTCCTATCTGTCTCCCCTGTGGGATGTTGAGATTGCCAACCCTGTTGAACTCATCTTTATAATCCCTGTAGTGCTCAGCTCAGTGGTGGCTGATTGACTCAGGAAGTAAAAGGTTTTGTCTAGAACCGAAATGAGCATTGCATGGTGCTGTTGAGGCATGACTGAGGTTAAATCTGATTTTTTTAAAGGAGAAAAGCAGCAGCTTTGCATGAAGAGAAGTTAGTCCCCCCAATTATAGGTTGTGTCTCAATCTTACCAGTCCTCCAGCAAATACATTCTCTTCCAGGAAACCTCTGTTATTTCTCCACAAATGCAAAGCCATCTTCCCAAGGGAGGCTGGTGAGTTCACTAACTCAAGCTTAATTCATCATCGCTACTGTAAATAAAACTCAACGTACATGCCCTGCAGATGGTAGGTCAATAACATCAACTCACATGAAAGATGACCCTAGCAAAGGACAGACTAGGCTGGGGGAAAAAAAATATATGAAAACAAACTGAAAACGTGTTCAATGCCAGCTTCTGAACTGTGGCAGAATATGGCCTCTTGATAACTGGATTTGGAATGGGAGTAGAAAGAGGAGAATTGCAACCTCAAGGGGATGGAGACAAAGGGGAGGACCCACAACCACCTCTGATCCCCAGCCAGCAACATTCCATGTCGTGCAACCTGACATTTGCTTCTTGGATGATACGACAGGTCTTCATATCCTTCTGCCTTGATGTACAATTTCTCCATCCCATCCTTGAATACACACACTGATGGTTGGCCTGCTCCTTTCTTGAATAACTCCATGTATTAGTTTGCTTAAGCTGCCATAAGAAAGTGCCACAGACGAATGGTTTAAACCACAGAAATGATTTGTAGTGCCTAGAGTTGTTTTTAACCAAACAAGCTGAAATGGACCAGCAACTTCCTCACCTCCTTCTGTATGTAGCAGGATTCCCGAGCATGGACTTTGATGGCTCCTGCCCCTAGCAGAGACACAGAAGAGTCATGGGGAGGAATTCCTTAGGAATGAAACAGAGAGGGAAGGAAGCTTTGCTGGATGAAATTAGTCCATCTTCCAGGAAGACCAAAGCTGTAGGAAGAGTTTCAGCACAGGAAATGGTCCATGTATCAATAAGAGAGGAAACAAAGGCACACAGATGCCTTGGAGGAGGGCGTGGTAACCCACTCCAATATTCCCACCAGGAGAATCCCGTGGACAGAGGAGCCTGGCAGGCTGCAGTCCTAAGACCACACAGAGTCGGACATGACTGAAGTGACTACACACACAAGTGAGAGAAGGATCTAGAAAAGAAAATCAGAGGCAGACAAGAGAATATCTGAGAAAAGGTCTTTATTTAAAGATATACGTATACATATACGAGGATGCCTTAAGGATATCTGAAAGCTAAAAGTCTGAAACCAAAATGTCTGTAAGGTTGTTTCTCTTGGGGTCTCTTTCCTTGGCTATAGACAGCTGTCTTCTTTCTTGATTTTTACATAATCTTCCTTCTGTACTTGGATGTCCTAATCTTTTCTTATTAAAAAAAAAAAATGCCCTTCATATAGGATTAAGGTTCACCCCAATGGCTTGATTTTGATTTAATTATGTCTTTAAAGACCCTATCTCCACATATAGTCACATTCTAAGGTGTTGGCAATGAGAACCTCAACATATGAAAACAGAAGGGGGTGGGGAGACACAATTCAACCCTTAAGACTCCACATGATGTTATGGCAACGTCTGATCTCTGACTCTGACTATTAATCATACCTCCGATGGGAATAAAGGAACTACTGGCCTTGGTTCCAAATCTCTGAATCTTCTACAGCTTACCAGTCTAGTGATGAAAAGGAACTAGAAAGAATGAACCTGGAGAAAAGACTGCCACGAACAGTAAGTTTTTCCTGGATGTGGTCCCTCCATGTCAAACTCCCTATATAACCAACCGTGAGTTGGTTATACATCCTGACTGTGGCTGAGCCACAGGATATGTAAAGATCTGGAACCGCTGGGCCTCCACTCTACAAAAAACGCTTGACAAGAATGAACCATTATCCCTACATGCTGGATGCCCTGGGATCCTGAACTCACAGTCACTGAACATCCTGGGTCATTTCTGAGACTCTACACAGTTAAACTCAACCCCCAGTGTAACTTCATCACTGAAGCTCCTATTGTCAATGTCAGGCCCCTTTTGTCCCACATTTTCCATTTTCCATCTTGTTCCACATTAATAAATTAGTGTGCAATTACTGTGTTTAAATGGCTTATTGAAAAAATATAACAAAATTTTCTGTGCTTAAATGGCTTATTGAAAAAATAAAACAAAATTTTCCTTAACAAGAGCCCAGCTAACCAAAATCTCTATTAAACTTTTTGCACATGTTTATTTTTTATAGAAAAAAATGAAAGATAATGAAATCTAGTAAGTAGATATTGGAGGTTTGGAAAAATAAACGTCTAGTAAATATCCCAGGATCAATCCATATTTAGCCCAGTTCCCTGAATTTCTCTATGTAAAATACTGTACAATGAGAATTTATACTCTCATAACCCTGAGGCACTGTAAAATTCTTAATCATCAAAAATGCAATTATGCTCACTATACTGTAATTACTAATGAAAGAAAGTGCATTTATACATTTCACAAAGATTTTCTACAGAGACGAACTAGTAGGTCACGTGTGTTGGAGGGGGAGAGCTTTAATTAATTTCAATTAATCAGAAATTCATTTATCCAGAAAACCTAATTTCTTAAACATTTCACGAGCTTTATCTATGTGCGGCGAATTACTTTAGAAACGTTCAAGGCCATTTTCTAATTGATAGATGAACGTCTTTCTGGAAACACAATTTAACAAATGACTCCTCTCTAGATTTGCATATCAAGAGAGGTCATATGTAAATACACAAAGCTTTACAATGTTTAGATATTCCAGGGCATCTAAATACCAATGACAGAGAGGGTGATGGCACCCCACTCCAGTACTCTTGCCTGGAAAATCCCATGGACAGAGGAGCCGGGTAGGCTGCAGTCCATGGGTCCCCCAGAGTCTGACAGGACTGAGTGACTTCACTTTCACTTTTCACCTTCATGCATTGGAGAAGGAAATGGCAACCCACTCCAGTATTCTTGCCTGGAGAATCCCAGGGACGGGGGAGCCTGGTGGGCTGCCGTCTGTGGGGTCGCACAGAGTTGGACACGACTGAAGCGACTTGGCAGCAGCAGCAGCAAATACCAATGAAACAGTAATAATTTTCCAATTTGATGTTAAGAAACCATGATGTGTTCCTATCATAGGAATGTTTTCACTAGGTTGCATCATAACAATAGAGACAGACTTTTACGATGCAAGTGACCAAAAGCTCAACTCAGATTGATTTAACAAAGGAAATTTAGAGCTGCAAGGCTTCCCCAGTGGCTCAGCGGTAAAGAATCCACCTGCAGTGCAGGAGACCCAGGGTCAATTCCTGAGGCACTGTAAAATTGGGTCGGGAAGATCCCCTGGAGGAGGACATGGCAACCCATTCCAGGATTCGTGCCTGGAGAATCCAATGGACAGAGGAGCCATCACATGCACTGAATCATTTAATCCTCACAACAACTGAAAAGCTGATCCCGTGATGAACTTTTTTTATATTATTATGTGAGGAAATTATATTATTTATGAGGAATTAAATGAGGAATTATTATATTATTATTATAAATAGTGAGTGAGTGAAGTCGCTCAGTCGTGTCCGACTCTTTGCGACCCCATGGACTCTAGCCTACCAGACTCCTTCCTCCACAGGATTCTCCAGGCAAGAGTAATGGAGTGGGTTGCTGTTTCCTTCTCCATATTATTATAATATTATATTATAATTGAGGAAAGCGAGGCAGAGAGAGCTTAGTAACTTACCTAAGATCCTTGAACTTGGGCCATATGGCTACAGGAAGAAGTCATGACTCAAGAAGCCAGGGCTTTATTCTTGCCTGCTGGTGACAAGGGACACTTCTGAGTTTGATAATTGGTGCTGCCACTGAAATAAATCTTCTCCAATCCAGCCTTGGGGCATGTGCTCCAAGTTCCTAGAGTAAGAGGGATATAAGATCCTGAAAGCCCAGGGTCAACCTTCTGGGAGCCCAGGAAAAGCACCTTCAATGATACAAGCGACGGATCCACAAAAACAACAGAAGCAGAGTGAAGTAAGTCAGAAACAGAAAAACAAATATATTAATGTATAGAGATGGAATCTAAAAAGACGGTACTGATGAACCTAAATTTGCAGGCAGCAATGGAGATGCAACAGCTTCTTGCCCAAGTGGGTCAGATGGTAAAAAACCTGCCTGCAGTGCAGGAAACCCAGGTTCAATCCCTGGATTGGGAAGATCCCCTGGAGGAGGAAATGGCAACCCACTCCGGTATTCTTACGTGGACAGAGGAGAATCCCATGGACAGAGGAGCCTAATGGGCTACAGTCCACGGGACCACAAAGAGTCGGACACAACTGAGCAACTAACACTTTCACTTTCAATGGAGACGCAGACAGAAAAGAGACTTATGGACACAGGTGGGTGGGTGGAAGGAGAGGGTGGGATGAATGGAGAGAGCAGCATATACACTACTATATGTAAAATAGATAGCCAGTGGCAATTCGCTGTATGACTCAGGGAACTCAAATCGGAGCTCTGGAACAATCTAGAGGAGTGGAAAGGGGCAGGAGGTGGGAGGGAGGTTCCAGAGGGAGGGAACATACATGTACGTGTGACTGATACATGCTGATGTATGGCAGAAACCAATGCAATAGTATAAAGCAATTACCCTTCAATAAAAATAAATTAATTAATTTAAAAAAAAAAAACAGGAGCAGCAGGCGGATTATTGGCAGCAGAGAAGTCTCTTCCGGTGCTCTGTGATGACCTAGAGAGTCACGGCAGGGGTATGGGAGGGAGGGCCAAGGGAAAGGGGATATATGCATACACACAGCTGATTCACCTCGTTGTACAGCAGAAACTAACAGAACATTGTAAAGCAATTATATTCCAATTTTTTTTTAAAGTCTCTACTTTGAGTGAGACGCTGGAGTAAAGAATGCCAGGTGAAGAGAAAAGCCCGCCAAGGAAAGGAGCCAGTGTGACCAGAAACCTCCAGGAGGAAGGCAGGCAACTCAAAGACAGTGATCTCCACCCTGATTATTATTAACTGCACTGGGGAATTGGTCCTTGTAGCCAGTGTGACCCGGGAAAGTAAAGGTTGCACATTATAGAACATGATTAAAGGAAAAGTGTTCCATTAGCAGATGCTGAGACTCCTAATAATTGCCATGATTTCTCCTTTTAACTATTCTTTTCTATTTTTGCCTAACGTTGACAGGCAGGGATGGGATGCTAGAACACTGTTCACCAGACTCATTCTCTTCACCAGACTCAATTCCCATCAGACTCATTCTCTCAACCCACTGCAAATGTTGCAAATACAAAAAAAAAAAAAAAATAGAGACTTCAATCCAAATTGAATGCAGGTTTGACATGCACTGTGCCGTTGCCGGTGCAAATGCTGCTGCAGCAGAAAGGAAAACGAAGGCAGCGGAGGCAGCCGGCTTGGAAACCGCGTGGGGCCAAAGAGAAGCAGTCGGTGCAGCTAGAAGCCAAATGTTAAAACAAAAAGTGTCAGAGGAGCATAAAATATGCCTGCTGCCGGTTTCCACACAGATTGTCTTCTTGCAATCTTAAATGGTTAAAGGAAAGGTGGAAGGGTCCAGGAATTTCCGCCTAGGTGGCACCGCTTGCTTCCATAAAGCCTAAGCAATCGGTGGCTGGAGTGCGCCACCTAATGGTGACACCAATTGCTTCTGATTTTATCACACAAAAAAATCTCACGTTGCTTCTTTAATTTAATGCAATAAGAGCATAAATACCTTCATCACAGTTACAAAGATTACCCTTGCTTTCATTTTTTATGGCTCTAGTAAAGATCATTTTTCGGTTTTATTTGTTTGGGTTTTTTTGGCCAACAGGATCTCAGTTCAATGACCAAGGATCAAACCCTAGTCCCCAGCAGTGGAAGCTCAGACTCCTAAACATTGGACCACCAGAGGGGTCCCTGTAGTGAAGATCTTGAGTATGCTTCTAAATTTTAAAATCCAGATTAAGGACCAACTAGATGTGATGACAGCTAAAAAGCACGTAACATTGCTATATGCTTAGTAAACAAAAACAAGAAAAGTCTGGGCTTGCCTGTGTCCCTTCAAATCCAGGAATTTTAGGCTAAATTTCCAGACACCTTTAATTTCCCCATCGCCCTGTATTTTAAACTCAGCAGCAACCCTGCACAAAAGTTTAAAACCAAACTTGTTAAAGTGAACAAACTGATGCACAATTTCTGCATCACCGTTTTCCCTAACCACTTAGTTCTCTACATTTCATGTACCTGTCTTAACAAGATGGATTCTCTGAGGGCTGAGTCCTTAAGCACCTGTTCCCCCTCAGATCTTATCACAGGGATGAATTGTGAAGGGATTCACACCCATTTATAATCAGGGTAAATGCACCAGGAAAGAAAAAGGCTAAGAACCTAAAACTAAGTAAGGAAAAGAGATAAAAGGTAGATCTGTTTAAAAGTGAAAGTGTTAGTTGTGTCCAACTCTTTGCGACCCCATGGACTGTTTCCCCATTTCCCAGGCAAGAATACTGCAGTGGGTTGCCATTCCTTTCTCCAGGGGGTCTTTCCAACCCAGGGATCAAACCCAGATCTCCTGCCTGGCAGGCAGATTTTTTATCATCTGAACCACAAGGGATCATGGATAAACACAGTACTGATGGGATGGAAAAAGATATATCTATAATAAAGTAGATATATTTATATGTAAAATAGATAACCAATAAGGACCTACTATATAGCACCAAGAATTATACTCAATATTCTGTAATAACTTATAAGCACAAATTTTTGAAGGCGGGAGGAGAAGGGGATGACAGAGGATGAGATGGTTGGATGGCATCACCAACTCAATGGACATGAGTCTGAGTAAGCTCTGGGAATTGGTGATGGACAGGGAAGCCTGATGTGCTGCAGTCCATGGGGTCACAAAGAGTCAGACATGACTGAGCGACTAAACTGAACTGATAAGGGCAAAGAATTTGAAAAAGTATATATATATATGTGTGTGTGTGTGTGTATAGGTATATGTTTAACTGAACCACTGTGCTGTACACATGAAACCAACAAAACATTGTAAATCAACTATACTCCAATTTGAAAAGAAAGAGGTGAATCTGCCTAGATCCTCGGAGAAGGCAGTGGCAACCCACTCCAGCACTCTTGCCTGGAGAACCCCATGAATGGAGGAGCCTGGTAGGCTGCAGTCCATGGGGTCACAAAGAGTCGGACACGACTGAGCGACTTCACTTTCACATCTCACTTTCATGCATTGGAGAAGGAAATGGCAACCCACTCCAGTGTTCTTGCCTGGAGAATCCCAGAGACGGGGGATCCTGGTGGGCTGCCGTCTATGGGGTCACACAGACTCGGACACGACTGACACGACTTAGCAGCAGCAGCAGCAGCAGCCTAGATCCTGGATGAAAGCAGTCCTGACGGGATAGAACACGCAGTACCACCGTGGTCTGTGGTTCTGCAGCTCCACCCCTTGGCAGGTGTTGAAAGTAAGTCATTTCTGCATCAACAACTCTGATTTTTTTTTTTTTTTTAATATCAGATGTGTCTGTGTGGTGTGTGTGTGTATAAAATTCAAAGTTTCTGGGGATGGAGGATGAATAACAGGGTAGTGAAGCTTTTTTTTTTTTTTTTTTTCAGTTAAGGGATCACCACAGCAACACTGTGGAAGGGGCCACCTGGTGTGTTCCTTTTCGTGGTGTGACTTCCTGTAGAGTTGTTTTCACAGCAATTGCAATGACACTAAGTTAGGTGCCTCAAAACAGTGAGATGATGAGGTCAAGAGGTGCTAAAATCGAGCAACTGAGGCACAAGCTGGCTTTTCCTCCTGGCACTTTGGAAGATTTCTTGCCATGCTGGCAAATGCTAAATACTCGCACACATGCCTGTCACTTGTTCGCTTCTGGATGTCTGATAAACTAAGCAAATCACCCAACACGTGCAAGAGCCATGGTGACATCACATAAGACTCTCATTAGTAAGTTTCTATGCAATATCCCCAGAGACGGGAGAAATGATATTTAAGAAAAATAATGCCCTGATTGAAAACAATGGAGAACAAGCCCAGGAGGGGAGAGGGTGGGGAAGCCAGGGGAGGGGTGGGAGCTGCTGCAGCCCAGGTCACATTTGTTCCCCATTTTCCAGAAACAAAGAAGGCTAGGCTGCTGAGCCCATAGTGCTGAGATCCAGAGGCTGGGGAGGGAGTCACTATGTACCTTTTCAAGTCACAGCTTATTTTCTTGCCGTTCCAGTTGTGAAATGTAGACCATTGGAGCCTAAGGTGTGTCTTCCGTGAGCTCAGGAAGGCTTTGTATGTGGATGGCGCTGGGTTTAAAGGTGATGAGACTTGCAATCTACTTACTTGTGACATTATTTTATAAAGACATTTTTGAGAATTTCAATTGTCAGTTGCTTCCAAGCCTAGGTCTAGCTTGGAAATATTTGCCTTTTCAACCCTTAATTGTCTGACTTTTAGATTTCAAAACTTTTTGGTTGGTACTTGGTAAACCAATCATTATAATTTAGTCACTAGAAAAGCTTTCTGTAATGCAGGGGAAGAATGGCACCTCAAGGGAAACAGTCTAACGGGATGTCTGAAGTCTAGATGAGGAGGTTAGTAATTTGGAGGGGGCCTGTGTTACTTCCCCAGGGTCCCCTAAATATCTTCAATGGAGACTCACACCATCCTCTTGATATAAAAGATGGCCCTGTGATGGCAGGTAATGAGGCAGAGGGAGGGGTTAACACAATTTTTAAAATACTTAAAATTCATTGTCCCCAATAATTCAGAGAAACTTTTGGGGAACTGTTCTCATCCACTCACCTCCCATCTGCCCACCTGTTGAATCTTCTTATCCATCCACCTCTACCCTGCGAGAAGATGCTCACAAAGTTTAAAATACTGAATCTCAATCCCCGCTGCACATCAAAATCACATGAGAGCTTTCGCAAACTACTGACAATTGCTCCTACTCCGAGAGATGCTGATTTTAATTATCAAGGGTGGGGCCAGACACCCATACATTTTTCTAATCTCCCCAGACATTTCTACTGTGCAGTCAGAGTGGTGACACCTAATTTTAAACGCCTAATTCACACACACTTTTGACATCTTCTAAGCCTAACCTGAGGGTTCAATCAGGTGTTACTAATGGGGAAGTCCAAAAGCGGCCTGTTTTCCCCTAAAATGAACCTGGGAGTGGTCACAAGTCTCCCCCGCCTCCCTACCGCTCTGAGGTTGCCACGTGGCTGGCAGAGGAAGGCTGCATTCCTTCAGGCACTGAGACCTCATTATGCTAACCTGCCTCCATAATAGTTTTGTGAAATTTTGCTCTATTTTCTATTAAGCCGAAGCCTTTAAAAAGGATTTTTTTTGAATTGTTTGCTATATGCCTATTTCTCCCTCTCATCCTTATAGCAAAAGGAAACCAGGTGTCACAGTCATTTCCAGAGTTTGAGGATGAAAACTGAAAAAGCTACAACTTCTACTGTCATAAGAAAAGCCTTACATGTTAATAATCATAATAGCAAGTCCCTCAAGACTCCTAATAATGAGAAACAGGCCACACAATTTAAAAGATCTGGGACTTCCCTGGTGGTCTAGTGGTTAAGACTTAGTCTTCCAGTGCAGGGGGCGCAGGTTTGATCCCTGGTCTGGGAGCTAAGAGCCTACATGCCTCCTGCCTAGTGGCCAAAAAACATAAAACAGAAACGACATTGTAACAAATTCAATACAGACTTTAAAAAGCAGTCCACATTAAAAAAAACCTTTAAAAATAAAATTAAAAGATTAGCCTTCTATGCTGGTCCAATTTATTTTTGGAGGACTGTCTTGAGAAACAGGAGCCAATACATAAGGGTCTTGGGTCTTTGGCGTGTGTTCTAGAAACAAGAGACCAGATGAGCTTCAGATCCTTGGGCTGAATTTTAACTCACAAACTGAGTCTCCTTTCCTTTGCTGCAAAATGGGCTGGGGGTGGGGTGGGGGTGGGGGGAGATTGGCCTGCTGGCCTTGCAGGATGGTTGTGCGGATCACAACCTGATCAAATCTGAGGCCCCCCACACATGGAAGACTTTCCTGTGGGCAGTAAGAAAAGACACCAGACACCAGCAGATGCCTCTGACCGATCAGACTCTGTACCCGGGATGGTTCCAGCTCCCTCACCTATGTTTTGCAAACTATTACTTATACACATAGGAGAGTCTACAACACAAGTATTAGAAGCTAAGTTTATTCCAAATAGTCAAAATGAAGCTTAATAAATCTTCTGCTGCTGCTAAGTTGCTTCAGTCATGTCCGACTTTGTGCGAACCCATAGACAGCAGCCCGCCAGGCTCCACCGTCCCTGGGATTCTCCAGGCAAGAACACTGGAGAGGGTTACCATTTCCTTCTCCAATGCATGAAAGTGAAAAGTGAAAGTGAAGTCGCTCAGTCGTGTCCGACTCTTAGTGACCCCATGGACTGCAGCCCACCAGTCTCCTCCATCCATGGGATTCTCCAGGCAAGAGTACTGGACTGGGGTGCCATTGCCTTCTCCGAATCTTCTAGATAATTGATAATAATTCACTTTTTTAGGAACATAATATCAGTTATCAGAAATGTGCCAAAAGATTTGTATCTTGTAGTTTATTCATCAAACCCTTATCCAACAACCACTCTGTGACAAATATTGCTTACACCACAACGTTAGTTATAGAATTATTTATGATACCAAAAGTATGGAAATAATTGAGATGTCAAACATTATAGCAATAGTTAGATAAAATTATGATATATCTAAATTATGAAACATTATGCAGTAATTCTAAATGTTTTAAAGAATATGAAAGAAATGGGGAAATGTTATGAGATAATGTAAGTAAAATCAAAGTACTAAATGAAAAATATATAATCTCAATTTTTAATATACATATGATTGAAACAGATATATAGATATATATACATGGGCTTCCCAGGTGGCTCTAGTGGTAAAGAACCTGCCTGCCAATGCAGGAGACATAAGAGACACGAGTTCCATCCCTGGGTCAGGAAGGTCCTGTGGAGGAGGGCATGACAACCCACTCCAGAATTCTTGCCTGGAGAATCCCAGGGACAGAAGAACCTGGTGGGCTACAGTCCATCGGGTTGCAAAGAACTGGACACAACTGAAGCAACATTTCTGCTTTACTGACTATGCCAAAGCCTTTGACTGTGTGGATCACAATAAACTGTGGAAAATTCTGAAAGAGATGGGAATACCACACCACCTGACTTGCCTCTTGAGAAATCTATATGCAGGTCAGGAAGCAACAGTTAGAACTGGACATGGAACAACAGACTGGTTCCAAATAGGAAAAGGAGTACGTCAAGGCTGTATACTGTCACCCTGCCTATTTAACTTATATGCCGAGTACATCATGAGAAATGCTGGGCTGGAAGAAGCACAAGCTGGAATCAAGATTGCCGGGAAAAATAATCAATAACCTCAGATACGCAGATGACACCACCCTTATGGCAGAAAGTGAAGAGGAACTCAAAAGCCTCTTGATGAAAGTGAAAGAGGAGAGTGAAAAAGTTGGCTTAAAACTCAACATTCAGAAAATGAAGATCATGGCATCCGGTCCCATCACTTCATGGGAAATAGATGGGGAAATAGTGGAAGCAGTGTAAGACTTTATTTTGGGGGGCTCCAAAATCACTGCAGATGGTGATTGCAGCCATGAAATTAAAAGACTCTTACTCCTTGGAAGGAAAGTTATGACCAACCTAGATAGCATATTCAAAAGCAGAGACATTACTTTGCCAACAAAGGTCCGTCTAGTCAAGGCTATGGTTTTTCCAGTGGTCATGTATGGATGTGAGAGTTGGACTGTGAAGAAGGCTGAGCGCCGAAGAATTGATGCTTTGGAACTGTGGTGTTGGAGAAGACTTTTGAGAGTCCCTTGGACTGCAAGGAGATCCAACCAGTCCATTCGGAAGGAGATCAGCCCTGGGTGTTCTTTGGAAGGAATGATGCTAAAGCTGAAACTCCAGTACTTTGGCCACCTCATGCGAAGAGTGGACTCATTGGAAAAGACTCTGATGCTGGGAGGGATTGGGGGCAGGAGGAAAAGGGGACGATAGAGGATGAGATGGCTGGATGGCATCACTGACTCGATGGATGTGAGTTTGAGTAAACTCCGGGAGTTGGTGATGGACAGGGAGGCCTGGCGTGCTGCAATTCATGGGGTCGCAAAGAGTCAGACACGACTGAGCGACTGAACTGAACTGAACTGAAGCGACATAGCATGCTTGTACATATTTATATATACATTAAACATATTTTTAAAATTACTCGGAGTGGTAGGGTGATTTTTTCATCCCCTTTCTTGTTTTCTGCATTTTTAAAATTTTCTTTTTTCTATAATTGCTTTACAATGTTGTGTTAGTTTCTGCTGTATAGCAAAGTAAATCAACCATATGTATACATATATATATGCCCTTCCTCTTGAGCCTGCCTCCCACCTCAATTTTTCTACACCAACCATGCAACATCATTGTAATTCCCAAATGAACAATATCTTATTTTTTGGTAAATAAATAGAATTCAACAATTATCATAAATTATTGTTCTTATTAAACATTATGGTGAAGGCTCATTCATGCTCTTATTTGATACTTTCCCACATTATGTTTCCAAATTATATTCACTCAGAAAAGTTTAAATAGATTCTTCTGTATTTGAATGACATCTTTATGCAATTAGCCATTTCTTTGTGTATATTTAAGCTCTTAGAACTACCTTTTAAGTTGAAGTACAGTCCTCCCAACTCAGGTCTTCTGGTTGCTATGACAATTTATTTCTTATCTCTGCTACCCTGTGATCCCATCTCTTCAGTATCTGGCAGCATCTTACTTGAATTGTTTGTGTAGTGATGCAGAGAAGCTTTGAACATTCTTGCCTTTATATAATATTCTTTAGTAAAGAACTAGTCCTTTGCAATGTGCCATTTGAAGAAAGTTCAGAGGAGGGAAGATAAATAATTCATAAGAAATAACAAGAGAACCATGATGCCTACATAGTTCTGAACGTAGACACATATGCCACAGCTCAGCTGTAAAGAGGATTTAAGTAGCAGAGTTGATGTGGATTCCAGACAGAAGGTAGCCTAGGTTTACCTTTTGAAATATACAGAAAAATAATGCTACCATCCCATCCTTCATGGATTCATTTGTTCATGAAATATTTAAAGAGCACCTCTTCCACACAAGGTCTGTGCTATTTGTATAATAAGGAACACAAAGGACAAGACAGTTCCTGCCTGGAAGAAGCTAACATTTGGGAAGGGTGGCAGGTACAGAGGGCTGTCACTGGGAAATGATTGCCCAGCCCAGATGGCATTTTTCAGTCAGCCTTGAATCCAGAGGTGGCCATGTACTACTCCCCACTTAAAGGAGAATAGTCATCATATGTGTCACTATCAGATCAGTGCTTTTAAGAAGCTGGAGTGCCTTCTCCATGCTTTCAACTTCCATCTGCTGGAAGCTGAAGGATCTAGGCTCTAGGAGATGACAGAGCCCCACAGAATTGAAGGAGCATGGGTCCCATGCTCTGGTCCACAGGGAATTCCCTGGTGGTCCAGTGGTTATGGGGGCTTCCCTGGTGGCTCAGTGGTGAAGAATCTGCTTGCCAATGCAAGAGACACAGGAAATGCAGGTTCGATCCCTAGGTCAGGAAGATCCCCTGGAGGAGGAAATGGAAACCCACTCCAGTATTCTTGCCTGGAGAATCCAACGAACAGAGAAGCCTGGAAGGCTATGGCCCATAGGGTCACAAAAATTGGACACGACTGAAGCAACTGAGCACGCACACACACACCAGTGGTTATGACTCCACGCTTTCATTGTCAAGAGCCCGGGTTCTATCCCTGACCAGGGAACTAAGATCCCACAAGCCCTTAGTGCAAAAGAGAAAAATAGGTCCATAGGTTCTTTATACCCTTGCCTTGAAAGTCAGAGCCTGGTTCTCACCCCCTTGAGGGTGAGCTGAACTTAGGGACTCACTTCTGGAATCGAATCAGACTCTTTCTTGTGTTCTCTGGGGTTTCTTTCTCTGGGGGAAGCCAGCTATCAGGCCATTGTTGTTGTTGTTTAGTCACTAAGCTATGTCTGATTCTTTGCAACCCCATGGACTGTAGCCTGCCAGGCTCCTCTGTCCATGGGATTACCAGGCAGGACTACTGGAGTCTGTAGCCATAAGTACACTCAATGGGCAGTTGGTGAGGATGATGAATGAGTCATTGGAAATGGATCCACCAGCCCCAGTCAAGCCTTCAGGTGACTGCAGCCCCAGACAACAGCTTGACTATAAGCTCATGAGAAACCCCGAAGTCTGAACTACTCAGCTAAACTTCTCCTAAATGCCTGACCTACAGCATTTGTGAAATAGTAAATATTTTCTTAAGCCAACAGTTTGGGGGCTAATTTGTAATGCAACTAACTTATTGTGTATATTACAGATAATAGAGAAAATAGATAAAAGTCAACAGACAAAACTAACAAAGTCCTTAAATCACCAGAGACAGAAGAGCCTCCACTCAACCAGTAGCACCAGGTTGGACTGTCATGTTAAATCACTAAGCTTTGGGGGTCTGTTTCCCAGAGGAGCAACCAGCATATCCTTAACTAACGTGAGGAGGTTACATATGTTCATATTTGACTTTCCATGTACCATAGTGTTTAGCACTTCTAGATATTTAATTAATATTTACTGAAGGAATAAAAATCATACATGTCCTAAAAGAGATACAAACCAAGCACAAGAGACACTTAGAGTTTGTCTTCATTTGTGAGAACAGAAACTTTTTCTTGGAACTGGTGACATTTGAACAGTGCCCTGAAATGGAAGAATGTTCAGAGACAGAAATGGGGAGAGGTGTTCCCACCAGGGGTAACATCAGCAGAAGGGATGCAGAGGTAAGAAAAATGGAAAATAGTCTGAGGGCTAATGGATTGTCCAATTTGATTGAAGCATTCAGTGATAAGAAGGATTAACGGTCAAAATTAGAAGCAAAACCCAGGATCAAACCCAGAAGATGTTAAGTACAAAAGCACTGGGTTTTAATCTCGGGGCCACTGATTTAAGAGACCTGAGTAGAACTCCAATTGGCCATCTTGTGTACACTGATTAGGGTGGGAAGAGTCTAAAAACACTGAGAATATTAGAAGACTGCTGAAGGAAGAAGTGACGGGTCACAGGGTCTTTATTTCCAAAATGGAAAAAAGAAATAGGTGTTAGGAAACACAGGACCAGCTTAGGCTTTGTCCATGGTTTTCCACTGAGGCTGGCCCTCTCTTGAGCAATCCATCATGCTCTTCTCCTTGTGAGTAAATCCTGTGAACATGGAAGAGATTTTCTTCTACATAAAGTTAAACCACCAGATTTCAGAGACATTAACTATGGTCTCATTAGCAGCATGTTCCAACCAACTAACAAGCCATTGAGGAAGACTATACCAGCATCTTGGGCTGGTCTAACAAAGGGAAGCCAAATATCCATTAGCCAGTGTGGCTCACTGCCGAGCCCAAAGCATCACCTGAGCTTCTGCAGCAACGGACCCCAGGGGGTGGGAACTGGATTGGTAGACAACACTAAATTGTTCTGAGAAATTCAACCTTCCACTCATCCCAGTTAAAATAGGTAAACTGTTCTCATATAAGCAAACTGCAAAGTCCTTCAGCAAACTGGGAGATGGCAGACAGGATGGTGGAAACTCATCTCAGGGTTTAAGACTTCCCTGTGCACCTCTGGGCTTCTCTGATGGCTCAGACAGTAAAGACTCTGCCAACAATGGAGGAGACCAGAGTTCCATCCCTTGGTCGGGAGGATCCCCTGGAGAAGGAAATGGCAACTCACTCCAGTATTCTTGCCTGGGAAATCCCAAGGACAGAGGAATCTGGTGGGCTACAGTCTGGTGGGGTCACAAAGAGTCAGACACAATGGAGCAACTAACACTGTGCATCTTTAAAGACCTTTTCTCATATGTTCTCTTGTCTGCCTCTGACTTTCCTTTCCAGGTCCTTCTCCACTCCTGTGCCTGCACTCCCTCTTGTTGACACATGGGGACATTTCCTGTGCTGAAACTCTTCCTTCAATCTTCCTGGAAGATGGACTAATTTCATCCAGCGAAGCTTCCTTCCCTCTCCATTTCGGTCCTAAGGAACTCCTCCTTGTGCCTCCTCTTTTGGAGGCAGGAGCCACCCGAGCCCATACTCAGGGATCCAGCAGCGCACAGAAGGAGCTGAGAAAGTGGCTGGTGTATTTCAGCTCTCTTGGTTAAAAACAACTCTAGGCACGACAAAGTGTGTGTTATTAATATGCATATGTGATATCTTTGAGGCAGAGCTGCCTTCCAGGTGTATTTTCAGCAGGACAACATTTTCCCACGTGAGGCGGGAACAACAGTGAATCATATGTGTGGGAGGGAAAAGCCTGTGGGCTTTGTACACTGCTGACTCCCTTTGTGGCTCGCCTCCCTCTCCCTCTGGCCCCCTCCCACCCATGTTATTAATGGTTTCTGCAATTACTGGTAACAGTGCAGTGCCAGGGAAGAAAAATCGGTGACTGTCTGACAGATTGGTGGAAGGAGAGGCAACAGAGAAACCGTCTGTGAAGAGAAACAAGGGGATTGCCAGTGCAAAATGGAGTTTCTCAAGCCAGGGAATTCTAGGGTAAGTGGAGGTCAGAAATTGAGTTTGGTAAGGGATTCTCTCTGTTACAGCACCTGACATTTTATAAATGAAAAGGGAGATCTTGGAACAGGACCAGTCGCCCTGAGAGCATTATCTAAGATGATGCTTCTCAAGGGGTGCCAGATGGGAAGCCCCAAAAAACCTGATGGCACTTTTTGAAGTTTTTATTTTGTATTGAAGTATAGCCGACTAACAATGTTGTGATGGTTTCAGGTGAACAGCAAAGGGACTCAGCCATACATATACATGTATCCATTCTCCCCCAAACTCCAGGGGCCCATATTTTTATACCTCTATTATAGGTTAAAAGAGACATGTATTAAGTGAATGCAGTGGTTTAAATATCCAAGGAGTAGATTTTTTTTTTATTGCTCACTGTACAAAAGAAGGATTTCCGGTTACAACCAGAAATAGAAAGAGTAGCCGCTAAAGAAGTGTCACATTAAATAAGTAAACAGATATATAGTCCCTAAGAGGAGTATCAAGAAATGTTGTTACAACTTGGCTTGAGTTAGTGGATTTGACAAGGGACGTGTCAGCCCAGCTAAATACAACTGAGCTCTAATTCACAAGGCACAGGAGAATTCCAAAATGCACAGAAGTGAAAATAAATTCAAATGATGTTGCCGATCACAATGACACTATTACACCTGAAACCAAAAGCTAATATTGAGATTCAGTAGAAGAGTATTTCTACTTATCTGTCTTTTTTTAGTTGACATACATCCAGGATTCAGTGGATACTATATTTTTATATTAAAAAAATGTTTTAAAAGGGAACTGTTGGTTATAAGGAGATAGTGGTACTTGAAAAGGCAACTCTCCCTTATATTTTGTGCATACAGCATTTATATTTTATTTTTTAAGTGAGAACAAGGCAATGATCATCATGACAAGTTGGTTTTTTTCAACCTATTGTGCTTAGAGTTTTTAGGATATGTGCTGTGCTCAGTCGCTCAGTCATGTCCTACTCTCTATGGCCCCATGGACTGCAGCCCACCAGGCTCCTCTGTCCAGGGAATTTCCCAGGCAAGAATACCGGAGTGGGTTGCCATTTCCTTCTGCAGGGGATCTTCCCGACCGAGGGACTGAACCCACTCCACTTGTGTCTCCTGCATTGGCAGGCAGATCCTTAACCACAAGCGCCACCTGGGGAGCCCAGTTTTTAGGATATGTGTAAATACAATAATGAAATTTTCTGCATTCCATTTGGTTCCATCACAAAGTTTTGTCAAGTTCAAGAAAACACGTCAAGGTCTCCAACAGGACTTCAGAGATGACTCAAGTCCTTTATTATATTTCTCAGTGACCCATAAAAGAATGCATGGGCAATGACAGTATCACTAGATTCTTCTCTCTTCAGTTCTCTGCTGCTGCTGCTGCTAAGTCGCTTCAGTCGTGTCCGACTCTGTGCAACCCCAGAGACGGCAGCCCAACAGGCTCCCCCATCCCTGGGATTCTCCAGGCAAGAATACTGGAGTGGGTTGCCATTTCCCTCTCCAATGCATGAAAGTGAAAAGTGAAAGTGAAGTCGCTCAGTCGTGTCTGACTCTTAGCGACCCCGTGGACTGCAGCCTACCAGGCTCCTCCATCCATGGGATTTTCCAGGCAAGAGTACTGGAGTGGGGTGCCATTGCCTTCTCTAGCTTCCCAAATCTGTGATTATTGATAAACTCCAGAAATTTCTCTCATCTGTACTCTTCTTTCACAGACACATCTTCCTCACACACATGTACACACACTCACATGTATACACACACACAAATACATGCACACACACGGGTCCCCTTGCATGATGTTCACCAATTGGTAATGACCCCACAACCCACAATCCCTTTAGTGGAGCAAAGACTAGTAAATCTGCCAGCCTGCACCACTTTCATCTGTCTTTTCCTTTCCTGTTCCCCTCCTTCCCTGCATGGTAACTGCAATAATATTAACACATCAATATGTTTGTTCTTTATAATACATAACATACACAAACAATTGTGAGATACAGATAGAAATAAATGATATAGATATAATAGATAGATTAAATATATATGGATGGTTTAGTCACTAAGTTGTGTCCAACTCTTAAGATTCCATGGACTGTAGCCCGCCAGGCTCCTCTGTCCATGGGATTCTCCAGGCAAGAATACTGGAGTAGGCTGCCATTTCCCTTCTTCTTATATATATATATATCCATATATATATATATGGATGTATATTAAATATATAGGCATAGATTAAATATATAGATACAGATGATAAGTAAGTGAAACTCGTTCAATCGTGTCCAACTCTTTGTGACCCCATGGACTATACAGTCCATGGAATTCTCCAGGCCAGAATACTGGGGTGGGTAGCCTTTCCCTTCTCCAGGGGATCTTCCCAACCCAGGAATCGAACCCAGGTCTCCCACATTGCAGGCGGGTTCTTTACCAGCTGAGTCACAAGGGAAGCCCAAGAATACTGAAGTGGGTAGTCTATCCCTTCTCCAGCAGATCTTCCTGACCAAGGAATCGAACCGGGGTCTCCTGCATTACAGGCAAATTCTTGACCAACAGAGCTGTCAGGGAAGCCCTTATAGATGATAAAGATACAGATAATATAGATACAGAGAGATGGATGTGTATATACGCACACAGAGAGAGAACGCAAGCCTCCTGTATTCTGGTCCTTGGCTCTCTCAGACAATCTATTCTACAAAATCCCATCAAGCTCTAAAATTTTGTTGCTCTGACATCTGTGGAACTTCTGATCAATGCAGTTCAACAAGCAAAGTTGCAAAATCTACCCTGAATCTCATCTGCATGATAAAGCACAGAAACAGAAAAAGGAAGAAAAGCTAAGACTGCCAGTAGTAAGGGCTGTGGAAAAAGCAGACACGGGGAATCTCATAGCGGGCTGGTGGAAGAATAAGTGCTAATCCACTTTGGAAAACAGTTTGGCAGTGTCTGGCCAGGTCAAACACTTAACAGACCCTATTCCTAAGTGGTTAGTTAGTTAGTGTTAGTCACTCAGTCGTGTCCGACTTTGCGACCCCACAGACTCAGGCCACCAGGCTCCTCTGTCCATGGGCTTCTCCAGGCAAGAATACTGGGGTAGATTGCCATTCCCTTTTCCAGGGGATCTTCCCAACCCAGGGATCAAATCCAGGCCTCCTGCATTGCAGGCAGATTCTTTACCATCTGAGCCACCAGGAAGCTCTCATTCCTAAGTGGATATGCCCCCAAATTACTGCTCTTGGTTCACATCCATAAAGTATAATAGCAAAAACAATAAACAAGCCAAAGGCCCATCAACAAGAAGATGAAACAACCACAGTGTTTTCATACCACAGAATATAATGTAGCAATGAAAATTAATGAATTATAACTACCTCCCAAAGCATGAATACATTTTGGAAATGTAACTTCAAGTAGAGAAAAGAAAATTTCAGAAACCTAAATGTAAGATGACAGTTTTTTTTTTTAAATAAAACTTAAAAACAAATGCAACTAAATAGTACATTGTGTAAGCATATACACATTGAGATAAAACTGTACTTAAGATAAAATGCAATGGACTGATAAACAGGAGTGTTAAGGGAATTGTTATCTATGGAACAGAAGCAGAGTTTGGGGGAGGAGAAAAATATACAGCAAAATGGAAGTTTTTAATAACATTATAGCTCTTAGATTAAGTGGTGGTTCATGATTTTTAAACTATCATCATTTTACACATTAATGTTTTATAAATATCAAATAATGGAATAAAATTAAGTACAATGTCAAAAATGAAAGCTCTTGATTTTTAATTAGTATATAAAATTAAAGCATTTGTGAAATAATAGTTTTACTGAAAATGTATTGTTATAGTGTTTTTTTTTTTTTTTTTTAAAAACCTAACTGGCATAAGGCATCGTGCTAGGCAGTTTAGAAATTCAAAAACAAGAGCAGTCCTTAAAGAGTCAGCATTTATTAACAGAATGACAACATCAAAGCAGAAGCAGGAACATGGACATTATTGTAGTAACTGGAGTGGATGGATCTGCCCACTCCACTCCCACAGTGTCAGGCACCCAGGGATGAATAAGATAAAATCCTTCTATTGGAGGATTCCACAGATCAGCATAGTTGAAAGGGTTTGGGAAATAAAGCAGAGACAGGACACCCACTCAATCTGCTAGACTTTACCTAGAGAAGGATGTCACTCTCTTTAAACATCCAAGATGCCACTCAGAATTCTGACCTATTTTCCGGGGACCCTGAGCTGGCCTCATCCCCCAGGCTTTCTCCTTTCCTACCCTCAGCACTTGGAGGTTAAATGTTTGCTAACTACTCTACAGAGTCACCTTCTTCCTCAGAGTCTAGCTGTGCCCAAGAGCACTGAGGATTCTGAGGAGTCATGCGCTTAAAGATGCCCTGGCAGGGTTTCACAGCCATCCAAGAAGGCAGCTCCTTCGCATCATGACACAGCCGGCTCCTTCCCGGGGTGGCCTCCGGAGTGCTCTCCAGCTCTTAAAAATGCAAGAGGCTTTCAGAGTTGACCTGCTTTCTTTCCCACCCTTTCAATCCCAGTCTACACAACTCAACTCCAGCGTCTGGAGGGTGCCTCCTGCACGAAGACCAGCAGAAGACACACAGCTGATGAGAGGTCAGCCCTGCCCTCAGGGGGCATCCATTCCAAAGGCGATGAAGAGTAATGAGGGAGAATGTCTAAACAAAATGAGATACTGAATGCTCTAGGACATTCAAAGACAGGGGCCATCTTCAGGAGAATTGGAGAAGGCTTTGTTTGGGGGGCAAAAAAAAAGACATTGGAAATAGACCTTGAAAAAAAGGCCTTGGCTCTCCCCCAAACTCATCTAAATCTACACATGAAAATTCAAGAACATCTGGATTCAAGCCACACTCCACTGTACGCAAGAAGTCTTCACCACAACATGTGCCAGAGAGAGGATGTTTTGTTAATTTGTCTAAAAGCCTCAGATGTCTGGGCTTCCCAGGTGGTGCTAATGGTAAAGAACCCACCTCCCAATGCAGGAGATGCAAGAGACATGGGTTTGACCCCTGGGTCAGGAAGAATCCCAGGAGGAGGGCACAGCAACCCACTCCAACACTGTTGACTGAAGAATCCCTTGGACAGAGGAACCTGACAGGCTACGATCCATAAGGTCACAAAGAGTCAGACACAACTCATATGTCTGCTTTCCAAACCTGCCTCTCCTCTCTTACACAGTCATAGACTCTACAGTCTTCTGTTTAAACAACCCCTGCATTCTTTTTCACACTCTTTCCTTTTGTTCACCTCTCCAAAATCCTGACACCCAGATGATAGCCATTGACTAAGCTGTCCTTTCTTTGAAATGGTAGGAAAAGTCATGCCTCGGAAAAAAGTTAAGGGGACCAGGAGAGGTACTTTGTCACTGGCTTTCCTTCCAAGGACTGGCCTTCCAATAAAATTAACAGCCCTACAATTTACAGAGGAAGCACAGAAGTATCCACTAAATGCCAACCCAACATTTTAAAATCATGTCAAATTTTATTTGTACATAAAACTTCTACCATTAATGTACATTTGCTGCTGCTGCTGCTGCTAAGTAGCTTCAGTCGTGTCCGACTCTGTGCGACCCCGTAGACAGCAGCCCACCAGGCTCCCCCATCCCTGGGATTCTCCAGGCAAGAATACTGGAGTGGGTTGCCATTTCCTTCTCCAATGCATAAAGTGAAAAGTCAAAGTGAAGTCACTCAGTCGTGTCCGACTCTTAGCGACCTCATGGACTGCAGCCTACCAGGCTCCTCTGTCCATGGGATTTTCCAGGCAAGAGTACTGGAGTGGGGTGCCATTGCCTTCTCTGTTAATGTACATCAATGCCTACTAAAAAAGCCAAGAGGAACAATCATTAAGTAAATTGACAGAGTGGCTGCCGAGAATGGACAGAGAGGGACTTACAGATGCATCCGGTTCCCGGGAACTCGGGTGGTGGTGGTACTGCTCATGAATCCATACCAGCCAAGGGATACTAGCAAGAACTGCCTATTGGGATCAGTGTAACAGAGCTGAATATGATCAAGATATTTGTTAAAATAAAAAGAGCAGGGTCAGACTTCCCTGGTGCAGAAGATAAGAATCCATCTGCCAATGCAGGGGATACTGGTTCAGTCCCTGGTCTGTGACATACCACCTGTCACGGCGCAACTGAGCTCATGAGCCCAACTACTGAGCCTGTGCTCTAGAGCCCAGGAGCCACAACTGCTGAAGCCCACATGCCTAGAGCCTGTGCTCCAAAACAAAAGAAATCACTGCAATGAGAAGCTTGTGCACCACACCAAAGAGTGGCCCCTGCTCACTACAACTAGAGAAAGCCCATGCAAAGAAACGAAGATGAAGTACAGCCAAAAATAAATAAATAAAGCTTTAAAAACAAACAGTAGCATCTAATTTATATTGGTCTCGCATATCAAGTCATATTACATTTATACTTATGTCAGAGAATCAGGAAAAATGCCCTGAAAAACTACACATGAAAAAAGTCATTTGCAACTTATTTTCATATCTCTTCGTCCTTGTCACCAAAAGGAAAAAAAGTGTTAATTATCTGATAAATTTATCTGATAAATGAATGGGTGAAAACAGTCATCCAGGTATACTAAACATCCAGAAGAACCCAGATTGGAAAAAAAAAAATGTAAACATTTTGGAAATTGAGAGATTGAGTTTCTGCTACCCTGAGGAACATGCTAACATAGATTCCTGATCTACTGTGTCTGCTCGTTAGCTACTTATCCCATCTTTTCTCCCTTTTGAATTATCAATTTCAAAAAATAATGTTTTTGAATAACATCTCTCAGCATTCTTGACCTAGTCTTGCAAAGAACTGCTGGAGAATCCAAATACATCCCACAGAATTAGAGATTATCAAAAGATGTCTTTCTTATTTTATGGAAAGGAACCCCACCGGTACTCCCACAGGAAAATGTGACTTCAGGGAAAAGGGGAAACCTACTGAAGCAGATTCCATTCAAGTCAACTCAGCAGGAATTTGCCAAGTACTCACTTGTGACTACCAGGTACCTTACTATCTGGAAAAAAGTATTTAGCATGGTCCCTTCTCTCTAAGATGATGATGAAAAAAGAGTTCAGAGATTTGAGTGCAAATGGACCTCCATAAGTGACAACTGTTAAGTTTTCTGAGAGCTCAGACGTCTCCTAAGTTCACCACTGAAAAAAGTGGTGCCATTACTTCATGATGTAGACTGGCTCCATTCAATAGGTCTAGCACAGGAATGGAAGTCCTTGCACAGACAGACATTTGTCAAAGACACTAGATTTTTTTAATTCAGGAAAACTACTATGAGTAGCCTAGACTGTTTAAGCTTAACTAGGAAAGCAAGTGACCAATGTTGTATTGACTTCAAAGTCCCTTTTAAAGGGCTGGAGGGCCCCCAATGGACATAGACATCCTATCAAAGAATTTTAGTTTGAGTACATAAGCTGCAAATTTTTGTTTCTGTTTTTAAAATTATAAAGCAAATGAAAATGACTCCACTTGTAGAATACACATTCAATAGTTAATAGAGAAAGAGCTTGAGGTGAATGACAGACTCTAAAAGAGATAAGACCTAGGACAAGGTGCAAGACTTATGCTATAGAAAGGTAGAATTCAACATGTGGCAAAATTTCCTGGAGACTATAAAAATCGCTTAAAAACAAAATGAGGTGCTTTATTAGATGATGAACTCTTCATCATTAGAAACACACAAGATTAGGCAGCCCTTGTCAGGGATCCATGAGGTAATTCGTACATTGGGGTGGGAGGTGTACCAGATGACTCTAAGGACTGGAGGGGATGTGGCTCTGGTATATTTCTCCTTCCTGGCCTTTAGAAAGATGTTGTACATGTGTGGATGAGCACAGCTATGTCAAACCAGAAGTTGTTAAACCTTTATTACAGAGAATATGTTGATTCTGAATAGCACAAGGACCTTGGAGATTAGTGAATAATTACTGCTTCTGTTCAGTCACTAAGTCATGTCTAACTCTTTGAGACCCCCTGGACTGCAGCACACCAGGTTTCCCTGTCCTTCACTATCTCCCGGAGTCTGCTCAAACTCATGTCCACTGAGTTAGTGATGCCATACAACTATCTCATCCTTTGTCGTCCCCTTCTCCTCCAGCCCTCAGTCTTTCCCAACATCAAGGTCTTTTCCAGTGAGTTGGCTCTTCACATCAGGTGGCCAAAGTACTGGAGCTTCAGCTTCACCATCAGCCCTTCTAATGAATATTCAGGGTTGATTTCCTTTAGCATTGACTGGTTTGATCTCCTTGCTGTTCAAGAGATTCTCAAGAGTCTTCTCCAGCACCACAATTCAAAAACATTAATTCTTCCATGCTCAGCCTACTTTATGGTCCGACTCTCACATCCGTATATGACTACTGGAAAAACCATAGCTTTGACTAGATAGACCTTTGTTGGCAAAGTGATGTCTCTGCTTTTTAATATACTGTCTAGGTTTGTCACAGCTCTTCTTCCAAGGAGCAAGCATCTTTTAATTTTGTGACTGCAGACCGTCCACAGTGATTTTAGAGCCCAAGAAAAGAAAATCTGCCGCTGTTTCCACTTTTTCCATATTTATTTGCCAGGAAGTGATGGAACCAGATGCCATGATCTTAGTTTTTTGAATGTTAAGTTTTAAGCCAGCTTTTTCACTCTCTTCTTCCACCCACATCAACAGGCTGTGAATAATAAATAAAGCATTTCTCCTTTTGTTGATAGCTTCTGTCCCAGTTCATAAACTCTCTCTTTCTGGGCAGCCGTGGGGATTGTGGGGGCCTTGATCCCTTTGGTATTCTCACTGCTGAGCAAAACTACTAAACAGCTTAGAGCAGGCTGCCTCCATTCCCCAAGAGGAAAATCCAGAGTCCTTGCCTTTTTTTCCACCCCCAGCACCTCAGTCATCCTCTTTCTCTTGACCTGTATAGCAACTATGATACCCATAATCTATCCACAGACTCACAACCCCCATTGGTTGGCTTATACTTGTAAATGACTTAAACAATGCAAAGACGGCTAATTACGGCCTCATTTATAAGTTATTCATTTTCTTTTTCAAGGTTGTATTATGGAATGTCATTTTTTCATGGATCTGACTTGAAATTGGAGAATCTGAGGCTGTTCTTCTCCTCAAAAACACATGAGTCTATCTGGTTTTCACTGCAACCATTTTGTGTTTTGATAGATGAAAAATGACTCAAGTGAGACCTGGAGAAGGGTTCTCCAGCCCAGGAAAAGAGCTTGCGGTAACTTCAACAGTGCCATTCATTCATGACCCACCAGCCACTACACAGACAAGCCAAGCACAGGGGAGTCCACTCAGCCTGGAAGCTCCAGCCTCTCCACCCACAGCACTTTGCACAGCATCTTGCACCCCTCCTCCCCAAAACACTCTTTCTTGGTTTTTGTACCACTGAGTTCTTCTCAATCTCCTTTTATTTCTCAGATGCTAATTCTATGCCTCTTTTGTTGGTTTCAAATTTTCTTTTCATCTAAATATCACTCTCCCTTTCCTTTCCACATGCCTCCCTCGCCCTCGAGTCCTCATTGCAAATTATTCTCAGAACTGGACTTCTCTCCCTGACCTCTCTCCTCAGCCTCAAACCTGCCTGTAAACTGCCCGCTGGACATCTGCACCTGGACACCCCGCTGACCTCAGAATCACGACAGCTCACTAACTAATCAGGTAGTTGTCACAGGTCGGTTCCTTTAGGGCCTCCTCTACTGGAAAACAAACATAACTGAATTATCTTCAACGTTCCTCCTGAATCTAAAAGATGGCGATATTGTCAGATATTTAATTCACACTTTCTCCCACAATTAGCTCTTTTTCTCGTCTTCCGCTAGACTCCTCTTCCATCACAAGTAGACTCAAAGTCCCAAAGAGTTCGAGGAACAACTAAAAGCAGAAAGACCAAACTTGAACCAGGTGCCACCTTGAGTTCAGGGTCCTTCTTGCCTTACTTACCTCACGTCTCTATTCCTCCGTCTCTTCTGTCGGCCTCTTAGCTTCAGTTCTCCCGTACTTGGGATGCTCGTGCATGCGCAGGTGATGTGCTCTGATCATAGAGACTTACTTCCGGTTCCGGGTTTCACACTTCCGTGAGTGTTCTCATGTTTCTCCTCTTCTCCTCAGACATCACCTTTCACACCCCAATTCCTCTACATACTGAAATCACTTAGCTTGAGTTCTCCGTACTTGGGATGCTCGTGCATGCGCAGGTGATGCGCTCCGATCATAGAGACCTACTTCCGGTTCCGGGTTTCACACTTCAGTGACTGTTCTCATGTTTCTCCTCTTCTCAGACATCACCTTTCACACCCCAATTCCTCTACATACTGAAATCACACCCACGTTTCAAGGGTTCTTCTCAAGTGCTACATTTGAGCCTTCTCCGCTCCCAACCAAGCCAAAATGTGTCCTCTGAGACATCTCTTGGACGCTCTTTGCCAGTACTTCTTAACCTTGGCTGTGTCTTTGAATCACCTGGCAAGCTATTCTGAAATCCCCGTCTCCCGGCTGCACATCCCCCTCAGACCAATTAAATCAGAACCTCTGGGGAGGAACCTCTGGTGTTTTTATAGCTCCTCGGGTGATTCCAATCTGCAGTCGAGGTCGATAACCACCGCATTGCACCATTTATCACTTTCTCCCTTGTAGTTGTAATTACGCCGTATTTGTCTTATTCCCACTACTAAATTTGAAACTCCTTGAGGGCACAGACCATCTTACCACATCTGCTTATCCCCTGCAGTTCTTAGTGAAACAGAGAGGCAATAAATATTGTTGAATTGAATTTGGAAACTGGAAATTAACCATAAACTTCAATTTTATATCTCGCATATAATTTTAGAAGAGGAATCGATTAGTGAGGAACTAATCCAAAAATTTTTTTTAAAAAGGTGCCCTTTGCCATTACCAAAAATATTCTGATATGACTTTGAAATCAGAATAGCTCTCATTCGAGACTGATGACCTGCAAATATGTGTGCAGCTGATGCATCCGTTGCTTCTGACACTTTCTGAACTCTTCACAAATACAATGAATATGTTATGATTCTTTGAGAACTGGCTGCAAAATGTGACTATGTGTGTAGATGTATCATTTCTCACTGAAGTAAACAAAAGCAGTCAGTGACTTGCACAAGCTCTGCCTTCCCCAGCTATGAGACAGAAGGTACCGCAAAGCAAAACTGCAATGTGAACTTAACACAGAGCATCTGACCTCCTTTCAGGAACTGCAGAAAATGAAATGAAAAATGAGACAAGGAATCCTTGCCAGCCTTTCATACGGCTACAGTTGCTAAGGAAACAGCTTTTTTAGCTTCAACCTGTCCAGCCCAGCCCGTTTCACATATTCTTCAGGGTTTTTGAAAATAAGGAAATCAAAGAAGGAAAAGATGAGAGGGAATGAAAGTCAGGGTTCTGCCAGTGGAGATAGAGCCCTCGTGCCCTTTCTCCCTTCTCCCCTCTTTCCCAGTCACTTAGAATATTTGCCACCTGGCAAAACCCTCCTGGAACTCAAATCACAGAATTAGACAAGAAGGTAAACAAAACAATAGGAAGCCCTATTTGACATGCAGCAGTGGCTAAAAAACTGCTTCCTCACCGCAACCGGGCTTTCTTTCCTGCTGGGAAAGTAGGAGGCAACTCTTAACCCAGCAGGAGAAGCGCCTCAGCCCTCACCTGCCCCACATCTCAGGAGAAAGTGCCACCATGAGTACAACCCGAGCGGAAGCAGCATCCGGACTGCACACGTGGTGAGATGCAGGCAAGCAACTCCAGATTCTCCAAGTCAAGGTAGGGTGGGTGTTCAGGGAGCAGGGAAATCAAAGGTCAGGAGGCCCAACTTGCCTAATACTAGACCCTCTACAGAGGATGTAGAAACAGGAGAAAGTACACAGAAGGTGTGATATATAAGAAAGACAGCATCCTACCACCAGCCAATTAAATGAGCAACTATTTCTTTAGCATCTCCTGACAAGGCACGATAGTGGAGTAGCCATTGATAGAGATTGAAAAGAGTCATTTGGAGGTATACACTGCTATATTTAAAATGGATAACCAACAAGGACCTACTGTATAGCACAGGGAATTCTGCTCAATGTTATGTGGCAGCCTGGCTGGGAAGGGAGTTTGGGGAAGAATGGATAATATATATGTATGACTGAATCCCTTTGCTGTCCATCTGAAACTATCACAACATTGTTAATTGGTTAACTCCAATATAAAATTAAAAGTTTGTTTTTTTTAAGTAACTTGGCAGGACTTCCCTGGTGGTCCAATGATTAAAGACTCTGCGCTACCAATGTAAGGGGCAGGGGTTCAATTCCTGGTGGGAGAACTAAGATCCCCACATGACACACAACACAGTCAAAAACAAAAAAGTCATTTGGTGATAAATATTGCAGTACTCATAGTCAGAGATGATGTCCCTGAGGGGTGCAGGGAGGGGGAATTGGAGAAAGACTGTCAAAAGCTTATAAGAACTTTCAGTTATAAGATAAATAAGTACCAAGGATGGACTGTACAACATGAGGAATATAATTGACACTGTTGTATGTTCCATATGAAAGTTGTTAAGAGAATAACCCTGCGTTCTCATCACAAGGAAAATCATTTTTTTCTATTTCTTTAATTGTGTGTCTATATGAGATGATAGATGTTCACTAAATATGTGATAATCACATCATGATATATGTAAATCGAATCACTATACTGTATGTGTGTGTGCTAAGTCACTTCAGTCGTGTCCGACTCTTTGCAACCCTGTGGACCATAGTCCACCAGGATCCTCTGTCCATTGGATTCTCCAGGCAAGATTATAGGAGTGGGTTGCCATGCCCTCCTCCAGGGGGATCTGCCTGACCCTGCATCTCCTACATTAGTAGACAGGTTCTTTACCACTTGGGAAGGCTATTCTATATACCTTAAAATTATACAGTGCTGTATGTTAATTTTGCCTTAATGAAACAAGAAGGAAAAAAAAAGATTATGCCATTTTCTCCCTCCATTTGTCACTAAGTACTTTTTTTTTTTTTGGCTTTCAATGAGAATAAGACTTTTTATCCTCCATTTCTACTTAAATATACTATAAATAAAAGTTCTCTTTACAAGAGACTAGTTCAGTTCAGTCAGTTCAGTCGCTTAGTCGTGTCTGACTCTTTGCAACCCCATGAATTGCAGCACGCCAGGCCTCCCTGTCCATCACAAACTCCCGGAGTTCACTCAGACTCACATCCATTGAGTCAGTGATGCCTTCCAGCCATCTCATCCTCTGTCGTCCCCTTTTCCTCCTGCCCCCAATCCCTCCCAGCATCAGAGTCTTTTCCAATGAGTCAACTCTTCACGTGAGGTGGCCAAAGTACTGGAGTTTCAGCTTCAGCATCATTCTCTCCAAAGAAATCCCAGGGCTGATCTCCTTCAGAATGGACTGGTTGGATCTCCTTGCAGTCCAAGGGACTCTCAAGAGTCTTCTCCAACACCACAGTTCAAAAGCATCAATTCTTCAGCGCTCAGCCTTCTTCACAGTCCAACTCTCACATACATACATGACCACTGGAAAAACCATAGCCTTGACTAGACGGACCTTTGTTGGCAAAGTAATGTCTCTGCTTTTGAATATGCTATCTAGGTTGGACATGACTAGTAGCACTGAGCAAATCCAGGAAGAAGAAACGGGCAGCTGGGAGAGGAATGGAAGAAAGGCTTTTTACTGTTAATCATTTACATCTTTCAAATTTTGAACCATGTGCATATTTGTAAATAAGTAAATAATATTTTGAAATCAAATACTACTTACCTAAAATGTCCAAACTGTACTATGATTAATTTTTAGGATGTCATAGGGGAAATCTGTATTGGTTTTTCTCAAATTTATAGGATCCAGACCATGTATGCAATGTTATTATCTACTCACTAATCCTAGGAAAGGCAATTATAAATATTTTTATTCTATTTTATATGATATGTATTATATATTACATATATAACTTCTAAAATGTGGGATTCTACTGTATTATGCAACATAGCTTAATAAATTCAGACTCCTCGAATTGTACAAATGAGCCAGAAATAATGCCCTAATATTTGAAGACATTTGGAGTTTTCTCAGTCTGTGTGTCAATAAGTCTTTCTCTTGAGGCTTGAGCAAAGAGCCACGTGGAACCAGGGAGAAGGACTCACTGTGATCTGAAACTGACTTGGCTGGTCCAGTCATAGCCAGGTAACTCTGACCAAGTTACCCATGTACTTCCACATCCTCTGCTAAAAAAAAGAAATAGAAACAAACAAATATAGATACAGGAAGCACAATATAATTGTGGTCATTTGAAAAGGGTAATTACTGACCCATGGAATTCTCTCAGAGAGTAAAACCCACCAAATATTGATTATATTTGGTTTTCTCTTCATTTCACAGGTGAAAAAAAAGATGCCAGTATGTTTTATCTGAGGTATGTCTCCTGACAGGAGAGTTGGCATCAATGTTACAGCAAGAACTGGCATCACCCATGAACCCAAAGGTTTCCACATGGCCACGTAGGGCTGTGGAGCCTCTTAAACATATTTAGAGACCTGCTCCACAAAATCAGTAGGTCAAACTGATTTCCTGTATCTGAAAAGTGTGATGTTAAAATACACAAGAAATCCTCAATACTGTCATAAGAGCATATGATAACCTGGCTTGAACTCAGAGTTCCACCCCCATACTCACCCCTAAGCTCAGTAGGAATGAGGCAGGAAGTAACTGAGAATGACCTGTAAGTGCTTCTCCACAGATGTCTCAGCCCCACCTGAATGTTGGAACCACTAGAGGAACAGGTAAATAACAACCCAAACCCCAGACCTGCTCCAGAACAATCAAACCCAAATCTCGGCCTAACAGTCACTGGCTTATCTTCATTTTAAAATGTGATTAGTCAAAGATAAAAATCTTTCTGAACGCAAGGACCATCTTAAGTTATTAAGATACTAGTTGTTGGGATATTAGCTGTGATCCCAAGGTAGGTAGTGGCCTTCCCCGGCGGCTCAGTGGTAAAGAATCCACCTGCAATACAAGACACGCAGGTTCAGTCTACAGGTCGGGAAGATCCCCTGGAGGAGGAAATGACAACCCACTCCAGTGTTCTTGTCTGAGAAATTTTATAGACTGAGGAGCCTGGTGGGCTGCAGTCCATGGGGTTGCAAGAATCTGACATGACTTAGCACTAAACCACCACCAAGGTAGGTAGGCGTGTGCATGTGTATATACGTTTTATACAATAACATGTTCCCTAATGGGCTTCCCTGGTGGCTCAGCTGGTAAAGAATCCACCTACAATGCAGGAGGCCCAGGTTCGATTCCCAGGTCGGGAAGATCCCCTGGAGGAGGGCATGACAACCCACTCCAGTATTCTTGGGCTTCCCTGGTTGCTCAGACAATAAAGAATCTTCCTGAAATGTGGGAGACCTGGATTCAATCCCTGGGTTGGGAAGATCCCTTGGAGGAGGGCATGGCAACCCACTCCAGTATTCTTGCCTAGAGAATCCCATGGACAGAGGAGCCTGGCCGGCTGCAGTCCATGGGGTCACAAAAAGTCGGACAGGACTAAGCAACTAAGCACAGCACACATTCCCTAATATTACCGTTCTTTCATCTATTTGCTTGTGTTCACAAAGTTGCCTTAGTTGATAAAAACTCTGTGTCCAGGGGCAACCTGGACACAGAGAAGCACCCAGCCATCAAATAAGTAAAGATGCAGCTTCACACTATGGATGCTTTCATTGCCTAGGTGCCAAGGACGTTGCCAGCCTGAAGGATGCAAACTCCCATAGCAAACCTTGGCCAACCCTTCCCACATTGGCTGCAAGATTCTACTCTGGGCCAGGAAGCATTTTCTGTTCCCCCACAGCAACCAGTTGGCAAAGACTTCATTCACACACGCAGATTTTCCCTCTCCGGTCCCATGGCCAGGAGCTTTTTTGGGGTGCTCCAAGCAAAACCTCTCCTCGCCGGCCTCCTCGTCTCCAGAATGCACATCTATGCGCTCTGCACACATATGTATCTTGGCAGGGGAGAGACTTCCTTTAGGATTTCCTTTGAGGGTGCATTTAAAGCACTGACTTTGGGCCAAGCCCAAATGACCTGTGGACGGAGGCATCTTCAGGCAGCCTGTGTGTTGTTTTCACCTAGCGTGAAATGCGATCGAGCATCTTTGGGTCTGGGGGAAGGAAGGTTGGGTGGGGAGCTGAGGAATGTCTTCATTTCCTTTCCTGTCCTGAAGCCCCTCTATAGCTTGGGCTTTGTCAGCTCCAGGCAGACTCCCATCTCCAGTGGGAGGCCAGCCTGCTTTGATTTCGCTTCGTTTGGGATCTAACTCAACCTTGTTATATGCCAAATACCCTCCAGGCTGTCCTACTTTTCTGGATCTTGTCCTGAGTCAGAGCTCCCGGTAGCTTCATCTTTCTGTCCTTTAGGAGAAAAGTGCCCCTGCCATCACCTCAGCCCTTCCCAGAGAAACGACTCCAGGCTGCTGTTGCAAACACCAGGCACACGCATTTGGTGATTTTAAGTGAAGATTATGAAAATCTGAATTAGCGTGACAAAATTATACCAGCCAGGTTTGAAAATAAATGGAGCATGTTCTGAATTTGATCGAAAGAGGAAAAAAAAAAAAAAAGGATTCAAAAATCATTTGAAAATTGGGTTGGGGGGAAAAAAATATCCTTTCTCTGACTCTGCCCAGATTTTTTTTCATGGTTTCTTTCTTTTCTCCCCATCCAAATGCAGCTTATTTCTGCTTCCAGTGGGTCCATAAGTCTGAGAACTAACAACGGTGAAAGTAGGTTTTGAGAAACCAAAAATATTCCAAACTGTACAGGCTCCAGAAGAAACTGTGGTGCACTGGAATTTTGTGGGCTCAAAGAATCTGCCTGCCAATGCAGGAGATGCCAAGAGACATGAGTTCAATCCCTGGGTCAGGAAGATCCCCTGGAATAGGGAATGGCAGCCCACTCCAGTATTTTTGCCTGGAAAATTCCATGGACAGAGGAGCCTGGCAGGCTACAGTCTATGGGGTCACAAAGAGTCAGACACGACTAAGCAACTGAGCATTAGAGTTAGACTGAGGATGAGGCTCCTTTTTGAAATGTTTTTCCATTAACTGTCTTCATTTCTTTTAGTTTGCCAGGAAATACAGCTGTGGCATCAAGATCCACTAAAGTAGACTGCCCCACACACTTTAGGTGCTGTTACAGGCAAGGCTGTTTTTCAGTCGCTGAGTCGTGTCTGAGCCTTTTCGACCCCATGGACTGCAGCATGCCAGGTTTCCCTACCCTTCCCTATCTCCTGGCCCTGTATCGGCACTGTATTTACTTGTTTAGGAAAATGAGATATAGCTGATGTACAATGTTATATCAGTTACAGGTGAACAACATAGCGACTCATAATTTTTAAAGGTTATACTCCACTCGAAGTTTGTGTAAAATGTTGATGATATTCCCTGTGTTGTGCAACATACCCTTGGAGCTGATTTATTTTACACATAATAGTTTGTGCCTCTAATTCCCTCCCCCTACCCTGCTCCTCCCCTTCCCTTTCCACACTGGTTAAAATTTGTTCTCTATATCTGTGACTGTTTCCTTATTGTTACATTTGCTAGTGTGTCTTATTTTTTTAGATTCTGCATGTGAGTGATATCACACAGTGTTTGTCTTTCTTTGTCTGACTTATTTCATCTAGCATAATACTCTCCGAGTCCATTCATGTTGCCGCAAATAGAAAAATTTCATTCTTTTTTATGTCTGAGTGGTATTCCTGTGTATATATATACACAGACACATATACACCACATCTTCTTTATCCTCATCTGTTGATGGACATAAACGTCAACAGATGTTTGCTTCCATAACTTGGCAATTGCAAACAATGCTAATATGAACATTGGGGTGCATGTATCTTTTCAAAAAGTCAATTTTTGTTGTTGTTGTTGTTTTCCTCCAGATAAATAAAGGTTAGATTCTTGATCAGTCAAACAATGACCATGCACCTGGAGCAGTTCCCTTGATCTCTTTAGGCCTTAGTTTCCCTGTGAGTAAAAGAAGAACAACTCAGAGGGGCACAATGAGTATTAAATGAAATTTTGTGGTTCCATGGCATATTGTTCACAAAATAGTGTCTTTAAAACATGCAAATTGTTTAAAAGTGAAGCCTTTAGATTTCAACTTCCATCTTTGGAACTCACTGGCAAGGTAACCTTGGACAAGTTATTTAACCTTTTTAAACCCCAGGTTTTTCCAAAATATTCAAAAGGAATTCAAAATTTATCTCACTGCATACGGCAAATTCTAACTACTGAAAAAGTCATAATTTTGGAAAACATTATTTTAAACCACTTTCAGATTTATAAAGATAATTATAACATTTTTCTATTAATATGTGTATATCTCTATCTCAAAATATTTGCTTTACTGGTTTATGGGGAATTTGCTTTAAAAATATGTTTAGTTATCCAGTTCTTTTTTAGGAGGAGTATTTATTTGGAGCGACTGAATCAAAGACAACACTGTACTGGCCGGTAAGTCATGGCCGCAAAAATATTTCTGTCCCCAAATATAACTAAATGAGAAAATCAGCTGCTCCATAATGGAAAAGGTCCTTGATGAGGCTTCTAAGAGCCAAAGTCAACAAAAGAGAGGTCTCAATGGAATCAGAATTTTGGCAGGCCACTGGGAAGCTTGCCTGGTTCTGATAGAAGCCTGGGGGCAGGCAAGAAGGTGAGGGGACGTGGGCACTGTAGGAGCCCGCATCCCGACCATACCAAGGCCAGACTGCCACGGTGTGGGCAGCCTGCCCCATCAGCCAGCACCCCGAGACCCCATCCACCCCATTGCTTTGTTAGCAGAGACTCTTTAATGACCGGCCGTGAGCCTCAGCCACATCTACCCCAAGAGGGAGCACACTCAAGAGAGAAGAGAGTCTGACCCTGGGAGCAAAGCAAGAAACTGGGGGATCGCTGTCGGCAAGCCCTCTTCTTTTTCATTTTCTTGTCTGGTACCAACACTTTGCAATTTGGCTCATACCCACCACAGCTTCCCTGGTGGCTCAGATGGTAAAGAATCTGCTTGCAGTGTAGAAGACCTGGGTTCAAGCCCTGGGTCGGAAAGATCCCTGGAGAAGGACATGGCAACCCACTCCAGTTTTCTTGCCTGGAGAATCCCATGGACAGAGGAGCCTGGCAGGCTACAGTCCATGGGATCGCAAAGAGTCGGACACGACTGATCTAGTAAAGAAACTCTGGACTCTTGAGTAGGAATTTTATGTTATTATTTTCAGGATGGAACTGAAATTGGAAGCCCTGAGTCTCTCGTATCTGAGTCAAAGGCACTCAGCTCATCCGAACCTCTTCCTCTCTACCACATGCGGACCATGAAAATGTGTGCACACATACGCACATACACTCACACACGTGCATATTCTCCTCTTTCAGCTACACTCCACGACCACCTCAGGTCAATGGTGACCTAATTTACCTTTGCTGCGAGGCTAATAATCCCAGGTAGCCACCACCTCCACTCTATCGCTGAAACTAGGTAGGCTGCGGTCCTCTCCTTCTGTCATGTGTTTATTAAAGTGGGGACTAGCCCTTGCTTACTGATATTCTGTGGGCGAGTGCGCTGCCTGACACAGTTGGTGTTGATTAAAGAGGGGAGGGAAGGAAGAAAAGGGAGAGAGGAGAGAAGGGAGGAAGGAAAAGTTTTACAGTTTAATTAACATTAACTGCTTCAACTTTAGTCATTATCTTGTTTCTTTTCTCATTTTTGCTCCAATTCCAGTTTCCCAAGGGGAAAGAGTGAGTCAAAAGTAAGATCAAATGCTTGATTGCTCAAAATAAATGCATTTCTAAAAGAAAGTCTACAGATATAAAAATAGATGCTATATTATCCATATGCATATGAACTATATAAGTCAGAATTCTGTTTTAATTCCATCATAAAAAATGGTTGAGTAAATATGTACAGGAGAGCACTGCATCCCTTAAAAAAAAAACAAAACTGTGTTTTAGAAGTGTATTCAATTGCATGGAAAAATTCTCAAAATGTATCTTAAGCAGAAAAAAAAAAGATTGTACAACAAAATATATAACACATCCCAATTTTAAATATATATATATAAAAGAATGGGAGAGTATACCCCAGAATGTCAATAACAATTATTTCTGGGTAATGAATGATCATTGATTTTTATTTTATCTTTATACCTTTAAACATCTTCCCCAAATTCCTGCAAAATTTGCATGTATTAAATTTATAATCAAAAGGGAAGCTATTACAAGAAAATAAAAGCCGTGTGAATACTAAAATGAGAAAGAAATAATTTAAGAAAATGGTTGCACGAAAGTCAAGATTCTCAGAATGGGATGGTTAGTACCAGATGCCATAAAGGCAAGAAAGGTTGTTGTAATTATTGTTTTCCAGACCAAGATTCCCAGATACTTCCATTCCTGGGTAAGTGATTTCTGACTCCCCTGTACAACAACAAGGCTCTTCATCTTACTGCTCATTTTCCGAGCAAAGCTGACCACAGTCTAGTCTAGGGAAAAGAATACGACTTTATCCTCAGGTTCTTCTGCAATCTGCAATGCCACTGGAACTAGTTTTGTTGCTTTTATTGTTGTTACTATTGTCTGCTTATTTGTATGTTTGTGAGAGTTGCACAAACACAGCCGCACACGGGGACAGGAAACCATTAAAAGACACGACCTCCCTGTTTGGAACCCCAGGAAGACCTGTCTCTGGATATACCATGATAACATCTGCTTCTAATTGAGATGATTTATCAAAGTGGCCATCAGCAGGACGGGTCAGCAAGAGCATAAATCTAGTACAAACACTTTCAGCTCTGAGCCTGGAAACATAAAGTCTGGTCTTGTTTCTGATGTTAAGTAGCTGGCTGGCTGAGCCCGTGTAAATCAATTAATCTCTCCATAACTCAGTCTCTCCATCTGCAGAGTGAAATTCATGTTAGATGTAGATTGGCAATTTGTATCTCTGGTCAGAGACATTTCTCTTCCATTCATTTATCCTTCCAAGAACCATAGATTGACAGTTTTCAACATGCCAGGCATTCATCCTCCAGGCCCCCAGGTATCCAACATTCCTCAGTCCCCGCAGACTGGCCGCCTGAGGATGCCTGGGCCCCCACTAAGCCTGTGCTCACACTGCCTGTCCCTTAGGCCACCAAGATGGAAATGGAAGAGGAAGGGGGACTTGGGAGAAAAGCACAGAAGGCGCCTGGCACTTGCTGGGTGTGTGATAAGGCGACAGATGACTCTTGTTAGGTAGAACACGGTTAGCTTCTCAGAACGTCACCCAAAAAGCTGAGAGTCATCTTACCATCAGGGTGATCATACCTGGAAATGATTAAAGTCCTTCTTTTGTTTCGCATCCATTTGTTTGTTTGACTTCCTCGTCTTTGTTTTGGCTATGTCTCCAGGACCTACTACATTCCCTTGGAGAAGAAAATGGTGACCCACTCCAGTATTCTTGCCTAGAGAATCCCATGGACAGAGGAGCCTGGCTACAGTCCATGGGGTCGCAAGGAGTCGGACACAACTGAACGACTAACACCAGGACTTACCTAAATCAAAAGCAAACATACGGTAAACAAAAAGATGACCCCCGAAAGCTGCAGCAGGGTCAAAAGAGGAACGATTTGGCTTCTTTTCAAAAATGTTAGAACTGCTTCCCTGGTCTCACCAGCGGGAGATGAGCAGGTTTGTTCTCCTCCTCCGGAGGCTCAGCCGCACAAGAGGATGCCGGCACCAGACGTCTGCAAATGCTAGAGCCTGTGACTTCATAGCTCAAAGGAACCCTGGTCTTCAGATTTAAGAAAGAAAAAAAAAATCAATTCTGGGATCTCTGAATTCTTTACAACAGAGCTGGGGTCACCATATGCTCTCTGAGTCAGAGCATCAGAGAAGCCAGAACCCTCTCCTTGTAAACAACGTGGAAGTTGGATACCAGTTCAGAAGGTGGCACGTTGCTGGCCCAGGGTGGGGGATGTTACATTTCCAGGATGTGTCTGAAGCAAGTAGGACTGTGGCTTGTCTAAAGTTTGTCTGATTTTTCACATTTTTCTTTCTTTGGACAAACCCAACCCAAGCAGACAATTGCCAAGCTTTAATTTTTAAGCAACAAGGACTCTTCCTAAGTGTTTCTCTGAATAAGGGAACTGGAATAGAGGTAGAATGGCCAAACTCACAGGTGTTACGGATGTGCTTCATGCTTAGTCGATAGGTCATGGCTGACTCATTGTGACCCCGTGGGCTGTGGCCCTCCAGGCTTCTCTGTCCATGGGATTTTCCAGGCAAGAACACTGGAATGGGTTGCCTTTTTCTCCTCCAGGAGATCTTCCCAATGCAGGGATTAAACTCAAGTCTCCTGCATCTTCTGCATTGGCAGGCGGGTTCTTTACCACTGAGCCACCTGGAAAGCCCGTCTTGTGGACACCAGTCCTTATAAGCAGAAAAGACTTCATGGAGTGATTCAGGGAGAAACGAAAAGGGATCACTACACGATGCTGCTGCTAAGTCGCTTCAGTCGTGTCCGACTCTGTGTGACCCCACAGACGGCAGCCCACCAGGCTCCCCCATCCCTGGGATTCTCCAGGCAAGAATACTGGAGTGGGTTGCCATTTCCTTCTCCAATGCATGAAAGTGAAAAGTGAAAGTGAAGTCGCTCAGTCGTACCCGACTCTTAGCAACCCCATGGACTGCAGCCTACCAGGCTCCTCCGTCCATGGGATTTTCCAGGCAAGAGTACTGGAGTGGGGTGCCATTGCCTTCTCCAACTACAGGATGGTGACCAGCATGAATCCTTACATGAAAAGAACTGAGCTGACAGTTATGCAAGCACATAATAACAGTCTATACTACTCAAAAACAAAATGTATACATCCGTGTTCAAACAGCATTGTTCACAACAGCCGAAAGGCGGAGGCAACCTAAGTGTCCATCAACAGATAGATAGATGGATAAACAAAGTGTGGTATAGACATACACTGGAATATTATTCAGTCCTGAAAAGGCAGGAAGTTCTAACATATGCTAAAATATGGTTGAAACTTGAGGACATTACGCTAAGTAAAATAAGCCAGTCACAAAAGGACAAATGCTGTATAATTCCACTTACATAAGATGCTTGAAAGTGAAAGTGTCAGTCGCCAGTTGTGTCCAACTCGCCAGTTGTGACGCCATGGACTGTAGCCCACCAGGCTCCTCTGTCCATGGGATTCTCCAGGCAAGAATACTGGAGTGGGTTGCCATTTCCCTTTCCAGGGGATCTTCCCAACCAAGGGATTAAACCCACATCTGCTGCACTGCAGTACTCTTGCCTGGAAAATGCCATGGACGGAGGAGCCTGGTAGGCTGCAATCCATGGGGTCTCGAAGAGTCAGACACGACTGAACGACTTCACTTTCACTTTTCACTTTCACGCATTGGAGAAGGAAATGGCAACCCACTCCAGTGTTCTTGCCTGGAGAATCCCAGGGATGGCGGAGCCTGGTGGGCTGCCATCTATGGGGTTGCACAGAGTCGGACACGACTGAAGCGACTTAGCAGCAGCAGCAGCTGCATTGCAGGCAGATTCTTTACCATGTGAGACACCAGAGAAGATTACATAAGATGCTTAGAGTATTTAAATTCATGGAGATAGAAGGTAGAATGGTGTTTGCCAGGGGAGGGAAGAATGCAGTTATTTTTTAATGGGAACAGAGTTTCAGTTGGTAAAGATAAAGTTCTGGAGATGATAGTGAAGTTTGCACAACAACATGTGTGTGCTACCTGTGTGCTAAGTCACTTCGGTCATGTCTGACTCTGAGACCCTAGGGACTGTAGCCTGCCAGGCTCCTCTGTCCATGGGATTCTCCAGGCAAGAATACTGGAGTGGGTTGCCATGTCCTCCTCCAGGGGCTCTTCCTAGCCCAGGAATCAAACCTGTCTCTGTGTTGCCAGGGAGGTTCTTTACCACTATTACCACTTGGGAAGCATTAAGACACTTAATGTTACAGAGGGAATTCCCTGGATGCCCAGTGGTTAGACCCCTGCATTACCATTATAGGGGGCCCGTTCAATCCCTGGTGCCAAAAATAAATAAAAATGGATTGGGTTTTTTTTTAATGCCACAGAATTGAACATGTAACATAATTAAAATGGTAAATTTTATCTTTTGCCACAATAAAAATAAAGCGTGATAGTCATTGAACATCTTTATCCAAAGTTAGAGTAATAAGTTCCTTGACCATGAAGATTTCTGTAAACAAAGACAGTCATCAGTGATAATGATGTATTGCCAGTAGCAATGATGTATTTGTATCTATTCATCTGCATGTTTTCATACAATGAGGGTAAGAAGGGGTGAAACAACCGAACAGGATGGACAATGAAGTCTCTGACCATAAAGGGAAAATGAAGGACTTCCCCGGTGGCCCAGTGGTTAAGCCTTCACCTTCCAATGCAGGCGGCACAGGTTTGATGCCTCCTCGGAGAACTAAGATCCCACATGCTATGCTGTTCCGTGTGCCCAAAAAATTTAGAAGACAACAGAATTCTTTCCTCCAGCAAACTTCAAGCGTTCTCATGCACATGAAGCCTGAATCTCTGACCTTTGGCTTCTTTGCACCACATACTACTATTCAACCACCATTTCCATCAAGCAGCACTGAATGAGCACCTACAGTATACAAGCCACCAGTTTAATCACAGTGGAAATTACAAACCAACGTGAAATACAGTCCCTCCTTCTAAGACATAACACAGCACTTAAGACAATGAGAGGCATGTGAAATGATAAATACCAATAAAGGATAGCATATAGTAAGCCCGAATCAGTTAAGCAACTCTGAGAAATAAGAAAATAAAAATTTATGCAATAGGGGCCAGGACCTCCCCGGCAGTCCAGTGGGTTAAGGCTTCACCTTCCACTGCAGGGGGTGCAGGTATGACCCCTGGTTGGAGAGCTAAGATTCCACATGCCTGGCAGCCAAAAAACCGCACTTAAAACAGAAGCAATATTGTAACTAATTCAGTCAAGACTTAAAAAATGGTCCACATCAAAAAAATCTTTAAAAAAAATAAAAATAAAATGGGGGGAGCTAAATATCTTCTGCAAGGTCATATAGCAAGATTATGTGCACTGTATATATTTTTGCCCAAATAATATCTATTATTTATTAAATCTGTCCTATGCCAGGGACTGTGCTGAACTGTTTCTATAGATTATCTCATTTATCCCACATTAGAACCTGTCTAAGTTGTTGTTATCACTATCCTACACTGCAGATGAGGAAAAAGAGGTTTGGTGAAGTTAAATGAGGCACACAGCAGAAATGAGAAAGCTGGATTCTTCTCCAAAGTCTGTCCCACTGCACAGCCTGTGCCCTTAATTCCTATTCCCTACTGAACTTATAAGATCATGCTCTAAATGTGATTTCTTTTTTCATACCCTTTAAATGTGACTTTGAGTTGCCATTTGGCTATACAAAATACAAAATATTTGGCAGTCGTAATTGCTGGGCGTGTAAATTATATGAGTCGTCTTGAGCAAACAATGTTTAGATTTGGATACCCAGAGTCAAATAGAAAAAAGAAAAGAGAATCCCCAGGTTGTGATTCTGTATCAGAGAATGACAATTAGCATTCCAGGAATCACCCCTGCTAATTAATCATGGATGTCACTGATTGCTTTAGGACACATGGATAAGAAACGGCTTTTAATATCCAATTCTATATTAAGGGTAGTGCTTTTCATGATTCTAGGAGAAAAGATAGGTATTAACATCTTTATAATGACATCCATTTATAATGCTTATAGAGCTAGCCTACCATTTGGAAGTCAGAATGCTGGCTTTAAAAGATGTCTGAAGACTGGCCTTTTGCTTTCAAAAGATTTGGTCCAAGGTTTCTGAATTCCTACCTCTCACCACCAAGAAAAGTGAGCATTCTTTCACAGCAGCTTTTCACTCCTAATGTGATACCATCAGCAGTGATGACTAGAATATGTGATTCTGGTCATTTTTGTAACAGCGAGCATCCACTTGTGCTGATTCATCCACAGATTTTCCAGCCAGATGCCCCACTGGCAAAGCCCCGGAGCCTTCCCCTCATTAGTTCTCCGCTCCAGCCATCCGAGGTAATTCCTTCCTCTCTTCTCTCCTGAGCTGCCGGTTGCAAACAGAATCTATCCAAGGAATAAACAAACCTTTGGGAATGGCTAAACCAGGCTGCTCTCTGAGATCCATGTGGCAAGTGTCTGCTAAGGTCAGAGCTTGACCTTGAGAGGGGGCTGCCTTCCCCTGTGCACGGTTGAGAGCAGGAAACACAAGGTCACCAGCGAAAGGAAGAAAATAAAGGAAACATTTGCTACTGTGGAGAAAAAGCTTCTACGTGCTTCACAATCTTCTTTCTGTTCAAATTTGGTTTAAGTACTTGGTTCTGGTTAGTTTTTGTTTTGTCTTAAAGGTTTATGTATTTTTAGTTTTGGCTGTGCTGAGTCTTCGTTGCTGCTCGGGCTTTTCTCTAGCGGGAGCTATTCTTCATTGTGGTGCAGGGGCTTCTCATGAGGTGGTTTCTCTTATTGCGGAGCACAAGCTCTAAGCTGCGCGGGCTTGAGTAGTTGCAGCTTTCAGACTCTAGAGCACTGGCTCAGTAGTTGTGACGCAGGGCCTTCGTTGCTCCACAGTCTGTAGGATCTTCCCAGATCTGGGATTGAACCGGTGTCCTTTGCATTGTAAGGCAGATTCTTAACCACTGGTCCATCAGGGAAGCCCCGGTTTTCTATTGTAGTAGAACTCTGCAACAAGATTTTAAGTGAACTAGACTTTGCGTCTCACCACTAAGAGAACAGAGAGAGAAATAGTGCAGTGTGTGTATGCATGTCACCATGCACGGAATTTTTTTAACCAGCAAAATCGTGTTTCAGCCCCAAAGGTTTCAAAGGTCGCCAGTCACTGGCGGTGATAGTGAAGTGAGGACTATTGAAAATATGCTAGCATTCCCACATGGCTTTCTTACAACTTTGCCATGAAAGACACCAACCAGTCAGAGCCTGGAGAAGAGAAAGGAGACCAGACTTCATTGAGTACTTTCTACGTGCACAGGTGATTCACTTAAGGTAACGTATTACATCCTCCAAAACATCTTTCCAGTTAGTATTGTTATCTCCATTTTCTGGTTGTGAAAAAAGAATCCCAGCAAGGTTAACTTACCCAGCAATCCCTGGAAAGTAAGCTGCTTTAGAAGGAATTTAAACCAGGTGCTTCCTCCTTCACCCAGCAGGGGGAAGCTAACTAAACAGGAAGAATGAGAAAGCCAAAAAAGACCTCCGGTCCTTGGCTAACAACTGAGCAAGCATGATTTTTTTTAATATGCCTTTGACAATCATGATAGTCAAAGAAAGCACTTCCAAGGGCTCTGGATATGAAGTCTGACATGATTACAATCTACCAGAACATAAAATGGCTTCCCTGGTCATTCGGTGGATAAAGAATCTGCCTATAAATCAGGAGACCCGGATTCAATCCCTGGGTCTGGAAGATCTCCTGAGGGAGGAAATGGCAGCCCGCTCCAGCATTCTTGCTTGGAGAATCCCACAGAAAGAGGAGCCTGAAGGGCTACAGTCCATGGGGTTGAGAGTCAGACACGACATAGTGATTATATCACCACCACAAGGGCATAAAAAAATCCTCCTATGATTCAGTACCTGATGAAAGAACAAGGTTAACTATAGGGCTATTGATTTTTTTTTTTAAGTTTTAAATATACAGGATCCATATGTAATTTTGGATTTATCAAATATTTATTTGATACCTGAAGTTTTATTCTTATTTAATAAAGATGTTGTTTCTTAAAGAAAATATATAAGCAAGGGAGAAACATATAATCTGTTAATAACCCCCTTGAGTTAGTCAAGCCATAAATTCACAACTAAGTCAGCACATCCCATGACCTCTAATGTCAATACATACTAATAATAGGAAAAATCTGCAGGCAATAATCAACCTTCTCTAGGACACTGGACTTAAAGATAGAAAATTATAAAATGACGGCATGTGATACATCAAAGATGGCTACTTAAAAAAAAATTAACATTCTTCTCATCAAGAGTTGGGCTTTTGACCACTCTTGAACTAAATGCCCTTGAATCTAAGTGGACTTGACTGCTTGATCAATAGAATATGGTAGAAGTGACTCTTGCCATTTCTCACCCAGACCTTAAAAGCCCAGCAGTTTCTTGAAACCTAGTCACCATGCTGTGAGGAAGCCCAAGCAGTCCCATGAAGAGCCTCAGGTAGAATAGAGATGAGGTCCTCAGCCACAACCCCAGCTGAGCTCCCAAAGAACAGCCAGTGTCAAGTATGTGTCAGTTGTCTCAGAAGTGGTGCTTCAACCCCATCAAGCCACCTCAGCAGATGCTGTGCTCAGAGTATGTATGCACTAAGTCACTTTAGTCGTGCCTGACTCTTTGCAACCCCACGGACTATAGCCTGTGAGGCTCCTCTGTCCATGGGATTATCCCAGCAAGAATACTACAGTGAGTTGCCATTTCCTACTCTAAAGAATCTTCCTGACCCGGGAATAAAACCCATGTCTCTTATGTCTTCTGTATTGATTGGCAGGAGGGTTCTTTACCACTAGTGTCATCTTCAGCAGAGATAAGCTATTCCCACTGTAGTCCTGCCTACAAATGGCAGATTTGTGAGCAAAATAAATGACTGTGGTTGTTTGAAGCCACTAAATTTTAGTGTGAACTGTAATTCAACAATAGATAACAAAAACGCATTTCACTGCATCCTTAGCATTTAATAAAATTTGAAATTACATGGATATTTGTTTGTATCTTGTTTATCATCTGTCTCTAGACATCCTCTAGAGAGGATGACTCTAGAGAGTCACCCATTTCATTCATCTCTCAATACACAGCACCAAGCCCCGTCCCTAGTCCTGGAGAGCTGCACATTAAAGTCATTGTTAACTGAATAAATGAGTGAATGAAGCCTCTCTCCTGGGTACTTTCTGGGGTGTCAATGGTCTTTGCAGAGTGTGTTACCCAGGACTGGGTCAGTTCACTAGGTGATATCAGAGCAGGATTTCTTGTAAATACTTTCCCCATTTATCAGTGCAGCCTAACAGCAAATGAGCTATTTCAGCAACCGCATTCTAAGCTTCACTCACGTCATGCTTTCAACTCAAATGCCTGAGCCTTTTTTCTATACACTACTCCTAGAGACAGTTGCCCTTTTCTGTAATTATGCTTGTCCACACCTGACAGGTGCCTTACCTGTTCCCTCGCCACCCTTGCCTAAGGTCATTGCAACAGATAAAAGCGAGGATCGGCACAGGAACTGCCCCGGGCTCTGCCTGCAACCTGCCTCCTGCTCCCTCTTCAAGGAGTCTCCGTCACAGATCTCTATCTGGCTGCCTTTGTTGGCTGATGCTCCCTCCCCACCCCACCGTCAACCTCTTTGGATATTACTGTTGAGTGGCTTGGCCAGCCTTTTTTAAAAAAAAACATATTTAATTAATTTGGCTACACCAGGCCTTAGTTGCAGCACGTGGGATCTAGTTCCCTGATCAGGGATGGAACACGGGCCCCTCTGCATTGGGAATGCAGAGTCTTAGGCACTGGACCACCAGGGCAGTCCCTTGGCCAGTTTTTCATTCAGCATCTCCCTGGGACAACGCCACCTGCCGTCTACACTCCCAGCCCCCACGCCTGAATGCCACACCCAAGTCCAGGCTTTAGAACACATCTCCCTCACCTTTTAGAAGACAAGAACCACCGATAGTACAAGTGTGTGTGTGTGTGTGTGTGTGTATGTGTGCTGAACCCAAGCATGAGACTTTACATTTACCCCTATTGAAATCTATCTGGCTAGATTCCACCCACTGATACAGTATTTTTTAATTTTTATTCTGTCATTGAATGTATTTGCTAAATTCATCCTGCTTCCCATAACCAACTAAAACCATCAGTGTGCCACGAATGATCTCATCAGATCACTGATAACTGATGCTGAACAGGGCAGATTAAAGACAGAACCAGGATGAAGATGACTAATTGGCAATCCAGGAATTCGTGGTTCCATCAATACTGCCTAAACACTGGATCATCCAATCCACATGACCCCTCAAATTCCCAACTCCCAAGTGTCTTACTGAGATGGAGTAGTTTGTTTGCCCATGTAGTTAGTTCTCGTACCCCACATGCAGCAGCACAATTAGAACTGGAAATTTTCAGTCCCGTGAGAACTGGGGCCGCCATTAACTTTACTCCCTTCTACCCACTAGGAAAGAATGTGGCCAGAGATCAAGGTTCAGAATAGGGTGTCCTGAGCTCAGGCTAGTGACAAAGAATCCGCCCGCTAATGCAGGAGATTCAAGAAAGGCAAATTCCCTGGGTTGGGAAGATCCCCTGGAGAAGGAAAGGGCAATCAATCCACTCCAGTATTCTTGCCTGGGAAATCCCATGGACAGAGAGCCTGGTGGACTATACAGTCCACGAGGTCGCTAACAGTCAGACACAACTGAGCACCTACGCAGACAGGTGCGCACACATGAGCTATCCTCACTAAGAGGTTCTCTGGTGACACCTGGAAGCGATCATGGTCTGCTTGATGCTGAACGGTGCTTGCCCACCCCTCAGAGAGCCACAGAGCATCCAGATGGATCCCCCTGCTTGCTCTGGTTGGATTTCTTGAGCAGGACAGATTTATCACACACCCATATGGCTGTAGTTCAAAACAGTGAGTGAAGCAGCAAGGTGCCCAAGGGACAGAATGTCTTTCTGCCAGAGCAAGAACACAGGCAGTTATAAACTTCAAAGTCTGAACCCCAAAATGCTACTATAATGGAGTAAAAATAGGGAAACCATTCAGGTAAGTCAGTAGTATCTTTTGAAAATATCTTGCACTATTAGTATCTTTTGAAAACATCTTGCACTATAAGGAAGGAAAGAGAAAGGGAAAGATTGCTTCCTCTGGAGAAGAGGGTGGGAAGGCTACTTTTAATCTGACCTTCCTGGTCCTCAGTCTCTAAAAAAGATGCATCTAAAACCTGAGAAATGGGCTGGGGTGGGGGTGTGGGGGCAGCGACTAGTAATTATTGATTTTCCCACATTGACTAGATAATACTGGTTAATCATTGATATATGTCTTTGCTAACAAAGATATTAGCAGCCAAAGAAAAAGACTAGAACACTTTTCTACTGTTTGAGAAATTAAAGATTTAACATACTACAGATACATCTTCTTCTTAGGTGGCCAGCTCTGATGACCATTTAGGGTGAGTAGTATGAAAAATGTGAGCAAAGACAGTAAGAAAATGATCAGGACCCAGAATTTGTAGCTCAAATATATTTTACCCCACTTTCTATAGCACATCCAATTTGGCTCTTAATTAAACCTGAAAAATGTAGAACCATTCTCCAAATTTTTCTCCTAGACAAAAAATTTGCAATGTTTTATGGGGAAAAAAATCAATTTCTCTTTATTAACTAAGAAGAAATAAGCATGAATCTTTCAACTACACAAACATAGAATTATAGATGCCAAATATCAGAAAGCATGAACCCAAACCACTTTTTGAAAATATCAAGAACAAACATACCTTTGTTCATTCATTCAATAAGTATTTAATGGGCATTTGCTACATGCAAAGGGACTTTCCTGATGACTCAGTGGTGAAGAATCCACCTGAAATGGAGGAGCTGCAGGAGACACTGGTTTGATACCAGGGGATCCCAGAAGATACCCTGGAGGAAGAAGTGGCAACCCACTCCCATGTTCTTGCCTGGAAAATCCCATAGACAGAGGAGCTCGGCAGGCTAGAGTCCATGAGCTCACAAAGAGTCTGACTCAACTGAGCGACTAAGCGCACACACACGATATGCAAAATTCATCACTAAATATTTTGAGGGGGATCCCAAGGCATATAAGAAATCTTTCTTCTTTTGCAGAATTGTAAAATATTTTCTTAGAGGTAAAATAAAATCAAACATCTGTAGCAATAGAAGAATTGTATTTCAGTTCAGTTGCTCTCCGTGTCCAGCTCTTTGCAACCCCATGGACTGTATAGCATGTCAGGCTTCCCTGTCCATCACCAACTCCCAGATCTTCCTTAAACTCATGTCCCTCAAGTCGGTGATGTCATCCAACCACCTCATCCTGTGTCGTCCCCTTCTTTTCCCACTTTCAATCTTTCCCAGTATCAGGGTCTTTTCCAACGAGTCAGTTCTTCATATCAGGTGGCCAAAGTATTGGAGTTTCAGCTTCAGGATCAGTCCTTCCAAAGAATATTCAGTACTGACTTCCTTTAGGATGGACTGGTTGGATCTCCTTGCAGTCCAAGGGACTCTCAAGAGTCTTCTCCAACACCATAGCTCAAAAGCATCAATTCTTCGGTGCTCAGCTTTCTTAATAGTCCAACTCTCACATCCATACATGACTACTGGAAAAAACAAAGCTTTGACTAGACGGACCGTTGTTGGTAAAGTAATGTCTCTGCTTTTTAATATGCTGTCTAGGTTGATCATAGCTTTTCTTCCAAGGATCAGGGTCTTTTAATTTCATGGCTGTAGTCACCATCTGCAGTGATTTGGGAGCCTAAGAAAATAGTCTGTCTCTGTTTCCATTGTTTCCCCATCTATTTGCCAGGAAGTGATGGGACCGGATACCATGATCTTCATTTTTTGAATGTTGAGTTTTAAGCCAGCTTTTTCACTCTCCTCTTTCACTTTCATCAAGAGGCTCTTTAGTTCCTCTTCACTTTCTGCCATAAGGGTGATGTCATCTGCATATCTGAGGTTATTTATATTTCTCCTGGCAATCTCGATTCCAGCTTGCACTTCATCCAGTCTGGCATTTCACATATAAGTTAAATAAGCAGGGTGACAATATACAGCCTTGATATACTCCTTTCCCAATTTGGAACCAGTCTGTTGTTCCATGTCCAGTTCTAACTGTTGCTTCTTGACCTGCATACAAATTTCTCAGGAGGCAGGTAAGGTGGTCTGGTATTCCCATCTCTTGAAGAATTAATGTATTTCAGAGCATGTTAAATAATGCTTGTAAAGTCTTGACCATCCGTTCACATTGCAACAATTTACCATTCAATACAAGGGTCAGTGGCGAAGAAACATGCAGAGAAAACAGTTTTCCATGGCTTATTTTTAGTGTCTCTAAATGAAACCTAAATCTATTATTGGTAACATTCCCATGAAGGGTCATATGTAATTATTTTTCTCCTTCCTTTTCTCCCCTTTCTGTTCTCCCAGTCTCTCTCCTTCCTTGACTCCTGACAATCTTTAAAACAAAGTATCATTCTCCCCAGAGAGCAATAATGGGTCTACTGGGAGGCTGCCATCCAGAGCAATACAGAGAAGTCAATGTGTCCTTTAAGAGCAAAGGTATACGTCCAGGAATCAGTATTGTTTTTTTTATTTTCTTCTTTCTTTTTGGGAAATAGGTATTTTTTAAGTTTCCTGAGTAATGATTCTCTTGTGAGGCCAGGGTTGAGAGCAACTCCCATACTTGGTCCGACTCTCTGTGTTTGGTCTCTGTATTTGGAAGAGTAGAAAGAAGAAAAAGCTACGAATGTCAGAAAGACACCAGCAATACCAATGTATCCTTAATACAGTGGGTTCAGTGAGAATTATGAATGTCAAACTTGGCACGTGTTAGTATCACTTTGGGAGTGTCTTCAGTACTGATGTCCCGTCCTACCCCAGGCCCTTTGGTGGGAATCTTAGGAAAGGGGACCTGGATTTACGGCTCCCAAACAGACCTGTTCCTCTTCCCCTGAGACCAACTTGCCCTTGGTATTTTTTAATGATCTCCAGGTGATTGCAAAGTGCAGCAAGGCTGAGAATTACTAAGTGAGGACCATTTCACTTTGCAATCTAACCAAGCATGACATTTTTAAAATTTTATTTATTTATGGCGTAGCTGCATGGGCTTTTCTCTAGTTGTGAAGAGCAGGGGCTACTCTAGGTGCAATGCATGGGCTTCTTACTTCAGTGGTGTCTCTTCTTGCAGAGCACGGATTCTAGGCCAGGCAGACCTCAGAAGTTGTGGTACATGGGCTCAGGAATTTTGGGCCCTGGGCTGAAATGCACAGACTCAGTAGTTGTGGCATACAGGCTTAGTTGTTCCGCAGCATGCAAGATCTTCCTGGATCAGGGTTCAAACCTGTGTCTCCTGACCTGGCAGGAGGATTCTTTAACACTGAGCCACCAGGGAAGCCCGAGCATGACATTTTTAATTAAGTCTATCTACTTGAACATAAACACTAACAACTGGCTAGCTAGCCTTCAGCTCTCTTCAGCTAGCCTTCAACAAACTTCTGCAGGACTCAGAACCAGTGTGTCAGGAGATGGGGATGAAAAAGTGATTACAACCTCTACCTTCCAGACCCTTATAGTCTAAAAGGAGACAGACATAAGTACATTGTGGTAAATGCTCTGATAGGCAATTAACAGGGACTTAGGGAATATAGAGGGTGTACTCAGTTTAAGGTGGTGGTAGTAAGAGAGGGGACAAAGAGAATGGCAGTAAAAGAACAACTTTTAAATTTTTTATACAATTTTTAAAGGTTACTTTCCATTTACAGTTATTATAAAATATTGTAGGAGGGTGTGTCAACCCACTCCAGTATTCCTGCCTGGAGAATCTCCATGGACAGAGGAGCCTGGTGGGTTATAGTCCTTGGGGTCGCAAAGAGTCGGACACGACTGAGCACACAGCCATGTATGTGACTGAGCACATACACAAAATATTGGCTACATTCCCCACGTTGGACAATGCACACTTGAGCCTGACCTACGCCCGATAGCTTGTCACTACCACCCCTCCCCCAGTGTTGCCCCCAAACTGGTAACCACTAGTTTGTTCCCTATATCTGTCAGTCTGCATTTTTTTTCATTCTCTACTTTATTGTATTTTTTAGATTCTACATATAAGTGATCATACAGTATTTTTATTTCTCTGTTTGACTTCTTTCACTTAGCATAACCCCTTCCAAATCCACCCATGTCACTGCTAATGGCAAAATTTCGTTCTTCTTTGTGGCTGAGTAGTATTATTCCATTGTGTGTATATACCTCATCTTCTTTATCCATTCATCTGTTTGATAGACACTTAGGTTGCTTCCATATCTTGGCAATCATAAATAATGCTGCAATTAACGTTGGGATGTGTGTATCTTTTCAAATACACGTGTTTTGGTTTATATATATATATATATATATATATGTATATGTATATGTATGTATGTATATACACCTACGAATAGATTTAGCTTCTTCGAGACTTCTTTTTTTCAAGCTGGCCATGCATAGAGGGTGTCCTAGGTAGAGGGAACAGCTTGAAGGAGACAGGAGGTATGGAAGTTCATGATACATAAACTTTGAGAATGTGGTTTAAAGCTACAGAGAACAAATATGGGACCAGAGTGGGCGGCAAAGCCCTAGTTAGAAAGTAAATGGCAGACTGTACCCAAGGGCCATGAGTTTGAGCAAACTCCAGGAGATAGTGAAGGACAGGGAAGCCTGGAGTGCTGCAGTCCGTGAGGTCATAAACAGTCGGATACAACTGAGAGACTAAACAACAACCCAAGGGCTGGACTTTATCCATAGGAAAAGGGTATACAGAATGTGCAGGGGAGTGCCGGGATCAAGTCTTGATTTTAAAGAGGTGATTCTAGTAGCATCCTGTTAGAGTTTGAGGATCATGAAAGTTAGCAAGAGAGAAATTACAAGGGTTGAACTAAGCCCATGGCAGCAGGAAGAAAGAGGAGAAAGGTACCTTGAGATCCTGGGATTTGCAGCTGACTCATTGTACCCTGACTTTCTGGACTGAGCAACAAAAGGAATCCGTGAAGCTGTATTAAGTGAAGAAGGGCATCTCTGAGGGGCACTGGTCTGAGGAAGAGATGAAGCCTGTGCATCTTCTTGGAAGAACTTTATGACTATCCAAGATATAACATGTAACTGATGTTCAGCAACTCCCCAGAGTGAGGGACGCAGCTGTTACCTTGGTGAGCTTGGTTGAGTGCTTCTTCATCCCCTTGACTCTGAAACCAAACCGCAGAGCCATGTTGAGCGGCTACTGGAATTCTTGATTGTGTTTTAGGATGACTATCCTTTTTTCAATCAGAATTCAGATGAGCCAAAAAATAAAAATCAGTCCTTCAGTGCTGCTGGAATGTTGCTTTTCATCCTGTCCCTAACCTCAGAATTCCAGAACCCAAGGCACTTATGATTCTCATTCAGAGAGAGGTCTTGGATTCACTGTGATGCCCCAGCCCAGGACACACGCAGGAGGCATATGAGGCTCTGGATCACAGCTGGGTCCACATTACTTCTCAAGCATAATGTGGTGGCTTTGGCATAGGAGAGGGAGAATGGCGAGGCTGAGGGTCATACATCTACATCTTTAGCTCCTTCTCCAAAGACCAGTTCTCTGAACATCAGTTACCTGAGCTAGATCGGACCATCCCAGGCCAGTCAGGAACCCTTATTTCATCTGGAGAATACCACACCATCCTCTCCTCCAGGAAAATGAGAGGGGTGATTTAAAATGCTAGAAAGTGAGTTAACAGCTCCCCAGATTCCATGCAACATTTCACATTCACATGTGGTCACATGATGTGTGTATGGTGGCTCTGTTTTTGTTTTTTTTATTCTGACAAACGCGCAAAACATTGTCAAGGCAGAGAGAATTGCAATCATGCCTTGTTACACTGACATTATTCACACTTGCTAATGATTAACTCCCTTTGACACTGTAATGTTGTAGACTGCAGAGTTCAACAAACAGCTTCAGGGGGCCCAGAAATGAGTTACACTGCACTGGGCCAACTGCCTTGGAAGAGCTCCAGTGCTATTTCCCTAGTTTAGACTTGTCCTAAGGGGCATTTCCATTTGGGGACCTGAAGTTCTGGAATTCCTTCCTCTTCCTGGTTCAACAAAACTCTAATTTATTGACCTTCAGGGCACAGTGTAAGACATCTGTTAAGTCTGGCATTTCTTTGACCTACACAGAGAATTCTACTGGATAAAAAATAATTTCACTTTTTAAAATTTCAGGTTTTTATTTACCACATACAGGCATTCAGACTCTGATCTAAAGGAGGTATCTTTTAATAAACCCAGGAAACAAAAACATGTTACTTCTTTGTGTCAAAGCTGCTCCCTTTGAAGCATCACCTCAATGCAGTGCTCTCTGAGAGTGTAACAAAACTTTGGATAAATAACCAAATTTATTGTACTTGGGGAAGAGATGGAAATTTATTGAACAACAAATTTTTGTGCTTTGCATGGAGAAAATCAGTCCTGCAAGAATGTAAGAAAATTCTTGTATTCAAGCCAAACAGTTGTTTTCTGAGCCCTGCCTAAAAGCTCATGCTCACCTTGGATGAAAAAGATAATGAAACCTGAACAAGGAAAAGGAACAGATACGCTCACAAGCTGCCACTCTGCATGTGCTCTGGTCTGAAACTGACAATGTCGGTTTCAAAGATGGAGGAAAGATAGGCTAAAGGTGATGGGTTCTCTACTTAAACCGAGGAGTCCCCTGGATAACACTTAATATTGTCTCCTCTCTGATTCCCTATCACCTGCCTTTGCCAGCATGGGAGATGTCTATTGGATTTAAGCTGAAAGAGGCTTGAGGTTAATTTCCTTCCTCAAGTCCTTCCTTTAGCTAAAGAAAGAGGTAGGGAGAAAAACAGATACAGTATATTAACACATATATGTGGAATCTGAAAAAAATTATATAGATGACTTTGTTTACAAAGCAGGAATAGGAGACACAGGTGTAGAGAACAAATGTATGGATACCAAGGGAAAAGGGGAGGGGATTGAATTGGGAGATTGGGATTGACATATATACACTATTGATACTATATATAAAAGAGGTAACTAATGAGAACCTACTGTATAGCACCGGGAACTCTACTCAGTGCCCTGTGGTGACCTAAATGGGAAGGATCCAAAGAAGAGGGGATATATGTATGCATATAGCTGATTCACTTTGCTGTACAATAGAAACTAATACAACATTGTAAAGCAACTATACTCTAATAAAAAAAAATTTCTTTAAAAGAAAGAGGTGGGAAACTTGCAGGGCTGGTGGACTCCCAATTCCACTGTTCTATCAGGAATAAGCTTCACTAACTTAAAAAAAAAAAAAAAAAAAGCCAAGCTTCTATCCCAAAATGAGAAATTTATTTTTTAGTATATCCAGATCAAAAGGGGAAATAATTCCAATTTGTTTATAGAAAATGCAGACATGCCTGGGGGTGATGATAAATTGAGATCTAGGTTTCATGCGGGATTTGAGTCTGCACAGCTTACAATAATGCCAGACTGTTTGCGATGTCTTTAATACAATGTCCTCAGACCTTTCAAAGCCAGTATAATTGAAAATCGTAGACAGGGGAAGATTAAGCTGTTTGATCAAGGATAGAAAGAGATACATTTTCATTGAACTTTAAGAGGATCCAGGAAGTTGAAAAAGATATCCAAAAGTAGTCTTATGACTACACATAAGAATTTCAGCAGTGACCACATAACCCTCTTCATGCAACATGTTCATTATCTAATCATCTGAACTAAAGATAGCATCAATGTTTGGAGAAAGAAGGAAGATATCTTAAGATTTTTCCCCCCCCATATGTCAGTATTGAAAAACACTAAAATTATATATCTTAAACATGTGATCCCCCTGGAGAAGGAAATGGCAACCCACTCCAGTATTCTTGCCTGGAGAATTCCATGGACAGAGGAGCCTGGTGGACTACAGTCCATGGGATTGAAAAGAGTCGGGTATGACTAAGTGACTAACACACAAACATGTGATTATGTATACTTTTTGCATGTTTTCTGAAGTAAAAGAATCCATGGAGAAAGAAGAAAGGGAGTCTCTTGTGGTTCACATGAAATTGCTAACAATAATAAAGTTATTAAGCTTAGAAGAAGGTCAAAGATACTGCCCCAGTAGGCTATTTTCCTTTAGATTTCCAGGTGCAACAATGAAACTACATTGACCTGCCTGTGCTTTTTTTTTTTCCCTAAGAATGACTGCAAAGTTGGCTACAATCTACAGATAGAGACTGCGGCTAACTGGCCCCTGCCCAGATCCAAAACATTAGATTGGTTTTCACCGGCATCCTTAATTACACCAGAGTCATCCAGCAAAACAGAGCAGGGCACACCGCCCCCCACCCCAACCACTGCATATGGTTTTTGCTGATCAAATGCAAAGCACTGCCAGGACCTTCTTAAATACTTTAGCCTAAACCCTGTAGCCATTTACAGTGGTAAGAAAAGATTCAAAGCCAAGATTCATCTCACTCTCAGAGTTGTTTCAGCTTTGTATGTTCTGCTCCAAATAGCAAGTTTTGCAAGGCCTCTGACTGCAGAAGCCAGGCAGGAGAGCAAGTTTTGGCAGCAAAAGGAATGAAAAAATAAAAAAGAAGAATCTGATTGTGATAAGAAACAATATCTTTGAAAAATCCATGGTCATTTCATTGGCCAAGGTTGCTGTAACACAGACTGGTGGCTTAAACAACAAAAGTTGACTTTCTCTCATTTCTGGAGGCTGGAAGTTCAAGATCAAGGTGTCTGCTGGGTTGGTTCCTTCCGAGCCATACTTCCTTGATGTCAGTCCTCTCCCTGGGTCTTCACTTGGTCTTCTCTCTAAGTGTCTGTGTCCTAACCTTCTTTTCTTATAAGGACCCCATGCGTACTGGATCAAGGCTACCCTAATGAGTTGGGAAGAGCTGACTCATTGGAAAAGACTCTGATGCTGGGAGGGATTGGGGGCAGAAAGAGAAGGGGACGACAAAGGATGAGATGGCTGGATGGCATCACTGACTCAATGGACATGAGTCTGAGTGAACTCCGGGAATTGGTGATGGACAGGGAGGCCTGGCGTGCTGCGATTCACGGGGTTGCAGAGTCGGACACGACTGAGTGACTGAACTGAACTGAAATGAGTTCCCTTTAACTTAACTAGCTCTTTAAAGACCTTAACTCCAGCAATCACATTCTGAAATACTGGGTTTGAAGGCTTCAGCACATACATTTGGAGTGGACGCAATTCAGCTCAGAACCTTAGTTAAATACTCGAATGTCTCCACCGGGGACTACTGCGAGGAAGACAAAGAATCACATACACAGGAACTTGGGAAACTGCATGAGATTTCTTTGAAACAATTCAATATGCCTGCATTTGAGATGGAAAAATTCAAGAGCACTGCTTCCTCCACCCCATCCCCCCAAAAGCCTTAAATCAATCCCTAAAATTATATTAGAGGTTTTTCAGAATGAAACAAGGAAGGGCACAAAGAAGCATGCTCCAGAAGACTTCTCTGGAAGTCCAGAGGTTAGGACTCCACACTTCCACTGCAGGGGGCACATGTTCCATTCCTGGAGGGTGAACTAAGATCCTACATGCTATGTGGCATGGCAAAAAAAAAAAAAAGGAATATTCCATGCTTTCTCCAGGAAAAGGGAGTAAGAATTTGTTGATCAACACAGATACCTTAGTATGGCTGTTGAGAAACATGAATGACACCTACCATAATATACAATGTGTAGCAGGCCCCCTCAGTATAAGTTAATTGTATCAAAATTACATGCTTTGAAACAAACCATGAGTTTTGTAATCACCAATATTACAAATAAATTATTTCTAAGAACTCAGAAAATCTATGCCTCCCTACCATTCAGGTATGACCTAAATCAAATCCCTTATGATTATACAATGGAAGTGAGAAATAGATTTAAGGGACTAGATCTGATAGATAGAGTGCCTGATGAACTATGGAATGAGGTTCGTGACACTGTACAGGAGACAGGGATCAAGACCATTCCCATAGAAAAGAAATGCAAAAAAGCAAAATGGCTGTCTGGGGAGAACTTACAAATAGCTATGAAAAGAAGAGAAGTGAAAAGCAAAGGAGCAAAGGAAAGATATAAACATCTGAATGCAGAGTTCGAAAGAACAGCACGGAGAGATCAGAAAGCCTTCTTCAGCGATCAATGCAAAGAAATAGAGGAAAACAACAGAATGGGAAAGACTAGGGATCTCTTCAAGAAAATCAGAGATACCAAAGGAACATTTGATGCAAAGATGAGCTCGATAAAGGACAGAAATGGTATGGACATAACAGAAGCAGAAGATATTAAGCAGAGGTGGCAAGAATGCACAGAAGAACTGTACAAAAAAGATCTTCACGACCCAGATAATCAGGATGGTATGATCACTGACCTAGAGTCAGACATCTTGGAATGTGAAGTCAAGTGGGCCTTAGTGGGCCATCACTATGAACAAAGCTAGTGGAGGTGGTGGAATTCCAGTCGAGCTATTCCAAATCCTGAAAGATGATGCTGTGAAAGTGCTGCACTCAATATGCCAGCGAATTTGGAAAACTCAGCAGTGGCCACAGGACTGGAAAAGGTCAGTTTTCATTCCAATCCCAAAGAAAGGCAATGCCAAAGAATGCTCAAACTACCGCACAATTGCACTCATCTCACACACTAGTAAAGTAATGCTCAAAATTCTCCAAGCCAGGCTTCAACAATATGTGAACTGTGAACTTCCTGATGTTCAAGCTGGTTTTAGAAAAGGCAGAGGAACCAGAGATCAAATTGCCAACATCTGCTGGATCATCGAAAAAGCAAGAGAGTTCCAGAAAAACATCTATTTCTGCTTTATTGACTATGCCAAAGCCTTTGACTGTGTGGATCACAATAAACTGTGGAAAATTCTGAAAGAGATGGGAATACCAGATCACCTGACCTGCCTCTTGAGAAATCTGTATGCAGGTCAGGAAGCAACAGTTAGAACTGGACATGCAACAACAGACTGGTTCCAAATAGGAAAAGGAGTACGTCAAGGCTGTATATTGTCACCCTGTTTATTTAACTTATATGCAGAGTACATCATGAGAAACGCTGGACTGGAAGAAACACAAGCTGGAATCAAAATTGCCGGGAGAAATATCAATCACCTCAGATACGCAGATGACACCACCCTTAGGGCAGAAAGTGAAGAGGAACTCAAAAGCCTCTTGATGAAAGTGAAAGTGGAGAGTGAAAAGTTGGCTTAAAGCTCAACATTCAGAAAATGAAGATCATGGCATCTGGTCCCACCACTTCATGGGAAATAGATGGGGAAACAGTGGAACAGTGTCAGGCTTTATTTTTCTGGGCTCCAAAATCACTACAGATGGTGACTGCAGCCATGAAATGAAAAGACGCTTACTCCTTGGAAGGAAAGTTATGACCAACCTAGATAGCATATTCAAAAGCAGAGACATTACTTTGCCAACAAAGGTTCGTCTAGTCAAGGCTATGGTTTTTCCTGTGGTCATGTATGGATGTAAGAGTTGGACTGTGAAGAAGGCTGAGCACCGAAGAATTGATGCTTTTGAACTGTGGTGTTGGAGAAGACTCTTGAGAGTCCCTTGGACTGCAAGGAGATCCAACCAGGCCATTCTGAAGGAGATCAACCCTGGGATTTCTTTGGAAGGAATGATGCTAAAGCTGAAACTCCAGCACTTTGGCCACCTCATGCGAAGAGTTGACTCATTGGAAAAGACTCTGATGCTGGGAGGGATTGGGGGCAGGAGGAGAAGGGGACGACAGAGGATGAGATGGTTGGATGGCATCACTGATTCGATGGACATGAGTCTCAGTGAACTCCGGGAGTTGGTGATGGACAGGGAGGCCTGGAGAGCTGTGGTTCATGGGGTCGCAAAGAGTCGGACACGACTGAGCGACTGATCTGATCTGAAGATCAGATGACTGAAACACATTTCAGTTTCTTTCCCTGCTTCCCCTTTCACAATATTAATTTACTAAATAAACATGTATCCAGCATCTACTAAATTCCAAAAACTACCCTGGCGGGAGACAGTCCAGTTCAGTCACTCAGTAGTGTCCGACTCTGCAACCCCATGAACCACAGCACTCCAGGCCTCCCTGTCCATCACCAACTCCCAGAGTCCACCCAAACCCATGTCCATTGAGTCGGTGATGCCATCCAACCATCTCATCCTCTGTCATCCCCTTCTCCTCCTGCCCTCAATCTTTCCTAACATCAGGGTCTTTTCCAATGAGTCAGCTCTTTGCATGAGGTGGCCAAAGTATTGGAATTGCAGCTTCAACATCAGTCCATCCAATGAACACCCAGGACTGGTCTCCTTTAGGATGGACTGGTTGGATTTCCTTGCAGTCCAAGGGACTCTCAAGAGCCTTCTCCAACACCACAGTTCAAAAGTATCAATTCTTCTGCACTCAGCTTTCTTTATAGTTCAACTCTCACATCCATACATGACCACTGGAAAAACCATAGCCTTGACTAGATGGACCTTTGTTGGCAAAGTAATGTCTCTGCTTTTTAATATGCCATCTAGGTGGATATAACTTTCCTTCCAAGGAGTAACTGTCTTTTACTTTCATGGCTGCAGTCACCATCTGCAGTGATTTTGGAGCCCAGAAAAATAAAGTCAGCCACTGTTTCCACTGTTTCCCCATCTATTTGCCATGAAATGATGGGACCAGATGCCATGATCTTAGTTTTCTGAATGTAGAGCTTTAAGCCAACTTTTTCACTCTCCTCTTTCACTTTCATCAAGAGGCTCTTTATTCACTTTCTGCCATGAGGGTGGTGTCATCTGCATATCTGAGGTTATTGATATTTCTCCCGCCAATCTTGATTCCAAAGTGTGCATCTTCCAGCCCAGCATTTCTCATGATGTACTCTGCATATGTTAAATAGGCAGGGTGACAATATACAGCCTTGACGTACTCCTTTTCCTATTTGGAACCAGTCTGTTGTTGCATGTCCAGTTCTAACTGTTGCTTCCTGACCTGCATACAGATTTCTCAAGAGGCAGGTCAGGTGATCTGGTATTCCCATCTCTTTCAGAATTTTCCACAGTTTATTGTGATCCACACAGTCAAAGGCTTTGGCATAGTCAATAAAGCAGAAGTAGATGTTTTTCTGGAACTCTCTTGTTTTTTCGATGATCCAGCAGATGTTGGCAATTTGATCTCTGGTTCCTCTGCCTTTTCTAAAACCAGCTTGAACATCAGGAAGTTCACGGTTCATGTATTGCTGAAGCCTGGCTTGGAGAATTTTGAGCATTACTTTACTAGCGTGTAAGATGAGTGCAATTGTGTGGTAGCTTGAGCATTTTTGGCATTGCCTTTCTTTGGGATTGGAATGAAAACTGACCTTTTCCAGTCCTGTGGCCACTGCTGAGTTTTCCAAATTTGCTGGCATATTGAGTGCAGCACTTTCACAGCATCATCTTTCAGGATTTGGAATAGCTCAGCTGGAATTCCATCACCTCCACTAGCTTTGTTCATAGTGATGCTTTCTAAGGCCCACTTGACCTCACATTCCAGGAGGTCTGGCTCTAGGTCAGTGATCACACCATCGTGATTATCTGGGTCATGAAGATTTTTTTTGTACAGTTCTTCTGTATATTCTTGCCATCTCTTCTTAATATCTTCTGCTTCTGTTATGTCCATACCATTTCTGTCCTTTATCGAGCCCATCTTTGCATCACATGTTCCCTTGGTATCTCTAATTTTCTTGAAGGGATCCCTAGTCTTTCCCATTCTGTTGTTTTCCTCTATTTCTTTGCACTGATCACTAAGGAAGGATTTCTTATCTTTCCTTGCTATTCTTTAGAACTCTGCATTCAAATGGGTATATCTCTCCTTTTCTGCTTTGCTTTTCACTTCCCTTCTTTTCACAGCTATTTGTAAGGCCTCCTCAGACAGCCATTTTGCTTTTTTGCATTTCTTTTTCTTGGGGATGGTCTTGATTCCTGTCTCCTGTACAGTGTCATGAACCTCCATCCATAGATCATCAGGTCTCTGTCTATCAGATCTAGTCCCTTAAATCTATTTTTCACTTCCACTGTATAGTCATAAAGGATTTGATTTAGGTCATACCTGAATGTCTAGTGCAGACAGCAAAACACATGGGTAATCCAGCCATAGACAAAAACTATAAGGTAAGTGTGACAGTTACTTTTATGTCAGCTTGGCTGGGCCACAGTGTCCATATAGTGAGTCAAACATTATTCTGGATCTTTCTGTGAAGGTATTTTGGGGATGGAATTAACATTTAAGTCATTTAAGTAACACAGATTACTTTCCATAACATGGATCGGCCTCATCCTATCAGTTGAAAGCCTGAACAGAACATAGAGGACCTCCCCCACCTCCCAGAGCCACAAAAAGGAATTCTTCCAGCAAATGGTCTTTGATTCAAAGTGCAATTCTTCTCTGAGTCTCTAACCTACAGTCCTATCCATCAGATTTGGAGCTTATCAGCCTCCACAGTGGTGTGAGTCAATTGCTTGCAATTGATCTCTTTCTTTGGAGAATCCTGACTAATACGGTAGGCTTAATTTTTTTAAACACCCTCCCAAATTACACACAGTTTCACAGAGGAACTAAGATCTGAGTTAGATCTGCAGAAGAGAATACTTTCTAAAACCAGCTAGTTATAAATTTGATTGTGGACTAAGCCAAGCAGTAGTATTTCTAAAACCAGTTTCCATAAACCAGCCAAATATTCTGGAATCCAAGGATCTCTATAAAAGATTGTTTCTAATTTTAAGTTTCTATTTTGATACTCTTTATAAATATTAATGTGAGCATTCTTGGTATCACTGGGAAAGCTGTGTAATATAATAGAGCACTTTCATACAGTTTTAGCATCTCCAATCACGTTTATGTCTATAAAAACTTTGCAAGAAATAACATTAAAACTGGATCTATAAGTGACATGATAGGAGAATTTAAACACCACATGGCACACCCCGCACTGCTTTGCCCAGTAGTCAGATCCAAAGAAAGCAGAGGTACGTGCATATAAATACACATATTCATTCACTTGTTTTTTTTAATTACTTTGATATTTCAATAAGTCTAGAAAATAGTAGATTAAACTAAAACAGAAATGGTTTACAACCTAGAAGTAATGCTAGAAAATTGCATAGTTGAGCTTTGAAAGAAGAAGAAAGAAAAAAGAGAGGGAAGAAGGAAGGAAGGAAAGGAAAGGAAGGATTTGTTTTTTTTTATTGAAGGATAATTGCTTTACAGAATTTTGTTGTTTTCTGTCAAACATGAACATGAATCAGTGATAGGTATACATATATCCCCTCCCTTTTGAACTCCCTCCCATCTCTCACACCATCCCATCCTTCTAGATTGATACAGAGCCCCTGTTTGAGTTTCCTGAGCCATACAGGAAATTCCCTGCTACTGCTAAGTCACTTCAGTCGTGTCCGACTCTGTGTGACCCCATAGACGGCAGCCCACCAGGCTCCTCCGTCCCTGGGATTCTCCAGGCAAGAATACTGGAGTGGGTTGCCATTTCCCATTAGCTATCTATTTCACATATGGTAATGTAAGTTTCCATGTTACTCTTTCCATACATCTCACCCTCTCCTCCCCTCTCCCCATGTCCATAAGTCTATTCTCTATGTCTATTTCTCCATTGCTGTCCTGTAAATAAATTCTTCAGTACCATTCTTCTAGATTCCATATATATGTGTTAGAATACAATATTTATGTTTCCCTTTCTGACTCACTTCACTCTGTATAATAGGTTCTAGGTTCATCCGCCTCATCAGAGCTGACTCAAATGCATTTCTTTTTATGGCTGAGTATTATTCCATTGTGTACATGTAGTACAATTTCTTTATCCATTCATCTGTCGATGGACATCTAGGTTGCTTCCATGTTCTAGCTGTTGTAGATAGTGCTGCAATGAACAGTGGGATACGTGTGTCTATTTCACTTTTGGTTTCCTCAGGGTATATGCCCAGGAGTGGGATTGCTGGGTCATATGGTGATTTTATTCCTAGTTTTTTAAGGAATCTCCATACCATCTTCTGTAGTGGCTGCATCAATTTACATTCCCACCAACAGTGCAAGAGTGTTCCTTTTTCTCCACACCCTCTCCAGCATTTATTGTTTGTAGACTTCTTGATGATGGCCATTCTGACTGGTGGGAAGTGATATCTCATTGTAGTTTTGATTTGCATTTCTCTAATAATGAGCAATGTTGAGCATCTTTTCATGTGTTTCTTAGCCATCGGTATGCCTTCTTTGGAGAAATGTCTGTTGAAGTCTTTTTCCCACTTTTTGATTGGGTTCTTTGTTTTTCTGCCATTGAGTTGTATGAGCTGTTTGCATATTTTGGAAATTAATCCTTTGTCAATATTATCATTTGCTAATATTTTCTCCCATCCTGAGGGTTGTCTTTTCACCTTGCTTATAGTTTCCAGAAAGGAAGGATTGTACAGAAAATGGTAAATATATTGATTGCTTGTAGATATGGTCTGGTCAAAGAGTTATTTTAAAATTTTAAGGATAGCCACTAAACAAATAGAAATCAAATATGTAACAAAGAATAAAGTGAGGAATTTTTAAAAATAGAAAAGCTAGTAAAAAAAATAAAGAAAAAGCAGATAGAAAGCATAAAAGGAGATGGTAAAAATAAATTTTAAATATCAGTAATATCATCCACATAGTAAATATCATTTACTAATTAATATAAATGGATCAAACTCACCAGTTAAAAGACAGAAATTCTAATATTGGATCATTTTCACTCAAAGAAAATGCAAGGGATTGTAGAACAAGATAAATGATATCACAAAGGAAACACAGACCTCATAAATGCAGAATACAAGGCATTCTATAGGAAGCTAACTTGTTTCTGAAATAAGTCCAGAGCATGAAAGAAAAATGAACACTCAATATTAAGGGAGCTAAGAGATGTAACAAACAGCTTAAACACGGACCTTGTTTAGATCCTGATTTAAATGATCAACTGTAAGAAATCAGGAGAAAACTGGAGGAATTAAACTGTATATTGGGTATAGATGATACCCAAGAATTATTATTAGTTTCCTTGGATGGAATAATGGTATTCCATTATGTAAGAATGAAAATATTCACATTATTTAGAGGTACATATGAAATACATAAGGTGAAATGATATGATATATAGCAAGTGCTTTAAAATAGTTTTGAAAAGAAAATAAAAGATACATTTTTAAAGGATTGGGGAAGTAATGTGATACTCCCTTCACCAGGGCATCTTCCCAACCCAGGGATCGAACCTGGGTCTCCAGCACTGCAGGCAGATTCTTTACTATCTGAGCCACCAGGGAAGCCCAAATGTGATATAATTTTGATAATTAATGAATCTGGTTAATGGGTGCATGGGGGTTCATTGTACCACATTCTCCACTTTGAATATGTTTTTATAAAGTTTTAGTTCAACTCTAAGCTGTTCTCAGAAAACACTTCTAAAAGTTAATAAAACACAAAAAGTTAAATGAAATCATAGAAAATGATACAACATTTATTAACACTCACCTAAAGAAAGCTAGAAAAACTGTATTCATATCAGAAAACTAGATCTTAAAGCAAAAAAAAAAGGGGGGGGTGAGCAAGAGCATAAAGAAGATCTTTCATAATAATAAAAAGAAAAATTAGGGACTTACCTAGCAATCCAGTGGTTAAGACTTCATGCCTCCAATGCAGGAGACATGAGTTTGATCCCTGGCCAGGGAACTAAAGTCTCACATGTCACATGGTATGACCAAAAAAATTTTTAAATAAACAACAACAAAAAACAATTAATGGAGAGAGATCCTGAACCGGCGAGTACCTAATAACAGCACCCACAAAATACATGAAATAAATATTGGCAGAGGCACAAGAAGTTGAAAAGCGATGGGCAGAGTGGGAAATTTTATTACGCTGTAATGGGTTAAATTGAGATTTCCAAAAGAGTGGCCCCCTCCTGCCTCCCCTCCAAACTTTGTTCATGTGACCTTATTTGGAAAAAGTGTCTTTGCAGTCGAAATCACGGATGAAACCATTCCGGATTATCTGGGTGGGCCCTGATAATAAATTCAATAAGACATCTTCTTGTGAAAGACAAGAGAGAAGACACAGACACAGAGAAGACAGCCGTGTGAAGATGGACACAGTGGTCCAAGTGATGCAGCCGCAAGCTAGGCAAAGCTGGGCGCCACCAGAAGCTGGAAGAGGACAGATTCTTCCCTACAGGTTTGGAGGACCCAGAGCCCTGCCATCACCTTGATTTCAGACCTCTGGCCTCCAGAACAATAAGAGAATAAATTTCTGTTTTTTTGAGCCATCAAATTTATGGGTATTTGTTACCATAGCCCTAGAAAACCAATACATATACCTCTATCAATAGCTGTCAGATTAAGCAGACAAAAAATAATACAAATATATAAAAGACTTAAACACTGTAATTAGTGATTTTTGTCTAATGGGCATCTGTGCAGTCCCTTAGTCAATTATTTTTTAAAAATACACATTTTTAATTGCACAGGAACTGTCTGTATAAATTTGAGCAATATTATAAAAGACAATAATTTAAGTCAATATCATAGAGCTGAAAAAAGAGCAGGTGCATTGCCCAAGTGTGACAAAAACTGGCTTAGAACTTTCTGACCCTTTAATCTGCTGGAGACAGCCTGTCTTCTTTGTGTTTAGAAGAAAAGATAGTTCACTAATTAGCCACAAAGAAACATCTACACCCAGGCTCTTAGTTTTATCTATTTTGAACAACTCTTACAGGAATTCAAATTTTCAAGGACACATAGATTCTATTGTCATTTCAAAATAAACACTCATGCAGGATTCATTGTCATCATTTCTAGCAGGATAATTACTCTTAAAGGAACAGTCCCCAGAAGCAAGAAGGTTTTTTTATTTTTTCCTTCTTCCTGGTGTTGCTCATCAACCCTGAGGCTTCATAAGTAAATAAACACAAAGTTGACATGCTTAAATAAATTTTGCATGAATCGGATCGTACATTTTATATGCCTCTCTCAAAACGAAGTAGGTTAACAAGTGTAACACCTGGACATTTACCTGGTCAAGATGATGTTCAAAAATCGTGATATCTGTCTGTCTTTCTTAATCGGCTTCCCTGGTGGTTCAGATGGTAAAGAATCAGCCTGCAATGCCAGAGACCTAGGTTCGATTCCTTGGTCATGAAGATCCCCTGGAAGAGAGAATGGTTACCCATTCCAGTATCCTCACCTGGGAAATCCCATGGATAGAGAGGCCTGGCACTACAGTTCACGGGTTCACAAAGAGTCAGGCATGACTGAACGACTTTCACTTTTCATCTTTCTTGACTAGTATGTGCACGCATGTATGTGTGCTCAGTCACTCAGTCATGTCTGATGCTTTGCAACCCAGTGGACTGTAGTCCGCCAGGCGCCTCTGTCCATGGGACTTCCCAGGCAAGAATACTGGGGTGGGTAGCCATTCCCTTCTCCAGGGGATCTTCCTGACCCAGGGATCGAACACAGGTCCCCTGCATTGTGGGCAGATTCTTTACCATCTGAGCCACCAGAGAAGCCCTTCTTAACTAGTATACTAATGTGAAACAAGAATCAAAATAGAGCAACATGATAGGTGGGTACCAGGATTGTGAATATCTTCCTTTCTTTCTGCAGTGCATCATTTATACCATTACCTCCTCAGGGCAAACACTAGGTTGTTATATTTTTTTCAGCACATTTCTATTTAACCATGAAATGCATGTATACTTCCAGCTTGTAGAAATATTAGATGATCATTTTATTAAAGGAAAAAACTCTTTGCCACTTCTGCAACCTATTGTGTCTCCTGGCCCCCAGTGAGGGCAGAAATCTTTAGAGCTGAATCCATTTGGAAGGAGAGATGTTTGCCCAGTGAAGTGTGAAGTGTGTCCTAGGATATCTGGGAGAAAGGTCACTGTGCTAGGGTTTCCATTTCATGAGCTGTACACTGTCATGGCATTTCCTGGAGGCATTATATAATGTTTTTGGACGAAGACTTCTCTGGTTGCCCACTCTTCGTGAAAAGCAAGCTTTGGAAGGGACAGGGGAAGGCCTGAATGGACAATTCCTTAGGGCAGCCATGCAGATAGAGCCACAGAGTCTTATGACCCATAAAATACTTTAAGTTCTAACCAGCTCTTGCCACAGAACAGTGTCAGAATCACTTCTAACAGTAAGAGCCGAGTCTGCCAGCAGATGTCATGTGATGGGTTGCAAATTTCTCCTGCATCCTCACTCTTCCTCAAGTTGTGGGGTTTTTTTTTTTCTTTGCAACTAGATTGATTGCTTTTGAATTCCTAGCCTAGAGACCTACACTAATGTGCATGACTGCCTTAAAGGGGTGGGATGATACCTGCTGAGAAGCCATCTCCAATGTGAGGGAAAATCGAATCTGGAACCACCAGCTTTTAGGCTGGCCCAACCCTCTCCAAAGATAGTTTCCAAATCCTTTCTGTCCTTTATGCATTCTTTTGTCAACTCCCCGAGAGTTTATGCAGCTCTGCCATATACTTCCTTGTCCCCTGTTTCATTCCCATAGAATTCCCACTCCACTGGCTTTCCCTGTTCTTTTCACAGCTGTTTGTGCTGTACTCAGTCACTCAGTCATGTCCGACTCTTTGTGACCCCATGGACTTTAGCCCACCAGGCTCCTCTGTCCATGCAAGAACAGTGGAGTGGGTTGCCATGCCCTCCTCCAGGGGATCTTCTGGACTCAGGGACTGAATCCAGGTTTCCTGTGTTTCTTGCATCACAGATGGATTCTTTACCCACTGAACCCCCTGGGAAGCCCCCTTCAGCTGTTTAGCAGGTGCCTAGTGGAGTGTGGGGGTGGGGTCTCTACATTCCTAAGAGAAACATGGCATGTCTCCCACAGGATACAACGTGTCTCCAACTGAAGATGGGTTGAATGAGGGGGGAGAAATTCAACTATTCACCTAAGTAATTTGAAACACTAGTTCTGTATTAAAACAAACACGGATGTGTTATGGATTCGCATGCAAAAACCACATTAATTTTTAAAGTGAAAGGGAGACTTCAAAGAACTTTAGCATCTGTGGAGGGTGGCTCCTGGCTGCAGCAGCAGACTCTCTGCTCATCTATTCTCACTTTCCTCTACCTGCCGTGTGAGCAAGGGCACCTGGAAACATCTGCCCAAATCCCAGACTGCTCTCAGCTTATTATGGACTTCATTCAACGCCTTGAGAGCCTACTATGTGCCAGAGTGCAGGACTATAAATACATTTAAACACAGCCCTACCTTGAAGTAGCTTGTACTTCAGAGAGACTAACATAATTAAGTAGCTATGATAGAATGTCATAACTTTTTAAGAAACAGAGTATATTCATTCATTCATTTATTTATGTTTGGCTGCACTGGGTCTTCATTGCTGTGCACGGGCGTTCTCTAATTGCAGCGAGCAAGGACTCCTCTCTCATTGTAGTGGCTTCACTTGTTGAGCAGTATGGGCTCTAGGGTGTGGGCTTCAGCAGTTGTAGCACAGGGCGCAGTAGTTGTGGTGCACAAGCTCACTTGTCCTGGGGCCTGTGGAATCTTCCTGGAGCAGGGATCAAACCCAAGCCCCCTGCACTGGCAGGTGGACTCTTAACCACTGGACTGCCAAGGAAGTACAGAATGTAGATTTTATAGGACATACTTATAATAAAGGTATGTCCAAAAGCCATAGTATCACACATAAGGTGGCAATTCACCATTTTGGACAGAATCAAAGAAGAGTTCAAAGTCTGGCCATCTGTGTGTATACTTAAACTGTGCATATTTCTCTACTACATCTCCTATTATCAGCAAAGCCTGCCTTAGGCATTACATTTCTGTGTCTAGTTAATTTATTTTCCAATAGTACCCAATGCATATGGGCCTTAATGTATTATTTTGATGCTATGAAATGGTATTGGTTAAACACAATATTACAGGTTGAATTGCATTCCCCCAAAGAAAGATAGGCTTCAGTTCTAACCCCCAGTGTCTCAGAATATGGCTTTATCCAGAAATAGGGTCTTCACAGAAGGGAAGCAAGGTAAAATGAGGTCTTTAGAATAACCCTAACCTATTATTACTAATAATACTGTGGGCAGGAATCCCTTAGAAGAAATGGAGTGGCCACAATGGTCAACAAAAGAGTCTGAAATGCAGTACTTGGACGCAATCTCAAAAACGACAAAATGATCTCTGTTCGTTTCCAAGCCAAACCATTCAATATCACGGTGATCCAAGCCTATGCCCCAAACAGTAACACTGAAGAAGCTGAAGTTGAACAGTTCTATGAAGACCTACAAGACCTTTTAGAACTAACACCCAAAAAAGATGTCCTTTTCATTATAGGGGACTAGAATGCAAAAGTAGGAAGTCAAGAAACACCTGGAGTAGCAGGTAAATTTGGCCTTGGAGTACAGAATGAAGCAGGGCAAAGGCTAATAAAGTTTTGCTAAGAAAATCACTGGTCATAGCAAACACCCTCTTCCAACAACACAAGAGAAGACTCTACACATGGACATCACCAGATGGTCAACACCAAAATCCGATTGATTATATTCTTTGCAGCCAAAGATGGAGAAGCTCTAGACAGTCAGCAAAAACAAGACTGGGAGCTGACTGTGGCTCAGATCATGAGCTCCTTATTACTAAATTCAGACTTAAATTGAAGAAAGTAGGGAAAACCACTAGACCATTCATGTATGACCTAAATAAAATCCCTTATGATTATACAGTGGAAGTGAAAAATAGATTTAAGGGACTAGATTTGACAGACAGAGAGCCTGATGAACTATGGATGGACGTTCATGACATTGTACAGGAGACAGGGATCAAGATCATCCCCATGGAAAAGAAATGCAAAAAAGCAAAATGGCTATCTGAGGAGGCCTTACAAGTAGCTGTGAAAGAACAGAAGCGAAAAGCAAAGGAGAAAAGGAAAGACATACCCATTTGAATGCAGAGTTCCAAAGAATAGCAAGGAGAGATAAGAAAGGCTTCCTCAGTGATCAATGCAAAGAAATAGAGGAAAACAACAGAATGGGAAAGACTAGAGATCTCTTCAAGAAAATTAGAGATACCAAAGGAACACTTCATGCAAAGATGGGCTCGATAAAGGACAGAAATGGTATAGACCTAACATAAGCAGAAGATATTAAGCAGAGGTGGCAAGAATACACAGAAGAACTGTACAAAAAAGATCTTCACGACCCAGATAATCACGATGGTGTGATCACTGACCTAGAGCCAGACATCCTGGAATGTGAAGTCAAGTGGGCCTTAGGAAGCATCACTACAAACAAAGCTAGTGGAAGTGATGGAATTCCAGTTGAGCTATTTCAAATTCTGAAAGATGATGCTGTGAAAGTGCTGCACTCAATATGCCAGCAAATTTGGAAAATTCAGCAGTGGCCACAGGACTGGAAAAGGTCAGTTTTCATTCCAATCCCAAAGAAAGGCAATGCCAAAGAATGCTCAAACTACCGCACAATTGCACTCATCTCACACACTATAAAGTAATGCTCAAAATTCTCCAAGCCAGGCTTCAGCAATACATCAACCGTGAACTTCCAGATGTTCAAGCTGGTTTTAGAAAAGGCAGAGGAACCAGAGATCAAATTGCCAACATCCACTGGATCATCAAAAAAAGCCAGAGAGTTCCAGAAAAACATCTATTTCTGCTTTATTGACTATGCCAAAGCCTTTGACTGTGTGGATCACAATCAACTGTGGAAAATTCTGAAAGAGATGGGAATACCAGACCACCTGACCTGCCTCTTGAGAAATCTATATGTCATGAAGCAACAGTTAGAACTGGACATAGAGCAACAGACTGGTTCCAAATAGGAAAAGGAGTACGTCAAGGCTGTATATTGTCACCCTGCCTATTTAACATATGCAGAGTACATCATGAGAAACGCTGGGCTGGAAGATGCACACTTTGGAATCAAGATTGCCGGGAGAAATATCAATAACCTCAGATATGCAGATGACACCACCTTTATGGCAGAAAGTGAAGAGGAACTAGAAAGTCTCTTGATGAAAGTGAAAGAGGAGAGTGAAAAAGTTGGCTTAAAGCTCAACATTCAGAATACTAAAATCATGGCATCTGGTCCCATCACTTCATGGGAAATAGATGAGGAAACAGTGCAAAAAGTGTCAGACTTTATTTTTCTGGGCTCCAAAATCACTGCAGATGGTGATTGCAGCCATGAAATTAAAAGACGCTTATTTCTTGGAAGGAAAGTCATGACCAACCTAGATAGCATATTAAAAAGCAGAGACATTACTTTGCCAACAAAGGTCCGTCTATGGTTTTTCCAGTGGTCATGTATAGATGTGAGAGTTGGACTGTGAAGAAAGCTGAGCGCTGAAGAATTGATGCTTTTGAACTGTGGTGTTGGAGAAGACTCTTGAGAGTCCCTTGGACTGCAAGGAGATCCAACCAGTCCATTCTAAAGGAGACCAGTCCTGGGTGTTCTTTGGAAGGACTAATGCTGAGGCTGAAACTCCAATACTTTGGCCTCCTCATGCGAAGAGTTGACTCATTGGAAAAGACCCTGATGCTGGGAGGGATTTGGGAGCAGGAGGACAAGGGGACGACAGAGGATGAGATGGTTGGTTGGGATCACTGACTTGATGCACATGAGTCTCAGTGAACTCTGGGAGTTGGTGATGGACAGGAAGGCTTGGC